>NC_138145.1:36562147-36579647 GCF_964199315.1 Orbicella franksi | reverse complement strand
TTGACAGAGGGGAATAAAACTCAAAAATTAATAACCTGTAAATTCTGTGATAACACTTCCTAGCTTTCATTGAATGCTATTTAACAATTAGACCCGTAGCCCACAGGGGTTACGGGTCAATAGCCCATGACGCGAAGGCGAATGGGCTATTGACCTGTGGCCCTTGTGGGCGAAGGGTCTAATTATTTAGTATCACCCGCCTAGTCGGACAGAAAAGGCAATAATAAAGTTAGCAAATGCAAGGTGAAGAAATATTTATTTGGGAATAAAACGAAAGAAAGTGTCACGCTCGATTGCGCCAATTTCGCTACCCGAGGACTATTACTGATAGTCCTCTAGTAGCGTAGCCAATTAAAATGCAGGATTTGCATTTGTCCACTGGTTGGGTGATACCAATTATTGCTAGACATGTGCTAGCCAAAATGAGGTTTTGCGTACCACGACATGAAGTGTCATAGAAGTACTGACCAGGGTTGCATTAAGAAAACAAATTTACCTCAAGAAATGAGATGTCATTATGTTAATTCTATGAAGTTAAAACTACCTGTATTTAACTTTAGATCAGCCCTTGATACTGAAGTGATCACTAAGGTTGTCACAATGTGCCAAACACCACAAGTGGTAAGAAACAAACCTCAACGCTACCTTTACTACTTGTCAATGATAATAAATAGTCATTTACTGAGCACAAAGCAAAGTCTCTCAGAAGACTAGTTTCGAGCGGGAAGAAATGAAGATGTGGTCGATATTTTAGGAATTTTCCACAGCTTATTTTTTGATACGCCTCAGGTGCTTATTTATCTTTGGTTGTAAAGGGTGAAAATTTTGCCCAAGCTATAGAGCGTTTTCATTGTCACGCAATCAAAATAATATCAAAAACCATTCAGTGGATAAGGTCAAGAAATTGTGATATTACAGAAGATAAATAAAGAAGACACTTCTCCAAGTTTAAGGTGTGTTCGTTGTCCCAAAGTTGAGATATTCGTCGAAATGTTCCGCGCAAATTTACAGCGCCTAGTATGGAGCCGCGATGTTGGCGTTCCTCTGTGGTACACCAATATGGCAGCCGGAAAATAGTGTTAACATCTGGAACTTACTTTGGTTGTCTGGGACAATGATTAACTGCAGTGAACATGTAAAAATTTAAATAAGCACTTTTCCAAATACGACAACGTCTTAAATGGCTAAAAATCACGAGAAAAATACATAGTTTTCGACTAACGCGATCGTAGCTTTATGTCACGCACCGCCATAACTTCGAAATTCAAAATGCGCTGGTTTCCAAACGAAAGGCGCTATTGAGCCGGAAAGTTGTAAACAGATATAACTTAAGTATCTCTTATGCCTGATGAGGATAAAAACTTTAGGGGCCCTTTAGTTTGGATTTAAGAATTTGATGACGTCACGTGAAAACGCTGGATACCGTCATGGAAGGTGGAAGGTTTTGAACGAGAAAGTCTATGAATCATGTAGTCGATAGATCCCATGAAAGCTACATCCACGAAGAACCCGCTGAAATTCCATAATAATAAATACGTACAAAACACACAGCGATAAAACGAGAAGAAAGTGACTTTTATATCTCACTGTTTGCATATTTTGACACCTCTTACCGATGCCTGTATAACCTTTGCATCTAGAGAGACTGTGTAGCAGTAGAATCCGCGAGTTAGCCATCGTGGCGAGGACTGTAGTGAACACCCAAATATGCTCATTGATTTATCAATACATGTAACTAAAACCGTTCCGGAATCAATTGAATCATGTCGGAGGATGAAATAATAAAGCTATTTGCTCATCCGGTTATTCTGGGGAAAAGAGCAGATGCAAGTGAATGTCCCAAGGGGAATGGGTTGCTAGCGATGGACTGCTAGCAAAGTATCGGCTGATGCTCAGCCAGAGCAGTTCAAAGCATGTGTTGTCGGAATTTCTCCACTTGTTCTTTTTTTCAGATTGTTGCCGTGACAAAGAGTAGAAGAATAACCCAGTGTGATGTGAACAGTTGCACAGCAATTTGCCATGTTGGGCTGCCTGTGCCTTTCCTGCTCTCATCTCAGTCGCCGTGCATCTGCGCTGATGGGAAGGTCTTGATATTGATTGGCGCTCAGATGGATGAAGAAAATCATGATGACCTGGGCATCGAGGTAAGTGCACTATTACAAGTCTTATGAAAGGATCAAGGAGAACCGTTTACTGGTGAGACTTTGCTACTTGATACAGATCTGATTCATAATGGCTGTCTACCAAAGTGGGAATTGTTTTTTATTTGTACACCGATTCGAGATAACAACATGGAATTGTTTGGTTATTTCTTAGATAGCTTACAAAACAGGCGGATTAGCGGAGAAAAACTTTTAATCGCTTCATGCTATGGAAAGCTCTAGCATACTGTAGACTATGTAGATCAACCGCTTCATTGCAAGTATTTTACGTTGTAGAGTTATATGAAATGCTATAGATTTATAATTTTCATTGTAATGTTACCTCAGCATTCGTTTTATCCGTGTACACTGTAGAAAGTATCATTGCTGTTTGTTTTTCAGACAGCCGTGCCATTTTCATATCCTCTGGAACACTTTCCAACACTTAAAAAATACTGGAAAGAAGAGGTAACCGCTGACTCGTCATCGCACAAGCCAACCAACACCATTGATGCCAGACTGCATTCCCTCATACAAGACAGGTAAAAATAACTTGTTTAACAAGTAGTGCGCTGAACTCTGAATCGTCTGGCTACTTACCTTTTGACTTTTTGATCTGGAAATCGTTGGTTAATCGTTGGCTACGATTAATTAGAAATTGGATCTTGTGTCGCACAATTCACGGACTAATAATATTGTGCTTTTCAAATGGGCCTACCACTAAGCGTTGGTCCGATTTTAAAATTACTCACCCGATTACTCTCTGAATTGTAGACGGTCCAATTACTATTACTTATTAGTAGAATTCTACTTAAATAATAAGATTATTCGCTCTCGATTTCTATGAGGCGATAGTTGATTCGGTCTTCGGCCTCATCATCCTTAAATTGAAGGCGTCTTTCAGTTTGTCAGCAATTCATTGCCGGATCAGATACAGAAAACTAGTGAACACTTTCAGGGGCTGGACCTCGTAACTTCTTGCTTGTTGCGGCCTGCGTTAATATCCTGACTTCTTGCGGTTAGAGTTTCAACGTCTTGCGTTTAGAAAGGTTCTTGCGGATTAACCACATTTTCACTTCTCGCGCCGACTTGAGTGTTCTTCCGGGCGCAAAAACTTATTGCGCCACATTCTGAGCTTGCATTATTTCTAAAGGAGCTACGTCACGGTTTGTGCATCTTAAAAAGTTTAGTCTAAGTTTTTCAAGTTCGTCTTGTGTAATCTGTGTTAATCTTCTCCCTCCTTAACCAGCCTTGTTCCTTTATGGTTTATTATTATTTCTTTGGTGTTTTTCTATCTTAGTTAACTACTATTTTCAGGTTTCCTTCAGTTTAATGATAATTATGTACGTGGGCAAAATAACTCAAAATAGCGTGATTGAGCTCCTTTAAGCTGTACTGTAGACTGGTTGGAAAGAACATCAAGGGAATTTTATCACAATGTCAAAGTTCATATTTCATTGTAAATCGCTGTTTTTTAATTTCTATACTCTTCCTTTTTTTCTTTCATGAGGACTTCTCAGTCAAGAGAACAGACAACTGAGACTTCAGCAGCGGTGGTCTCAATATCAAACTGAATTGAAGAATATTCAGAACAACAAGATGAGAAAAAACCATTCCACTTGGCTCACTGCTAAATCTGTAAGTACCGCCTAATTTATACCTTGCAATTCAGGCCACGCACGTTCACACGACACCGGAGAAACTTATATATAAGTGATATAAATGACCAAACGTTTATGGTTTTGCTACATGATAATTAAATTGAGGCAATTACATACATGTACTCGCTTAGTTCTTGAAACATTGGACATAACTCGTTATGTGACTGATATTACGAAGATATATTTACCAAAACGAAAAACGAGTATGTAGTTGCCTAAATTTAATAATGACATAACAAGACGATAAGAATTGGTTTGGTCGTTTCTAACCCGTTTAATCATAACAATTACAATTTCCTCGATTGCGATTGGTTTTAAAAAAACTCCTATTTTCCACTAACTCACTTGCCAAGTTGTTATCGGACAGTTTGTTATCGGACAGTTCAACAAGCCAATCAAGTTCAAAGTTGTAGTTTAAATCAACCAATCGCAACCTTGGTTTCAATTACCAGTAATTTACGCCTCCTTTGTCAGTCTTTTAATGCAAATATTTCCTTCCTTTCATAACTTAGCTATACTTCTTTTCTCGGAAATTGTAATTTTTTTTTTTGATTAATTGGAAATGAGACTTCGTGTCGTGCGATTCGGTCTGTAATCATACTCGTGATAAACAAATCAAACTCCCGCTGCGCGGTCGTCCCAGTTTGTTATCACGCGTATGATTACAGACCGAACTGGACTCCACTCAGTCCTATTACCATTACATGATTACGTAGATATACATAACAATGCTGTTTATTAAGAACAAAAGACCGAAACTGAACACGCAAGCGGATTCCATTCGCGCGAAACTTTTTACCTGAATGTTTTTATGTAACGTTTGCTAATTAATCCTAAGTACATGAAGTCGTCTTTACTAACGTTAATTTTTTGCTTAAATGAGTATGTAGTGGCCTCAATTAATTGTGAACCAAATAATAAGCAAGAGCTTGGTTGGCTAATAACTTGTTTTGTAATGTTCGAAAATATACAGAACACAATGAGAGGGTCGTACAGGGGAACTCTGGCGATACGTGATTAGCTGATTTTATTTTTCGTGAAACGTGAATTTAGGAAATTAGCCTTCGTGATCCGCCACTTGAAGTTTTTTCGTGACCCGTGAAGAACTAGAATTATTAACCGATATTCGTGATTTCACCACTCTGTTCTACGTGATTTTGAGACGCGTGTCCTCAGGGAGATTCATTAAGACTAAAAACATCCGAATGTGACCTCTGTATAATTATGGCACTACCTATCGAGAGTGATTTGGATTTGGGATTTGTAATATGAAGCCTTAACATAGCCTTTTACGATTTTGCTTTCTTTACTCTCTCTTTCTAGTCTAAGAGCGGGTTATTAAAAAGAAAACTTTACTTGCTTATTTTCTTGATTCGGGAAAATGAAATTTTAATTTCCGTGATCTGCGATTCGCTATTTTTCCCATTCGTGAACCGTGCCAGAGCGGGCATAAATTTATTTTGGGCCGGACTCGGATTCATTTTTTTTTTTAACTCTGAGAAGGGCCCAAAACATATTTATGCCCAAGAACACAAACTCTGTTACTATTATTATCACTTTAAAGGGCATTGATAAGATAAAAATTGAAAGCAATGACAACAAAACCGTCTGAACAATCACGCGAGCGTTTACAAGTTGAATGGCTTTTATTTTCCCTCAATGAAAATACACAATACATCAAGCGAACCTGGTTAGAAATTACAAAATCTTGCCATTTGAGTTTTCAAAAATTGTAGAAGACATGAAAGGAAAGTTCCATAAAGCTTATCTCTAAGTGTTGAAATTAATTGCACAATTGCTAAACTGACAATTTTCATTGGTTTATTTCAGCGGGCTAAAATACAGTTTAGCCCGTCAAATTCTCCATTTTAGCCCGCAAAATGCGCCACAATGTCCGACACAGTGATAATAATGGAAGTTCTTTAGTGCATATTTTGCTTCTGTAAACAACGTCTAATTTCTAGCATTTCATTCTCCTTAAAACTTTCAATAAGTAATTTTTGATACTTTTGAGTTTTTAGGAAACTGAAGTGGTTGAGAAAATAGAGTGTATTTATTTATTTTTTCTATATATTTTAGATTGTGAAATAATATGGCCGCAGGGAATCGTTAACGAAGACTCTTTGCCTCTTAACTTATTCAAACCTTCTTTATGTGCCTTTATCTTTAATCATTAATCACCAGAGCACATCTCTCACAGTATGTGTACTAGACATCATGGCTGCGATTAATGAAAAAGCCTTTCTTTTTTTCACTTCAATTTATTAGAGTGTGTCTACTGGAGTTTAAAACGGACAAGTCAAGGTCGAGAAATCTGTCGCAGCTTGAAGCGTATGGGAGAGTGTCAAGGGATTTCACAGACCACATTGATACAGATAAAGAAAAACTGAACTTAGTCCATTGATGAGAATCGCACTTGGCAATCACGTTTCTGACAAATCTCGCTATCTGGGACATTTATCGAGACATTGCGTAAACGTAATCACGAACTGCGACACGACTATTGAAACCAAACCCACGTCTCAATTTTTTCCAACGACCACTTAAGTAGAACGTTAATCAGAAAGACAATATTTATTCACCAGTTTTTAGATCGTAGTCAAGAATGTATTGGGTATACTGCAGCTTATGGCAAGTTTTTAAGTCCTTCTGAAATTGCCCTAACAGAAAATAATAAATTTCGATCATATTTTGCAAATAAAAACGCATTATGAAATGACATTGTTTCCGCCTTTTTGATAGTTTAGAGTAGGTGAAGGGAAGGTTTACTTTAAAACTACAAGAAGAAGTAAGGAGTTTAAAATGGTTTTAAAGGCAATGTGAAGCTGTATCGACGAAACAACAATCACGCGAGGCTCTGTGGCTGCCACACGCGATAGAACGCGTCAAATGTTGAATAACAATGCCAATTTCATTAAAAACAGAGTAAATGGCTGTTGCCCAAATATAAATCATCTCGGACTTGACAAAAAATCCGCCATAAATGAAATTTCCAGCAATTTCCATGAATAACTTAACTATAATTTAGGTGAGAAGGTGCATTTAGGTCGACCAGCTGCCAATAGCGCTTTTTCAGTATAAATTACTTGAAACATATAAAGCAGACCACACTGGCGATTTCGAGGCTTGATGAGTCAAACAAAAATGAATATCACATCGGGAGCTAATATTACTTCAAAAAACGCCTCTGGCTCCGAAATGATTGTTCATTCCAAGGCAGAAGGCATTGCATGGTGTTGCGCGTTCATTTTGACCACTTTGCTTGTTGTGGCTGGAAACCTTCTCACTATTGTACTGTTTGCTGCGAACAAAAGTCTTCGTAGAAAGAGTTTGTTTCTTGTCATCAATATGGCGTTTGCTGACCTGATGCTAGGAACACTATCAATGCCTGGCTACATCTTCTTCATCGGAGAGTACAATTTTCAACTGTGGACGGGACGCATGTCTTCATCTTTGGATTACGCCCATGATCTGGTCGATACGTTTTTTATGCATGCTTCATTAATTTCCGCAGCGATGATATCAGGTGAGAGATTGTATGCTATTGCGTGGCCACTCAGATATAAGCGATTACTGTCAACGAAAAACTACTGCGCTATTATTTCGATGTCTTGGATACTAACAATTCTTGTAACTGCATTTGAAATAACACTGGGTCACTTAACTTCTCCGGAATATGAGAATTATGCTTGGATGTCTTTCGGTTTGATAATAACGTTCGTTATTTGTAGTTGTAACATCAGTATTTGGAGAAAGTTTCAGAACGCAGAACTTACTTTCCAAGCACAGAACTGGGCAGCGCGAAACAGACGTTTAACAAAAACCTTGTTGCTTGTATCTGTTCTCGCGCTCCTCTCATGGCTGCCTTTAATTATCATGGATGCTTTAGAAGTTATTTTTGAGGTCACAATTCCTGCAGGTAATTTTTATTACGCAGTAACCCTTCTGAATTATTCGAACTCTTTTCTCAATCCAGTTGTGTATGGATTAAGAATTCCCGAGTTTAGACGGGCGCTGGCTATTTGCTGTTTTAAGAGGAAACTGGCGGTCAATATCAAAAATACTGAACCAAAATGTAGACACAATTTCAGTTTAACCTCGGATAGAGGGCTGAAAACACTACGAATGCCGAGTCATAAACATCGACGAACGTCCTTGGAAGTGGAATCTACACAGGATACTTCACTGTGATGAAAAACTGCCTTTGCGTCTTGTGTATTAACTCAAAAGACGTAATTAAGGGTGCGTTGTGTCACGCCCACGAAAATAACTTTTGCTTCGTTTGTTCTTAAGAGTCCCTGTCCATAAATATGGAAAATAACTCGGCAAGGGTCGAAAATTCGATTTCGCTCATATTCCTATGGTAGATAGCCTAGGGCATCACAAAAACTACTGGATAGTTTTTTTTGCCAAAATGGCGCATTATTGACTTGGCGCGATAATGGGTTTTATGCTGAGGCGGGGCCTTGTCTTATCTTACGGTACAAGCTGCAGAGGTAGATAGCCATTAATGGGCTAGACACCACACGCAGAGCAAGCTTTAAATTCGTGTGCTCTGCTAAGGGCCCGGACGCACTGGGCAAATTTTTGTTTATTTTGCGAAAAAATCTGTCATCAATCCCCTGAGACAAGTGCGTCCGGTGATTTTTAGATCTACCAAATTTTGTCAAGGATTACCAAACTTCAAAGACGCCGTCGTCCTGTCTCGGAGCTGGACAAATTTTTGTCAGGCGTGAAATCTGACAGATTTGTCAATTTACACGCCATGATTTGAAGGAAAATGTCAATCAAGAAAATTTGATGTCTATTTTTTTGAGTATTTCAGTCCGAAGCCCGCCAAAATTACATTTATATTTGCGCGGCAATCAAACGACAAACACGGAAGATTCGTACCTCGGTATGCTCCATGACGATCCGTTAACACAGTACAACTATTACGGTTCCGAAGTCTACGTTAACATTGCAGCTGCATCTCCAGGACCAAGCTCTGCTCAATTTGTACATTCGTATTTCCACCCGAGTCAGCCGAGTACAAGTACAAGTACAAGTTTCACGACTACAAGTAATCAAATTGAAAGCAGCCAAGCTGAGGATTCAAGAGCAGACGAGAGCAGAAAAAGGGGCAAAGGTCCAAAGAAACAAGCGGCAAAGTACGACTCGTTTGAGCCAGAGGAAGAGCGGTATTTGGTGAATTTATGGGTATCATACCACGAAAGGCTGGAAAGCAAAGACGCGCGAAAGTACTGGTCAAAGATCGTCGACGAATTGAACGCAAAGTACAACCACAGCCGAAACGTGGAAAACTGCAAAAGGAAAATGAAGTATTTAGTGGGCAAATACAAGGAGCGTAAAGATTGGAAGCGAAAACAGAGCGGTGGTTCCATTTGGAAGTCTCCGCACTACGACGAAATAGATGCAGTGCTCGGAGTGCGTGACGTCGTCACGTTCAGCAGTGTTGCGGGAGCTGGTTCGGAGAACTCAAACACGTCAAACGCAACAAGCCAAGAAGAATCTTCATCAGGCACTCCTTCTCCTGCTCCTGCCGACACTTCAACCACTTCAGCAGACAGTGAAAAGGAGAGCAGGCGCATGAGAAAGAAAAGGAAGACCCCACAGACCCCTGATCCCGACAACGAAACCGGAAAAGTCATGAAGACCGTGACAGACCAGGGAGAAAGGATTGCCAGCGTAATGGAAAAGGTGCAAGAGGCTCAGACGAAAGAAATGGACATGATGACCAAATTTATGGGCGCCATGCTTGAAATTTTAAACAAAGACAATTGATATGAACAAAGGAACACTTTCTGGCTTTGATAATCGAACAAAACGAAAGTAATGATTGCACATGTGTAACGCAACGTTTCAGTTGAAATTATTAGCTAATGATTATTTTCGTGAATCAGTGAAATGTTCAATTTGTTAAAAAACTTTTGCTATTTAAATGGATTTAAACATTTACTCAAGCTCTTAATCATACTGTTTTTGTAATATCAGTTTATGATTGTATTTGAAAGTCCGTGAAATTACCATTTAGAGGAAAAATAGTGATGTTTACATTTTGAGTCACATCTCGTAACGCAACGCGTTGGCGAGCGTTCGTGGCAGAGTTTCATGTAAAATAAAACAACATTTTGATGAATTTGTTTAATAGCACGTTGAGTGTCTGGCATCTACAGATTATCCTTTAGAATTTCTCTGATAACCTCTCCATCACCAATCACATCACCATTAGGGTTTTGTCCATCATTTCTATCATCTCCATCATCAAAGTCCCATTCATCTCTGTGTAGAATGCAAAAATTGTGAAGCACAGCGCATGAGACAATAATCTTGGAAACTCGTGCTACACTTGCTTCTTCAATAAAAGACAGTATACGCCATCGGCCTTTTACTATTCCAAATGCTCACTCCACCTTAACTCTAGCGGCAGAGAACTGCTTGTTAAATTGAATCTCACTTGGATCTCTCGTTCCTTCAGGGTAGGGTTTTTGAAGCCAGCGCGAAAGCGGGTACGCACTATCCCCCACCAAATAGGGCTGTATTTCGTGACCGCCAATTACATGATTGGCGCTGCGAGAACGTCCCCATGTTCTGCTCTGTCGTAAAAAGACGAGTTTCGAAGAACTCGCGCATCATGCAAGCTACCAGGAAAGCCAGCGGCGATATCCATAAATATTTTTCTTCCGTCGACGATGCCTTGCACCGCCACATCGTGCTGTTGATATCGGCTAAAGTAGTCAACAGCGCTTTCTTTTGGAGCCTTTATTTTTATATGTGTCCCATCGATGGCGCCTGCTACGTTTGGTAGATCCGATAATTCTGCGAACGTTTCGATGGAGGCTCTTGTCTCTACTTTGTTAGCTGGAAATTTGATGAAGTCGTTTCTAAAATCGTATAGTGCATTTACGACATCAGTGAATGCTTCACGAGCAGTTGCTTTACCAACATTCATTGCAATGCCTGCGTTTTCGAATGACCCACCATGTGCTAAGCGATATAGTCCGATGGCCAAGACTTTTTCTGGTGGGATGCAGTTCCTCAACCGCGTGTCTTCCCTTTGTAGCTTATGACGAAGTGTAACCAACAGAGTGTCAAACGTGTCGCGCGACATTCTCATCTGGCGATAAAAGAATTCTTCGGGGATATTACGCCTATGAAAATGAATTTCAAACCAAGAATTGCAAGGCCTAGGTAGGTTCCAATAATAAGGATGGGGCCTTCGCCGCCTTCTACGGACAAGTCTGTTGTGGTACTCTAGAATCAGTTGCAGTCGAACAAGGTGAAGCCTCCACTGGCATAGTAGAAGTAGCAGCTGCCTCTGCTGAAGTTGAACGAATTCAAGGATGAAGAAAACTAGAATACAAGCAATAATATGCCGAGGCAACATATTCGATCGAAGAGGTAAAAGATCATGAACTCTAGACCCATGAACTCTAGTGAGATCACATGAAGCCTTTCCCGCGAACAGCGCGTAAGCGATGGTGTTAATTTCCATGTGATTGACACTTGTGGTTAACAAATATTTTGTTGTGATTCAGTGCGCCCACGCTTGACAAATTAAAAATTTGGCAGAGACAAATTTTGTCGAGATTTTTGGAAGGGCCAAACAAATTTTGTCAGTCCAGTACGTCCGGACTCTAACCCTCTCCCCTTTTTCTGCTAGCGCCGATCGCGATAGCTGTTTAGCCTTAGAAGCGTACTTTACTTTCTTTCGTCGGTCCTCCACCATCCCCTGAGCTCCTCCTCTGCTCTTGCTACCTCTTACTGGGCTGGCTGTTTTTCGCCCCAACTTTATTCACTGAATCAAATATAGCGATGTTTAATTGATTAATTTGACACCTTAGCATTTGAATAGTTTGAAATAAACGCCACGTGAGTGGCCACATTAATCCAAACAAGTGTTTCAGTGATTCTGTGGTTTCTGGCCGCATGCACGACCGCGATTATAACCATTTCATTATAGTCTTTTGCGCGCTGGGTTTATAAATAGGCGTCGCTCTCGACATAAATATCCTTTTATTTCAAAGAAATATGCGCATTACCAAATTCCGTTAAAATCGTCATTTGACGCACCATTTTATTAAACAAGTTTGAGAGCCTCGCATGCAAAACCACATCGTTCTTTCGTCCTTAAAACACTCAAATATTTTTGTGCGATGTTTAAATGTGTACTGGGTTGATTTTACGGAATGTTGCGGTTTTTGTTGGGTGCAAAATAATTAAATTTCGTAGACATGTATTTCATTCATTTTAAAGTACTTTGTAAAAATAATCGATTTTCACCATGTGCGAAACCTTCAAATGGATTAAGCTTCTGGTGGTTGAATCGCAGAAGGATAGTCTACAGATTCCTGTAAAACTTTCTCTGGGCAAATGTTTGTGAGCGACGCGAGAGCTTTTCAAAGTACGTTAAAAATGCAGACATTTGACCATCCGTCGTCAAATTTCAATTTACGAGTTAGACATATTTTAGCACGCGCCACATGTCTTGAGCTATATTAAGTTGAAATAGACACATGGACGTGTCCGCTTAATAGGGGTTGGCCGCTTAATAGAGGTTGGTGTACCTTGATTAATTTTTCACCATCGGGTTATGAATTTAGCTAAATTTCTTAGTAAACATGTTAATTAAAGACAATCGTGATAGACGTCATTCTCGGAGACCCATGGGCAGTTAGTGGGGGCGGGGAAAAAGTCTAAACGGGTCTTCGCCCGAACTTTTTTCTCACCCGTTTAGACTTTTCCCCACTCTCACTAAACTGCCCATGGGTCTGCGAGGATGACGTCTAAAATGATTGTTTTGAATTAACTCCGCGTTGACAAAGAAATTTATAACCCGATAGTGACAAAATGTTCAAGGTACTCCAACCTCTATTAAACGGCCAACCCATATTAAGCGGCCACCTCCCATTTCCCCGAGGGTATCTAACTGTATTATACGTAAACCAGAAATAATTGCACAGCGCGAAAAGACCTAGGTACGAGTTTAGCGTTACAGTATTTACGCAGGGCGTGTAGGTAGCGGTGGTCTAGTAAAAGATGACAACACGGGCAATGGTTAACTATTCATTCTTTTCACTGCTTAATTTAATCTCTTCCTACTCAACAAGATTGCGTGCTCCGTGTAGTTCCAAGCCTTACGGAGCCTTACGTATTGGGATAGAAACTGTCCTACCCCTACCCCCTAAAACAGGATGACAGCATTGCGTGACGAACAAACAAGGAACCGCTGCAAGCAAGGATTCAAGCAGCAATAGATCAAACGATGATCAAACCTAATATTTTGGTGTAGTGCAAAGCAAGCAACTATGTACAAATCACTTAGCCGTTTTTGACTTAGATGTAGTGGTGATCATATGTGTCGAAAGAGGGTCATAGATTCATGGTATTCGACCATTAAATAAGTTGACAGTTGGCGATGTACATCGGACGTTGTGTAAACAAGTTGAGCAAACTTCTGCTTTACGTGCGACGAATGGTGACAGAAACACGTCAAATCGGCTTTTGGACCTGCCTTTTACAGCAAATAAGTTTAGACCATTTCGAAATTATCAGCTCTGTGTCTATTTAACAAATGGTAAACGCCATAGCGTGCACTATTGAGTTATGGATGCACGCGGGAGGTTGCTAAGCACGAAAGAAGCGTAAGAGTCGCACGAGGCGATAGCCGAGCGCGACTCTAGCTTCTTGAGTGCCTAGCAAACCTCCCAAGTGCATCCATAACTCAATAGTACACGTTATGGCGTGTATCATTTGTTTTATAACATAACATTGAGACATTGGAACAACAGAAGTCCTTTTATTGAGGTACATCACAAAAAAATGTTCGTGTAGTCTTACATGACGAGAGAAAACAAGCGCGCGAAAATTCATTCATGACAACCGACTGCACACCAGTAACTCGATAAAGTTTCATCTTCAGACAACTGTGAAGACAGTTTCGCAATTCTGACAGAAGGACGTTGGCCATTACTTTAAAAAAACGTCTGTCAAAAGATTTGCGTTGTAAACATTAGCACACACGTCAGCAGCGTACACCCACGGGCAAATAGTAGACGCTAAATTAACCAATCAGAGCGCGCGCTTTGCTTTAGTTATGCTATAATTTAACTTAATATAGCTCAAGACATGTGGCGCGTGCTAAAATATGTCCAACCCGTAAATTGAAATTTGACGACGGATGGTCAAATGTCTGCATTTTTAACGTACTTTGAAAAGCTCTCGCGTCGCTCACAAACATTTGCCCAGAGAAAGTTTTACAGGAATCTGTAGACCATCTTTCTGCGATTCAACCACCAGAAGCTTAATCCATTTGAGGGTTTCGCACATGGTGAAAATCGATTATTTTTACGAAGTACTTTAAAGTGAATGAAATACATGTCTACGAAATTTAATTATTTTGCACCCAACAAAAACCGCAACATTCCGTAAAATCAACCCAGTACACATTTAAGAGCCAGTGCCCATAACTATGGACCAAACAACGGCACAAGTCGAAAAATCGATTTTGCTCATTTTTTGCCCATAGATTGGCCCTAGCTAGTAAACAAACGGACCATAGTTAGTTTCTGCTAATGCAGCTTTTTTGGGGAGAAATTTGCGAAAAACGATTTTGCCCCGATTGAGCTCAAAATCTACTTCCTGTTATGCTAAATTTTCTGAAAATTTGATTGCTTTGCGCGTCGCACAGCAGCTAATTAAGAATCTTTCAATGGTCTTTACATTCAGCTCAGGTCTTCATGGTATGACTGAGCGAAAAATAAAATAAATCGAGGTTTCTTTTGAGCCCGAAACGAGATCGAACAGAAACGCAAAATATTACGATGTGTTGCAAACGAATTATAGCACTAAAAAATCGCCATATTTTTCTATGGGCTATAACTTTAAATGCCATAAAAACACTTTCTACGGGTTAACTGTACACCCACCTGTTTGAAAATCAAAAAATATCTCTGGGCAAATGGTTTTAAGTCGCCCGCCTTGGCCTGTGCTTCTCATAGATTTTTCCCTGAACCGCCGTGAGAATGTAAACAATTGCGTGACGCGGGCGGTCACCGTGAATACATTATTCGTTTCCAACAAACCGCAGATGGCTATCTTAGAACATTTGGGTGAAAAAAGAAACACATAATGGACCACTTTTAACTTTAATATTTTGAAAGTCATCGCTTTGGAAATTTCGTTAATGAAAAACGTCAATTAAAAGCAATTTACTTGGAGTTCGGGTGTTACTGCTATGTCGTTTTAAGCTGTCGTTCTTTCTTTCATCATTTTAATTACAAGAGCGAGTTCTAGAAAGAAAATCGTTCTAAGTTCATTTGTTAAGCGTAATGACAAGTTGATATTGTTGGTTTGTATTGTAGCCTTACGTGATCTGAAGGAACGCTACAGTGATTAAATTTGTATTTGTTGATTGATTGCGACGGATCGATTTTCGGTTAAACCTTTTTATTTGTACCAACACATTTAGTGCCTTTTCTCCTTCTAAAAAGTTGGAAAAAGTAAAGTAAACAAATCCTAAAAGTTTAAATCATAAATAAGAGGCATCGACATTGCGAGTGTCTCGGTAAGCTGTTAATTTGAACAATTACTGTGCTGGACGGATTGCTTTCCAGGTTACGCACGTATTATACATATAGTTCATTGTGCGCGAATGTTTCTGTTTCAAACAACTGAAATGCTCAATGCTTTTTTTCTTTTTTTCTTCAGTCTTAAAACTTAAGGTTAGAGTTAAGCTAAACCCTAAACTGTTTTGGCGGCCAACCTATTTTCGGCTAATTGCTTAGTCAAATTATATATATATATATATTTCATTGAAATTCGCTCTTCCGTGACCGACTTCCGCGAACAAAACAAGATGGCTGTTCGCTGTTCATTTAAGACTACAATCCTGGTCAAAAGTGTGGGGACAGTTACGGCAGATGACTTCACAGGCAGCCTCTCTTAAGACCAAAACCGCGCAAGCCCGCCTACCTCCCTCCCCCTGTCAATGTTGATAAAAATCTTGAAGAAAAAAAATCCTTGACAATAGCTTCAGAATAGCCACGTTTGAAGAATTGTTCGCCTCCTAGAACAGTATTCTCGAACTAAAGAGACGAGAAGATAGATATTCACGTCTTATTCCAATAATAGCGATTTTTCAGCAATCGCGTTTGGTTCCAACACAACTGTCTAACCACTTTCTATTGTCCCTTTTTCCTTTTTTCCCACATCCGATCTAGTCTTTAGAATAGCTTTGTTTTCATGCAACATTGCTAGGGGGGAGGGGGGTCAATTGTACTTGCTTCTATTCATCTTTTGTTCTAAAACTTTAAGGACGTCGTTGAAATCGAGGGTTTTAGCGCGCAAAAGGGGGAGGTGTCCCAACAACTTATGGCCAGGATTGTAGGTTAACACGAGAGGAAATTGTTCCGGATTCGCGATGAATTCGGAACGTTTCAGTGCCGGATTGATTTTGCCGTTTACATAAAAGTGGACGAATCTGAAAAAAAAACTCCCCGGAATTTAAAGTGGGAACTTTGAATCCGAAAACTTTTGAATCTGGAGAGTTTTGTCGTGTAAACAATTTTCTCTCGAATCCGCATATTTTTCCGCCTGTGATCTTTTGAGTTTGCGGTGGAACGAAAATGGCGGATTACATGATCCAGTCGTCTACGTAGTCGAGTCGTAGGCACATTAATGGCCATTTGATGGCGGTCGCTGGGTGATTACCTCGTGCTGTTTCAGGTGTAGATAATCACTTTTATAATACTGCGCAGATGACGACGATGGCACGATCGAAAACCTCGACGGTTCTAGATATTAAGTAAAGACCAGAATAACTTCCTGGAGGGACCTGACATGATGGACAACAGTACCGTGGTCAGCGAGTCGAAAGAAAACTTCAGACTGTCTCAACCTACCCCTAGCCTTATTTTCGGAGGCATTTTGTTTCTCGTTGTCGAGGCAACAAACTGCTTGTTAACCATTCCATCATGAATGTGCCCGGAGTTATCGTCGTGTGTAAACGGTTAAGAATCCGAATATCCTTTCACTGTAAACCCCTACTAATCCGAATACTCTAAAATTGATGAATCCGGGAACTTTTACGAATCCAAAAAAAAATCCTTTAGTGTAAACCTAGTCCTAGATCGACCACTGTAATGTTTATTTGTCTACCAGTGTTATGATCTGCAAATTTCAGTTAATTGATCAAACAACCAAAGTAGAAAAGATAGAGTTTTTCCCAGTATGATCGAAACTTAAACGCAATTTCTTCCTGGGCTAATTCAATTCAAGAAATTCCAGGTTTTCTAGCTGAGTTTGAGCATATTGTGTAGGTACAAATTTTCTACACAGCTAGAAGAGCTGAGATGCCATCACGCAGTTAGTAGTTTATAGAAATTATGGTATTTCCACTTGACTTTATTTGTCAGTCAATGACTCAATTGCCATAAACCATAGAGGATTGGTTAAGTGTATCTCTAAAACTGCCACTATATTGTAAGTTATCAGTGAAAGCAATAAAATAAACAAGTGTTAAAATCATTTCCCGGAGTACTGTAGCAACGTTCTTTATCAGGGATGTCGTGGGTGTTGCAATGCAAATGAAAAAACATATATATTTATACTAACTTAAACAAAAAAAAAAAACATTTTCCATTATTTTATCCACACAACGTTTCAAAAATTGCTTTCATCGGATTGCTGGAAACGAAT
>NC_138145.1:36494647-36559647 GCF_964199315.1 Orbicella franksi | reverse complement strand
ATAGCACCATGATTGTAGTCACGATTGCTTGCTAAATTCAAGTTTCCGACGATTGCTTTTTGTTCTACACTGAGAATTGGTCGATATTTATTTTACATAGAGAAATTTATTACTCAATTCAAAACAGAAAAAAATGATAGGTCACCATACTCGTTTGCGAGAAAATGACGATTTACTTCTATGGCGAGGTCCAGCTCCAAACAAAAAGCCGCCATTTTTTAATGCGCGCGCGCTAATCACGCGTGAAATTATGCGCAGTAGGGATGCGCAATGCAATACTGGGGAATGACCTTAAAACGCATGGCCTTCAACGCGCCTTATCTCGAAAACGAGCACGGTGACGCCCCATTTTTTTGTGGCTTTTTTGCAAAAGTTGAACTCCACCTTACTTCATGATAAGTTTTAAAAACGTCTGTCCCTGGGAACATTTTGGGCGCGAATGTCCTCAAGACGACCTCCTAAAGGTGTTTTTGCGTAGTGTCCACGTGATCAATGTCATGTGGACACGAGGTATATGCGGGCCATGGCTAAATTCCTGTGTAACCATTCTTTGCTTTCCTAATGTAAGATTCCTGTGAAGGGCGGTTTCTGGAAACTCTCGGGTTACAATCAGTTTTGTTTATGAAAGACCGGCATTAAACGTTGACTTAACGGCAGTTTGTGCTCCTGATTTTGGAAACCACGCTGTACGTGACAGATTCAAGGCACTCAATTTATTCCTTTTTTAACGGGGACTGGCATGCAGACTCGATCAGTTGTGACAGGCTGTTTTTAGTGTTTTGTTTTGTTTCCGAGCCCGCGGATCACACAACTCACTTGCGATTTAATCAATGTAGTCAAAAATGACAGGCTAAAACTAGTCGCTGGTCATGTAGACAAATCTAAAGATCACAATGAGCGGACTTAAACAACTGGTCACATCATCTCGTTCGCGGTGACTAAACACTCGTGTAAGTGACCCTAAGAGAGAAAACCGGCTGCCAGCAGACTACATCAAATTGGACCATTTTGACATTTTGGCGTCCGGCAAAACTGACTACCATTAAAAGGTTAAGGAGACCTTGTTTATTCAGGAATTTGAGCCAGCTTTGAATGTCAATGTCGGCGGTGAAAATCTTTTACTTTATCTTACTTTGATCAATATCTCACTTTATTATATGGCTGTGTCTCACAAGAACTGGGAACCACCGAATTCACGAATTTGATTGGCTGAAATCGATATTGAAAGCGGTCTAGATTTTCCCATCTAGATCGACATCTCGACCGGTTACATTTTGCAGAGAAGAAGTTGCAAATTAAAATGCAAAACTATTGACTATTTTCTTCCAACAATATTTATTTATGGAGGTGCCAAAAAGCCTGATGAGAAAAAAGTAAAGAGGACGAGCAAACTTTGGCAGAATTATTTCAAGTTCAGCTCATCGCCGTTCGCAAGCAAACTGTCAGTTAGTACAAACCAGTTACATTAAACGAATTAATTTTTCTTGTTTGCCATATAATAAACATGTTATTAACCGAGCTTAGTCGATCTGTATGGGAGAATCTTGACCTCGGTCGTGTGCACAGACTTCACTGTGTTCGGTCCGTACTCAAAACCTCGGTCAAGATTCTCCCATACAGACCTCCTGTTCGGTTAATAAGAGCTAAGTATATACCAACATGGGTGAGATCAGTGCATCAGGCCAGATCGAATTAATTCATAATGATACCTGAAGTGTAACGCTTGTATTGGGAGCAAGCGAACGAGCCACCTGGAGCCGATAGATTATGACTCTTACCCAGAACTGATTCGCTCTGACTGGTTTTTTTTTTATTCCTCTGGTATCCGTATCATTTCTATCCATGAAATAAAGCAAGTAACAGCAGATTAAAGCTTTGAGTTGGTTTCGACAAAGAGCCGTGTAAACGTTTCTGAGATGGAATTCTAAGCTGTGTGACAATCTATTTGATAACGAGACTTAAATACTGAGGTCCCAAAAAACTTAATGCAACCCTAACATCAGAAAAATCAAGAGATCACAATGAGCTGAAGTACACGGGGGAACGCACATGAAAGGCGTGCACGTGGTCTAATGAGCGAGTAAACCCATTGGAGAATCCGCAGTGAATGTATTTGTCACTTCAGAAACGAGAAGGAAATGGGCCGAGTCTCGTCTTGCAGTGGGTTGTGGGACCGCATTGTTGTCCTCATCTCGCCGACAGGTTCCTGTAATGATAACGTTTGAGACCCATGATTTGATTGGATAGATTCTGGGATTAAGATTTTCACTAATTCAGTGCTGGTTTCCTTCTGGGTGGCATCACTGCGTAAATTTGACGAAAACTGTTTGTCACAGCACTTAAACATCTTGAGGAAGTTTAAACCTTTTACGGAGAGAAATTCATTGAACAGAAGTCCCCCTAACATTTGTTGCCATACACTTCCTGGTCAGAATTTCGTTCTCAATTAGTCGGTGCTGTAATCTAACGGCCTCAGTTAGAAATCAACCAGAAGGTCCTTTCGGGAAGGAAATCAGTGTTGAATTATCATGCTGCTCGAGGCCCATCTTTTCCTCGCGCAAGGCCCGGCCGGCTAAGGGGGACAGGCCTCTCTCCTCCGTTGAGGCACAAAGAGGTTTTTCGGGTAGGGAGAATCCGCTGAATGGTAAATCATGCAGGCGCAAAGATTTCTATAAGGAACGTCTTGAACCTCTGTGGAGGAGAGAGGAGACAGGACGGGAATGGATGGCTTATTACTAGCGACAAAAAACAAAAGAGGGGAAGTCATATTGTTCCTAGTAACAGTTCCACAAGCGGCTACGAGATAAGACTCTCCCTATATTTCTTTTTAATGGATAACGTTGGGGAAGCATCCTGGAAAGCTCGATGTTACCTATCGTTGTGGAACTCGCGGGTTAACGCACGAGGCTGTGTTTACATGTTGCTCATAGCTCTCAGCCGATCGCAGGAAAACCCACGACAATTCAATTAAAGTACGTAACGTAGAGAAAGTGCTTGGTGAGGGAGACCCACAGATGAATGAACGACTTTGCGTGTGGCGGAAGTCGCAGGGATTATAAGGAGAAACGGAAACAGAAAGATAAGAGGAGAAGCACAAGGGAATGCACGGTAAAAAGGACCATTAAAAGCCCGCGGGGTTGCGAATGCCAGGGGAAAGTAGGTGAGACCCACAAGGGAACTCATAATTTTCAACGGAAGTACCTCGATTTTTTTTAATGTCCTTCGTTTTAATGACAAAATTTAAAAGTAGCAAAGTCATACAAATATCAAACTTTAAAAACGGTTTAATTATTATGCTACTTTGTAGAGACTGTAAAAGTATAGAAATCAGCTTGGCATTAATTTATTCACTTCGCCTTGAGAATGGTTTCAGGCCGGATGACGCCGAAACGTTGGTTATTAACTATCATATTCGCTTGCTCAATTAAAGTAGTTTTTTTTTCAATTGTTTCTAGCTCGAACCTAGTGATAAACTTTGATTCGTAGGCCATCAGGTCTATACACGGGGATTTTTCCTGATTACCTGCAAAAATCTTTACAAATGTTTTTAATTTCATGTATTACTGTCTTTATAAAGGCTGAAAAGATCTAAAAATGCAAAGATCTGGAGTGAACTTGATATTTTTGAGGTGATACAATAGTTTTGCATAATAATTAAAAATCAGTCACGAAAATATGCGTCGACGTTTTTGTTAGCGATTGGTTGTAGTTTGTAATCAATATTCATGACTAATCTTGGAATTTGCGTCAAACCAAACACTTGGTCATAGTGTGAAGACGTAAATTTACGTGCTCCCGGTGATGTCGGATCTGACCATGTTTTTCCTTCGAAAAAGATAAAGCAGGACGAACCACAAGTATTAAAATATTAGTGGTGAGTGTACTGTTCAACAAACGGAACAATTTCTACCTTCCTAAAGTTAAGTTCTGCCCTTCGCTCGCAATTTTCTTTGCCGAGCTTCACAAAGCTTTGTTCATAGACCAAATAGTCGCAGTTTTGCAATCACTGTGATGAAAAGTTTCAGTGAAGGATTAAGAAATAAACTTTGCACAAGTTTTTAGGATTCTCTTGCTGAATTTAATTGTTTGACATTTCCCGTTCCTCTCGTTGCACGTTGCTCCCGCAAAGTTGAAAACCGTTACCACGTGCTGCCGGTTCATACGAGCCGAGTGCTTGCCCTGGTAGTAATAGTGTATCTTGGAAACCCATTTTTCTCGAGAAAAAGCTAATGTTTAATTGTCATCTTTTTAAGGAGAGGAAATGGGCAAACGGCGAAGATTGGTGAGATCATTGGTGAGACCCGGCGAACGAAAGAATAGATCGAAATTCACGAGGAGTTGATAATTATTCAACAATGGAGATTACAACGAGATAAGAATTTTAATTTCATTGCTTTCGATCAAAATGGTGGCAATATATTTCAAGCTTACGTTGTGAGGATTAGTTGTGAGGTTTTTTCTAGTAGAAGAAGTCGTGGTATTTATTTGTTTCGAACGACTGATCTATATATTTTCAATAGCTAACCTTCGTCCTAAATTAATCTGAGATCTCGATTCTGGTAGCCACCATTTTCGTCGACATGATTTCAGAAAGTATTTTAAGTGGTTAAACAACGTTGAGTTTTTACGGTGGCACTATATTGGCAACACCATCTAAATTTTTGTGATCAAAACGTGTACGTTTTATCTCCGAATCGACGAAGTAATGTGGCAAAAGGTGATTTATTAATGGCCTGTACGACAACGAAAAAAATATAATTGGCAACAACGAAATTCACTGTACAACAATAAATTGTCTTGCTAGAACTAAAATTATCGCGCAAAATTTTATTCTCTTCAGATCGAATAAAACCTCAAAGTTATATTCAGTGTTTTTCATGTAAAAGGAGATTAATAGGGTCGCATACCTTTAGCGTGAAACAGAAAAAATACATTTTGGAACATTCGAAATTATTCCGTAACAAATTTAAATTGTCTTACTGCTATTAAAATTATCTTCTAACATTAAATTTTCATCGGATTAAGACTCAAATTCATGGTGTAATAAAGCAGAGAAATGCCAGGATGATGAAAATTACTCTTGAAAGAGTACCGGATGGTCTTCTGAATTAATCACATGAACACACAATTGCATTATAAAATTATTTGCTAACATGTTCAACAATGTAAAACATACTTAAAAACAGAAAAGTCGATTGCAAATTACAACGAACCACGATACTCCGAACGGTTGCCGAAAGCCATCCGACGACACAATTCCGGAGATGGCTCGAAGATTTCCGAAGACTTCAGGAGTTTTCCCAACGGTAACGAACATTTTGGAAATACTTTAAGGAATTCGGAAGGCTAAGGGGAAATTTCTCGGAGATTACAATCTGCATTCAGATTCATGTGATTACCAGAATAGTTATCTTCCGCTGTAAATCGAAGCTTTTCTTGCATATTGCTGTACCACGGGTACCGTAAAAGAAATTGAAAATATCCTCAGGTTATTGGACACAACTCTCAGTTTTTTGAAAGTGCCACCTTAACGACAGATCAACGTTTGTTTAACCTCTAGATATTGAAAGTTTAGGCTTCTAAAATCAATATCTGGTTTATAAAAGGTGTTGTAAAAAGGAAAAAAGCAGATAAGTATAGCGAGAATGATGAACAAAATCGTCGACGAGGAGATATCGTCTTGATGTGCTACCAGATTCTCAGAACTACAGTTAAGACCAAGTAAGGCAGTCGTTAAGGAGAATTGATATTTTCAACTTTGAAGTACGAACGAATTCAGGATAACAACTGAAAATATACTGAAAATATACTACCTGTTTCTGTAAATGCTTTAACATATGCAAATCAAATTCAATTCTTCCATCTTGTTTTTCAACAGTTGTCAAGCAATGACCTCCAAAAGGAGAACCTTACGTACTAGTTCACAATCAACATTTAAAATTAGCATGTACTGGTTGTTTTTCAGGATTTAAAAGGCTGCCAACAATTTTTTAACAGTCATAACCAAATCTAGGAAGACCCGCAACAAATTTGTCCACAAGGATGGTATTTGCGTATGATTTGGTAGTTCTCTTGGCGCCTTTGCAAAACATGTTTGTTTTCCATTTCCGATTTTTAAATTTCTGGACGTCCAAAAGAAGCACATAAGCGTTTTTCTTTGATAAGCTTTGTTCAAAACAGAGTAAACATTTTTGGAAAACTTTTCGTCAAGAGATTTAAATTCCCACGGTAGATTGTTCGGACGTTGTTTTGACTTAACAAGTTCATAAAGTATACTGAGCCAGCCTCAGAAATTTTGCGCCATTTTAGGAATAAACATCTTTGTGCTACTAGATATTGATTTTTAGTTTACACTTTGGTTGTTTCACGGAAAAGAGATCACGGAGCGAACGGTCGCATCGGAAGAGAAAATTAACTTATTTCGGAATTTCAATGGGTTATCACCCATCGAAATTGGGCAAGTTTGCGAGGGGGAAAATAATTGGATTTTGATTGATAAGTTCTTGCTCCTGTGCAACTGATTCGAAGTGTACTAGCTATGTTGTCGTCTGACAGAGAAAGATATGAAATGGCAAGCTTCAAACAGTTGCAGATTAAACTCGATTGGATATAGAATTAAACTCGGTTAGTTGAAACGGTATTTCACGGTCACTTCGCGAGTTTTAAAAATCCATTTTGGAATTAAATTTTGTCGCCTATTTGATCCATTTGCCATTTCATCTTTTTCATGTCCCGAGGAACTCCTGCATCGCCTCGCACAAAAACCATCGCGAAGTTCTTTGAAGAATGAAATTTGAAGACTGTTTGGCAAAAATTTATTTGAGACAGAATAAACTATCACGAAATATCAAAATTGTTTTTTCAACTCGGGGTGATGCAGTTGTTTTTGACGGGATTTTTTTTTTTTGTGAACTGTTGCCTTTTAAAAATTTTTGCGATCAAAAACTTCTGAAGGGTGACCTTTTTATTTTTTTATCAAAAAGTTGTAAGGGGAAACGCTGTGCAAATTTTTTCAAATTTTCCCGCCAAAAGTCTTAGTTTTTAAACGCGAACTTTTTCCTTCGCACGTTTTAATTTAATTTAACTGATTTCCAATTAGTTAGTTAGTTACTTATTGCAAAACAATAAAATGAAATGAAAACAGCAGGTGGTGGTTTTTATTGTGTACATTATTTCAGCATTGTTGAAGGATAATGAAGACAATAAAAATAACACAGCAAACAGAAGTCAATTACACATACGTCTGCAGTATAACTTTTATTGGCTTTTTAATAACTCAATTGAAATTCAATACAAAAAATCTGAATAAGTAAAAAATAAAAAAAAATTGCGCTTTTAAAAGGGCCTGGTAACTAGTCAAAATGTAGGCTATCTCTTTTACTATTTTTTGACTATGTAGGGTTGCCAAAAAGAAAAAAAATTCTGCGTTTTTGAACAGAGTCTGGCCAGAAATCAAGCGTATACTTTGACTTTTGATGGGAAAAAATCCTACATAGTGTAAAATTTTTTCCGCCAAAAGACACAGTATATGCTGGACTCTAAAACAGACACCATTTAAAATTGCAGACTTTTTTTTCTAAGGACATTTTTCGATTTTCTTCTTAGCCCTTTTAAAAACGCAACCTTTACATCAATTAAATGCGTCCTCGAAAACTGCACGGATTTCAGTAGATGTGTGAAATAGATACTAGACAATTGCGCGGTAATTTCAACGAGTTTAATAAGAGTCTTCCAGGCTAAAAACTCTAGTAACAAAAACTAATCCAGGTAATGCTAATATTCCACCTTAATTTTAAAGCTAAAACTTGAAATACAATTCGCGGCTTCCTCGAAAACTAGTAAGATATGAGACAATTCAGCAGATACAAGACAACTTAACAGAAATTCCAACGCCCTCTTTTGACTCTAGAGTTTTGTGTTTTGAAATCACTAATACGGGCTCCGTCCTAACAATCTTGTCGCAAGAAACTCAACCTACACTTTGTCTTGTAAATCTACCTCACTATCAAAACGTGATCCACAGAGGAAACATCTAAGCGAAGTTCTTTGCTTTCCTTTGCTTCGCTTTGCATGTTAATGCCGTCGCATGTACACTTGAGATGGCAGCCTGCAAGAAAGACAAAAAATTAATGAATTGTCTAATTAACAATGGGTAAACTGAAACCCAAAGAACAAAATATACATACAGTGTTTAATCGACTAATAATAATCAATTTTTATTTGTACTCATTCTTGCTAAAGAAAAAATTACAATTTCAATGAAAATATTAAAAGTAATAATTTGAGTACTAGCTGCATGGAATAACCATAGCGGCTAGCGGAGCCGAGGCAACCAGTTAACATCAGCATTGAATAGAAATAAAATACAGGTCAGCAAGAAAACTTGAGCACAAATGAATACACAAGAAGAAAAACAAAGATGAGGAAAAACGCTATAACCATAACAGCTTATCCAGATCTCTGTTTCATTAAGTGATAGGGCTTATTTTTATCCTGCCTGGATGGGATACTAGTCTGTCACAGGGTTAGCATCCAGTATTAAATTCACCTAGAACTCATTTGTACACCTAAATGGAGAGAAGTAGTCAAAAGAACTATAAGGCCCCAGTTATATGGTCTTGGGTACCCAAGACAACCCTCCCCTCGGGGCAACTTTATCGAGCATTTATATGTGAAAGCGTGGTCCCTGTAGGCCGAGTCAAAGTTGACCCTGCATGATTATTCATAATCCTTATTGAACAATCAAATGTACAGATGTCCTTCTTTCTTCGAGTTTCCCTTGGTCATTTGATCACAGTGGGCTTTGCCGAGTTAATTTTCACTTCTCTGATACAAATTTCTGCTTTAAATCCTAAATCTAGCCATTACGTGACACTCGCAGCGCCAAGAATTGTCCTGCTTGCCAGGGTTACCCTACCTGCCGAGTTGAGACAACTCGCCCACCAGAGTTGTCTCACCCCCCGAGACAGGTTCGCAATCCAAATGTAAATGGTTGGTTGATTTTGCAAAGAAATAAGCTTAAAGTTACCTTGGCCAGGGTAACTCAGGGGGAGGGTTGTCTCGGGTACCTGAGACCATATAAATGGGGCATAAGTGTCAGAGTATAGTGTCTTGCCCAAGAACACAATGCATAAACCGTAACCATTGGCTCAAACCCAGACTGTTTGATGTGCAGTCCAGTACACTAACCATTCGACTACTGTGTCCCTCCTCCCACAAAACAATACTCCTCAATGACAGTACCACAGGCATTGTAGTCTTAAGGAATTTTTGTACACCCTACCCTTGAAGGGCTTCAGTGTATGACCACGTAACAACGATTTGTTGATTAGCTAAAGGGTAGTGAAACAATAACATTTCTATTGGTTTTAATTTTCTACCTGCATTATGCAAATCATTCCTAGTGATACCAAACATAAAATTGTGACTGACCTACTATGGGATCCAATGTATCAATCTGATTCTTTCTCCTCTCGAGTCTCAGTACATACTGTAGTTCTTTTTCTTGCTTCTCTGTTTTGTATCTAATAAGAAACTGCAAATGTTTTAACCCTTATGAAATTCCTTGATCTCTTAAAGTGGTACTATAACGAAAATCGCATCTTTGCTATCGCAGCCATGTTAAAACATAAACAAGTAGCCTGTGTGAGAAGAAAAATGCTGTTTACTATATTCAAATATGTCTCTTCGTTCCAGAGATATTCAAGTTTTAAAAATATGCAAATTAGCCCAGTGATGACGCCATACACTCAACCAAATTTTGATCAAATGTGATGAAAAAAGATATCTCAGCCAATTTGAATCGGAAATGTTTGATTCTTTGCAGTAAGATTCTACTAAATGTGCTCTAAAATATGAGCGTAACAGTTTGGTTACCATGGCAACATACTGGGTTCCAGACCTCCCCAATATAAAAGGCATTTCTGGCCATCTTTGGCGTTCCATTTTGGCATTTGCACATGGTGCTTCATATGCTTGATTCAGCAAGCATATAAATATGTTAGCTCAAGTTTGTGGCCTCATTTAATGTTTTGCGAGCTGAAAATCACTAACATATTGAAATCAAGTGGGTGGGGACTGGAAAGAGTGAGTTGCCATGGGAACAGAATTTTTTATAGCTGTAGGTGTGTTTCCTGTAGAACTATTAGCCTTCAAAGTTTCAATGGTCTGCACCGCAAATTAACCAAGATGGCGCTATTTATGTACTTGATATAAAATTGGGTTGAGTGTATGACGTCATCAGTCATCTCATTTGCATATTTTACACATTTTTCAAACTTAAATATCTCTGGAACTAATGCAGATATTGCACAGGTTAAACAGCGTTTATTCTTTCATGGAATTCTATGTGATACACCCAAAAAATCAAGGGGGAAAAATTTGATCACAGTACCACTTTAAGTTTTACAAACTTCAATAATAGCTGCATAGCGGGTAGATCTACCCGCTTGTAGCCGTCCTGCGTAGCCGTACACAAATAACTAAGACCAGATAATTTCCTTGCAGCTAGGGATTCTCTTCAAGAAATTTGGCACAATAAGTCTTATGTTACAGGTAAAGAAAAGGAAAGGTATAAGAAAAAACGTTCTAGTGTTCACCCAGCCTTTTCGACCACAAAATATGAAGGAAAGTCTAAACTAACGCATGAGGAAAATCGCTTCAGTACAAAGTGAAACAAATTTGCCACGCACTTCAGCTGTAATCAAGAGGATACTGGGACAAAGCATAAATTGCAATGGCTGCCAAAAGTTAATGGCAATCGTTATTAGCATATTTCGCTCCAGCATCAAAACAAAAGAGGTCGAACGAGAATGATTCTTCGCAGAGTTAGTTGAGTATATTGAAAGGGGCAAATTTCAGTGTTTAAACTTGAAATATGATGGATCGTTCATGAATCGATTTGAACACGAAGAATTAAAATACCACATGTTATCAACCTTGTTTTTCAAATTGATTGACCTCTAGGAATGACAAAGCAACATAAAAATAGTTTTCAACATGCCGGAAAACGCATCTGCACGAGTCTAGAATTTCAAAATTTCAAAAGGGGAGCGTGCCCACGGAATCCTTTAGTTGGGAAGGCCCCCTGGGCCTTCCAAGAAACTACCGGTACCTGCCTGATATTCTAAACTACCCTCTTGCGCCAAAAATTGTTGAAATCCCTGATTACTAAATAAAAATAAGTCATCAGGGTTTGAAAGTTTCAACCCTACTAGCGGGAGTTCTGACAATAAAGGTAAGTTAAATTCTTCATCAGGCCAAGTGATCCAAACTACCACTGATAGCTTATTCCAGTTTCTGTTGCATCAACTGATAAGACATCTTTCTACTCCCCCTCTTCCTCCTCCCCCCTTAAATGTATGCCAGTCTATTGCAGGGGTAGCCCCAGCATGTGGAGGGAGGCACTGTGAGAGTAACATGTCATGTCCAAGAACAGCAATAATGCAGTGCAGTTGCTGAACAGTGAAAAAAAAAAGATCTCTATTGGTTTTAATTTCCTGCCTGCAATGTGTGCCATTATTCCTAGCACAGATAAAATCGAGTAAGTGATAACCTCTCCAAACAAACACAAAGAAACACAGACTCACCTGATATGGAATCTACTGTCTCAATATGAACCTTTCTCCACAGAAGTCTCCGCACACAGCGTTTTGGTTTTTATCTAGTAAGAAATGGGAATTGTTTTAACTTGTGGCCAAGAACACAACACAGAGACCCTAACCATTGGCTCTAACCCAGTCTTCTTGATCTGCAGTCCAGTGTGCACTAGATTACTGTGTCTCTCCTCCCACAAAAAATACTCATCAACAATGTGCGCAGGCATTTGTAGTTTTAAGGAATTTTTGTGCACCCCACCCGTGAAGGGCTAGGGTGTTGTATTGCCACATAACAACAGTATCTTGAAAAGAATGAACAGTGAAACAGTAACAGCTCTATTTGTTAAACTTTGTCACTTGCATTGTGCACAATCATGCCTAGGCTAGCACCTGAAACCAATCACAAAGCAATTGTGACTCACTTAACAACGAATCCCATGTCTTGATTTGATTTTCTCTTCACCTGAGTCTCCGCAAATACGTGTACTTTCATTGATGCTTCCCTCTTTTGTATCTAGTAAAAAACAGGAAATGTTTTAACCTTTATGACAGCCTCAACCTCTTAAGTTTTACAAACTACATATGTACAGTCAATTGAAAAGTTGTTGTTGCTACCGATTTTAAGCATCTTGGTAATCAATATCTTTCTTGCACAGTATTTTTTTCATATTATCTACAATGGGTGACAAAAGTAGTTGAGACAGTTGACTGAACAGAGTGCTAATTTCACTATTTCACTTATTCCATTTCAAATTCTGTTTACATTGGGAACCACACCTCCTCCCCCTTTTCAATGCTGTACAGGAAAGAGGCAAGTTTTAGGATCAAGAAATCCAACATTGTCTTGTAAGGAGGCAGTAGTATCATAGAGGCGAGGGGGAAAATTTACCTTAAGTACGGGGGTGCAGCCTCTTGGTAGGGCACTTGTCTTCGGATCGAGCAGTCTACAATGAGCGACAAAAGTGTTGAGACACTTGGCAATACAATTCGATTTTCGAGCGTCTTGGACACATTTCCCCCCCTTCCGCCCCCAAACAATGTTGATTTTTCTACTTCTTGGACTGCTCTGACCACAGTGCCTACACAACATTGAGTTGGGGGGCCGGGGTTATCAGAAAATCAATGCTAGATGCAAATAAAATAGAGCAAGTGCTTAAATATCAAGAAGCATCATTTCCTAAAAGTGTCTCAACTACTTTTGTCGCCCACTGTAGGTTCGAGCCCTGGCTGGGGACATCGCACTGCATTCTTGGGCAAGACACTTTACTCTCATGACTGGATGGGCCGCTTGGTTCGTATGCAGACTTTACCTTACTTTGCCTACTCCAAAATAGCAAACTGTCTCAACGCTTTTGTCGCCCATTGTCTGAAGGTAAAAAACTGTTATTTCATGGAAATGAGACATTCACTAACATGGATACAAACACAAGGCATTCTAATATTAGTAAAATGATCACGTTGGTACTGATCTCTGTTACATGAAATTTATAATTAGTGCATACGGGTAAATATTGTGATCATTGTATCTGAGAGAAGAGTCACAATTTAGGTTCAAGACAGCAGATGAACGAGGCAAAATAGTTTCTAATGTTAAAATTTCTGGTGAAATGCATGCGAACATGTATGTCTGCTTCACAAAGGATTGGAAAAGTTTAAGTGCCAAACAGACTATTCAGTGGTTGCGCATATCGCAAGCCTGATTCTATAGAATTTTAAAGGATGCTAAAAGCTGCGAAAACAATCAAGAGAGCCAAAAACAGCTATTGGACGCCCCCAAAAAGTGTGTGTACAGGAAGAACAATTAATTCTGCAAGAAATCCCAAAATTGGGGAAATCAGAAGGGAAATTTACTGTCAAGCCACTTATGCAGCAGGCAGGTGTCAGTTGAAGATACATTTCCTTCCGAACAGTGCAACGGTAATTCTTCATAGCCAAGGGTACAAGTATCTACAAGAAGCAAGCCAAGAGTCTACTGACAGATAAAGATCTGAAAAATAGATTAGAGATGATCAAGCATGAGATCAAGCGAAAGATGATCACGAAAGATCAAACGTGAGTACAACGACAGTTTGTGGACCAAACAGATAGCATTTTTTTTGGATGCTGTGAGTATACAGAAGTTCAACCCTGCAGACCAAGCGCGGGCACCTCAGGGGCACATCTGGAGAAATGAAACTGAAGGACTATAGACATGGCTTGTGTACACAGCAAAGGGCTCACTGTGGGTCCAGTGAGAGAGTGGCAACGTTTGCGTGAGAAATAAGACAGAATGAATAGCTTATACAACCTCATTCCTGGGCTCTCTCTCCTCTGCCTCCCTTGTCGTTGGGAGAAAGATCCTGGCTGTGGCTGGTCACATGATCACCCAGAATCTGGGTGATAAAAAAAATCCGTTGGGCAGGAGGGGTGGCAGAGTGTTTTGATTATTGCTGTGACAAACTTTGTGGGTTTCAAATCCTCGAACAGTAGCTAAAAACTACCTGCTATATCGGGGTTCGAAGTAAAATTTTGCCTATGAAGAATACTACTGTACATTATTTCTGCCATCTCCAAAATATAGAAGACTTTCCTTCACAAAGAAATTCGGCAGCCAAATGGTGCACAAACGTTTTGACGTTTAGCACATGTAAAATGTCACATACCGAATCAAAGTGAAACAACTGGATCAGTCCCTTGAATCTTTGAATTCGGAGGTAATTTATGTTCTTTGTGTGGTATTTTATTTGATTGTTTAAAAAGTATTTCTGTCACAAGGGTCGATTAGCCGAGTATTCTGACTGGCATTCGATTTACAGTGCTCAATGCAAAATGATTTACAGTTTTGTTGACATAAGCCCGCGTACTTATATTTCATCAGCATCAGGTTTATGTAAGTTTACATTTAGACAGATGTTGAAACACGGTTCCTTGGCATAGTCAAGAATTATATTTTTCAAAGTGGTTAAAGGAGCTCAGTCACCGTACTTTGAGTTATTTTGGCCATATACAAAATTACCTTTAAATGGTAGGAAACCTGAAAACAACAGTTTAATAAAATAGAAAAACACCAAAGACATAATGATAAACCATAAAGGAACAAGGATGGCTAAGGATGGAGAAGATTAACACAGATTACAAACGACGAATTTGAAAAATTGATGCTTAACTTTTCAATATTCGTAAACCGTGACTGTGCTCCTTTAATAAAACATCATTTTATTTAGCAGACAATGCAGGGCTCTCATTAAGGGCTGTAATCTGTAACACCTGTTACGGCTGAGTACGTTTGATTTTCCCTTCATGGTACGGGTGAAATTGCCTGTTGTTGAAAGAATTCACCCACAAAGAAACAAGTTTGCTAGGGGTGTGCAGAACAAGGCTACAGGTGACTCAAAACTTAATGACAGCCCTGTGGTGCCGTGAGGTTACTTCGGGCAACATGAAACAGAGAAACAGTCTTACTTCTTTAATAATAAATCGGCGGCTGGAATTGAAATCAGAGTGATACTTCAATGCACTGGAGACACAGTATAATTATATATAAATATATTTTTCTGACCTCTGTGAAGCTTAGAATAGGACTAGAGAATTTCAAAGGTGTATGTGCCCGTGTGTGGTTAATACAGCGATGAGCAGCAATTGCCTTTCTTTTACTTCAGTTGAGATCGACAACTCTACCCTGGTGGAAAAGTTTGTGTCAGAGGTGGGCATGTGTCCAACCGCAACCAGGATCTTTCTCCCAATGACAAGGGAGGCAGAGGAGGGAGAGCCTGGGAACAAAGTTGTGATTTATATTTTAAGTGGTTGATAGAACGAGATTGGAAAAAAAGGAGGGTCTAAGCTTTTTATCCAGGATGGGGACCCCAGTCAAAACTCAGCTATAGCTCATGCCGCTTGGAAAAGCATAAGGGCTAAAATGATGCCTATACCACCCAGAAGCAGACATAAATTGTATTGGAAAATATTTTTAACATAAAAACAATTTTGCATGATGATGCACTGAGAAAGAATGTAATTTTCGAAATGTTTGATCAGTTTCTGATGCCACTGAATTGCTATATAAGAACTTAATTGACAGAACAATCGCAAGAGAACAAGAGAATGAATTTTACCCTTGCCAACAAAGGGCAGTGTACAAAATATTGAATAAATATGATTAAATATAAATTCCATCCACTATATTGACACTATTTTCACTTCTTTTCATAAACGACAAACATCTTGTGTGACTTTGCCACTGGATATGACTAAGATTTTCACTCAATATTAATCACTTAATGAACGTCAAAAACATGTAATAAATAAATGCAATTTCTTATTCGTACACTTCTATTTCTTTGTTCTTCAACTCAGTATGGAGTTACATGGCAGAAAAAGGTTGCCTCTTACAAGATTGAACAGTTAACCACAGGTAACCATGGCTCACGGATAGCTAACAAAGAACAAAATTATGTATAACCTTTACTGTCTGTTTAGTTGCTTGTGATTACCGTTATGGATTTGTCATCATGACCATCTTGAACTCCAAGGACTAGTGTAGCAAAACATTTTCCACAAGGAGAAATTTCTAACTGCTTTTCTTGTGAGATCTGGGCATGGAATCAAAAGATCTTCCATTGAACTATCATCATTTCTGTCTCCTTTTCGCCTACGATGCCATTCTTCATGAATACGATGAAGTTCTTTCCTGTTGCAAAAATTGGAGTGTCTTGGTTGAAGACAATGTCCTTGGCATAGTGTGTTTTCACAACTGGGAGGTGAACTAGTTGTCTTTCCAGTAATAACAAGAAATCGTGCCTCTGGGTAACCCAAGGTGACCACCTCAAATCGTTCAAGAAAATACACTTGGCTTTTTCAGCACCCACACGTACAAAACGTGTAGATGCTGGGCTGGAAAAAGTGTTGAAAATTATGTTTAGTGGGTTAAGGAGTTTTCCTGTTTGTTACTTCCACAATCATAATATTTCCATACTTTTCCAGTCCTTTCGCTGATGGTTCCTGAACAAATCGCACGAAGTACTGGGCGTTAATTCCATTCCGTTGTAATACCTCTTTTGGGCATGCTAACTACTGGCCATAACAGCCTTCTGTGCGCTCTCCTTGTCTAGCTTTGCTGAGCAACTGCACTCTGCTTTTCCTTTCCCTCTCCACATCATCTGTTGCATGTTCCATTTCCCAGACAGTGTCTAAAACTTCAGAAACATCTTTAGTGCCTCTGTTTACTATCAGATTACTTTATTCCATATATACATTATCTAAAGGACACTCATAGCTACAACACTAAAGCTACAACCAAATATAACCTAGTTATTCCTAGGTGCAAGAGAGTTTCAGGTTGCAGGACTTTCCATACAAGCGCAACTCGCCTTTGGAATAATGTTGTTTCCATTCGTGATACTACATCGCACAAACACTTCACAAGAAAAGTATGCCAGAAGCTACTGAAACAAAATGCTACACTAGAACACTTTGTAATTAGTAGCACTTTCTAGATCTTATTTGTATTAAGTTAATTTAAATTTTAATCACTATTCATGAGTATATAATATGTAAATGATTTTATGTAAAATTAGGGAGGGCCATGTTATAAACTACTGGGCAACCAGTAAATTATGCTACCCTCACTAAATAAAGTCTTTTTGTTTTTGTTTGTTTGTTAACTCTGCAATGTCAGTTTTGCCCTCGAGTCTATGTTGTTTTGCCAGAGCAAGCAGCTCAGTACGAGACTTAATGTTCTTAGCCAATGCAATCCCTGAAAATTCACATAAGGCATCTGTTTTTTCCTCCTCTTAACTTTATTGTTATCTGTTGGTCTTTCGTTCATTTCTGGATTGCTAACTTGAGCGTGATTGTAGCCCACATTGGACTCACTGGGAATGTTTTGCCCAGCATCAGGGCTCATTTCTTCTTTCTTTTGGATAGGATGGTAATAGAGGCCATGGTCATTCTCAGAGGGCCTATGTGGGTTAAATCTGGGGGATCTAAACTCTGAATATAATGCTTGTCTTCCTTCATGACATACAGAGGTAGAGGCAATAAATAACTCACAAATGGTGTAGAGATGGGCCCCTTTAATCAGCGAAGGCTGACCACAAACAAAAGGCTTATAATAAAACTCCTTCACACACTGACGACTGAGCACATGGAAGTAAATGATTCTCATTGGCTCTTGCAATCACGTGTTCTAGTAGGGATTGTGTGACGCATAATGTTACACCTTTCCTTCTTTAAAGAAAACGAACAGTCCATATAAATACTGCTACAATATAAATGTTCATCAAAGTGGTCAGAGCAATTTACCAATGCAAAAATTGCAACAAAATTAATGTTCCAACGACTGAACAATGTAAAAAAATCAACTAAAATAAAATATCATCAAAGCAAAGAACACCAGAAAGCATGTGAAACAAGGGTGTCCGCAGTTCTTTAAACAACATAGTCTTTTAAATAACTCGGGGGGTAGACGGTATGACCGCTTTGAGTAACTGCACTGTCCTCATGGCTTTCAGAGACAGTTGATGGTGGGACAGGTTCGAGTTCTGGACTAGCCTGTTGGTCAGACTTCACTACTGGTTTCTGAGTGACCGCTGGTTTGGCAATAGTCTGTGGTGGTGGGCAATTGAGATTCTGGCATCGACTTCCTTACGTCTGAATGGTTCTTTTGATTGTCTGAGATGTCTGCGGTTTCACCTAAACAGCCTTCCATCTTCCGTTTCTATCAGACTTGGCAGTTCCTTTGCATTTCTGTCGTAGTTGCGGGTCTGAATTTTCTTCCGTTCTAACTTCTTCTGGCGCACATCTGTAATCAACTTGGGCTTCAAGAGTTCTCTGGACCGCGCCTATACTTGATCTCCACATCATACTGCATAAGCCTCATCAGGAGACGTTGTAGTCTTTTAGGGGCTGACGTGAGACAGGTTTGCGGGCAATCATCTCCAATGGCTTGTGGTCTGTCCACAGGGTTATCTTTCTTCCGTAGACATACTGCTGATTGTGCTTCATTCCAAAGACTTGGGGAAGCAACTCTTTCTCGATTTGAGAGTAGTTTTGCGCTGACTTGGTTAGGGTTCTGCTTACATATGTCCCAGGTTGACATTGCTGCATTAATGCCAAGCCAATCCCTTTCTCTGAGGCATCTCCTACTCCTTCAGTAGGGGAGTCTGGATTGAAGAACTTCAGCACTGGGGCAGTAGACACTGCTTTCCTGATGCTTTGGAAGGCTTCTTCTTGTTCTTGAGACTACTCCCAGGGGACATCTTTGTGAGCGAGTGCACGTAATGTCGCACACATGTCTGAGAGATCCTCTAGGAACTTAGACAGGTACTTCACTGTGTTGACAAAGCATTGAACAGCTTGTACATCTTCTGGTCTGGACATGTTGCAAATGGCTTCAATTTTATATGGATTAGGCTTCAATTCTTCACTGGTCAATAGATGGCCACTAAATGTGACTTCAAAACACTTGAACTTGAACTTGTCTTTGTTGAGCTTGATATTGCATTCTCTACATCTCTCCAGAAGCTTTCTTAAGTTTCTGTCTTGATCTTTTGTTGCTTCTTAAATGTTTGAACCTTTGCCAGTGATAAGCAGGTCATCAAAGATTCTGAACATGCCAGGTAAACCTTCTAAGTTCTGATCCAGATTTTGTTGGAAATGCTTTGGGGCTGGCAATATTCCAAATGACATTTGTTTCCAGCAATATCTACCCCATGGTGTCTGGAAAGTTGTCAGAAGGCTTGACTCATCATCCAGCTTGATATGTAGGAAACCATCTTCAAGGTCAGCTTTACTGAAGACTTTGACATTTGCTAATTCAGGAAGAATTTCTTCTATGACTGGAAGTGGGTAGTGTGGTCTCTTCAGTGCCTTGCTGAGATGGGCTGGATCAATACAGACTCTTAATTTCCCATTGGGTTTCTCCTCTACCAGCAGACTTGAAACCCAGTCAGTCGGTTCCTGCACCTTGCAGATGTAGCTTCTCTAGGCGGTCAAGTTTTGACTTGAGTTTCTCTTTAAGGGCAAAGGGAACACGGCGAGGCGGGTTGATCACTGACGTAACAGACTTGTCAACTTCGAGGTCCAATTTGCCTTGCATATAACCTTGGCCCTTGAATACCTCTCCGAATTCTTCATTGATTCGAGTTAGGGTGAGGTCAGCTGGTGAGTCAGGAGTAACTTGCAGGGCGACAAAAGTAGTTGAGACAATTGACTGAACTGAGTGCTAATTGCAATATTTCACTTAGGTGAGGAGGGAAATTTGCCTTAAGTACTCCAAAATAGCAAAGTGTCTTGACACTTAAATGTCACCCATTATAGGTAATTTAAGAAAGTGTCCATGTAAGAACCCACCACTCACATTTTTGTGGAAAACAGATTGCCTTCATTTTTTCTACACAAGTCAAGCAACATATACAATGAACCAAAGTCACCTTTATTTTGGCAGGTGCTTTATTTTTTGGAGGAATTTTTTTATAGGCCCCTCGAAAACCACACAAAATTGAAACTCTGAATTTTGGATGTTACACTTTGCTTGCTTGTTTTTAAACTGATCTAAAATGAAGCAGATGTTTTCTTTTTGGTACATAAAAATGCCTTCATAGATAATTAACTATGGAGACAAGAATGTTGATTCGCATATTCTCAAAGATACAATTCATTTCTAGCAATTTCTCCACTTCCCTTATAATGGATCTGGTTTATCTAATTTACCCAAATGACAATGTTTCTAGTTTGACGAGAGGAGAGAGAAAAAAATTCGAAACCACACCAGAGAAAGTAGCCCAGAAGTATGCACAACCGAAAGTGACTGATTTAACAGATAAGTTGAGAACATGGCAAATTAAAATGTTCACTTGCCTGGAGAAGGTGCCAAATTACAAAATTGTACCTAAATTTACATTTAATTGCTCTATAGCCTGACTGTTCACACTATAAAAAACAAATTTAATTTACTAGGTATATGTAATCTTTCATGATTAATTTTTCATAACTTGTGTACCAAGTGAAAAATCCCAAGGTACCTAGCTAGCTGCACAAGATATGCAAAAACTTTGATAACTTAAAGATTGCTGATATGTTCCTCAACAGTTAGGTGAAAACACACTTCCAGACCCTGTAAAAACATTGTGGGGGAGAGGAGTGGGACAATGCGTCACTCTTGGTTCAGACAGCCTGTCACTTGGAAAATAACTCAGATCCCTTGCATACCTATGCATTCACTGGGTCCCTTTAACACAATATTCACCTCTTTGGTATCCTTCTCAAGCTATTATTTTGTGACTAATTATCATTATTTTTATCGGTAAGGGTTTTTCAAAACAATTCACAGTAAAAATTATGGATAAAAATACAGTAAAGATGTTTCGACCACTCTTCAATCATTCTCAAGTCAAGTTAAATGTTGAGGGGAGAAATAGGGTGAAAGTGACTAAAGAGTGGTTGAAATGTTGTTTACTTTTACCCATAATTTTTACCATAACTTTAATTTTATTTTTGAGCTAAACGTCATTAAGTCTAATGGCTACTGTCATCACTTACCTACCAATCACAGTTCCCACGTTGATATCATCATGCCCTGTCTTGAATGTCATGGCTCCTTGATCAGTTTCAATCGATGTGTTTCATTCTGTGGGAACAAACAATGCACATACATGTATATGAGCGACTCTTCAAGTAACTACATTACATACATTTATTCTACATTTATAATTGTTTAAATTTGAGTGACTAAACAAACTTTCATGTTGTACTCTATACAATTACCGGTACTCACTTTTGCACTCTGCACCCTAAATGTGCACGAGTCAATGACCGATCGGGATGCAAAAGTGTAATTATATTGATTTTAGTGAACATTATGGTTGTGCTGTGCATTCCATACCTTTTTGCACTGAATATGGGCTACTTCTACAATAAAAGCTCACTAAATATACCAACTTGATATTTAAGCACTTGTCTGGCCAAAATCATTTGTTGACCAAGCAAAAATAGATTTGACCGCACAACTTGACTGGCGCCAGCCAGAAAATTATTTCAAGCCCTGGGGTCACAATGCATAACCCTGAATGGCAAGGACGAGCCATCTGGTCTGCTTGTGTAGACAATCACAGTGCAGGATGTGGTTAATCTTGTGTGCTCAGGGAGCTAGCCAATGATATTTTAAAATAATATTATTAATGCATGTACAACGTAGGGCTAAAACTGGACCGACATGCAGGGATTTGTAATAATTTGATTAGAAGGATAACATCACCAATTCACAGAGTTTCATTACAGGCCAGGCACCGGGCAAATTGACCGGCTGTGAGGATGATTTTGCCTGCCTGGTTTGACCATCTAGAGGAAAGTTTTTCTCATAAAGAAGTTCAGTTCAGAAAGTTTTGCCCACCTATAAAACCTACCCTGCGAGCAGAATCTCCTTCTAGGAAGATCGAAGGAGACTGCTCACAGGGTAGTAAAGCCCAGTTGCCCTCCAGATCCTGAAGAAAACGTCAATGATAGCCCTACAATTTAGATCAATTTAGCTTCCAATTGAGTTCAAAAATATGCACAGCTATTTGCTTTTGGAAACTTTTTGTTATAAGGACCAACCTAGCGATTTAGTAGCTTAGAGTACATACTGTATGTACTGACTGTACATGTACAGGTGGTATTATAGCTCTAATGAAAAAATTAATGTTATTGCCATGTGCTAAAATTCACCTTCTAAAAAGTCTAAAAACGCTTCCCTCCACGTGCATTTACTTTTGCAACTTACATTTATATTTGAGAGAATAACTCCTACTTATGATAATATAAGAACAACCCACAGAAGAGCAAATAAAAACAGAAAAACGCCAAAATGTCGTACCTTGAAAGAGACGTAAAACACCCGCCATATTTCGAAGACACCATACTTCTAGACACGTGATCTTAGATTGTGCTTTTGGTGTATGATGGGATACTCAACCCTATGCGACCTCACCTTTTCAACGGAACATTTTATGGCGTCTTTAGATGAAGATGGTCACAAAATCAAAAGCTGGCTGAATGCGGTCTTTTACATGTAAAATAGATATGGTCAAAGACCAGACCAGCTCAAGGACAGAAAACTCAAGAAATAGTTTTAATTAACGGAAAACCAGAGGCTCTCTTGGTTCGTCACGCAATCTTCGTGTCGTGACGAGCCCAAGGAGGCTACACGAAAATTCTTATGGCTGTTTCTGTCATTTTCAAATTAATTGACTTTCCATAATAGTGGTAAAGCTAGGATTTTGAGTGGCCGGGATAATTTCTAGGTGTCTCTCGAAAGTGTCACGCGATTGGTTATTGCCACATGTGGTGTTGTATAATTACTGTACAGTGCACCGTCCACAAGTAAAAAAGTTTTATGCCGGCCGGTCGGATCCCAAACAAAACCGGAAAATCCTTGATCGAATAATGACTGACTAGCCTTTCATTTTATCCTTACACTCCATTCTTCTTTCACTACATCGAAGGACTTTCGCTGTCTACTTTTAAGCAAGTTTCCACTGCAGAAATCAGGTATTGTCAAATTAAATGAAACACCCTGCAGTAACCGATTGCCGGCACATGGAACATTTGCATATGCACAAGACTCTGTAAAACACGTCTTCAAGGACCAATGACTCTAGCGCTAGTGGAACTTTGTTAACCTATCCCCTGTGTGCTTTTGCTGTGTGCTTTTGTAGCGAAAAGCTGGTTCATCAGAGTCAAATGGACAGGATTAAGCCTTCAAATATCGAATTGGTACAGAGTGTTTTTTAAAGAGCGTTCAGTTTTAAAACTTTTGCTCTGATACAGATTTCATGCGATTAAAATAGTGACTGAACAAAAATCGAGTAAAAGGAATAAACGTTTTTAGACCTATACAAGGAGTTCTTTTTACATGTAGTGTAGTTCTGTCAAACTGCTACTAATACTAGCTTAAAATTTAGCGATTTTCGTGAAAATCAAGAGAAATTGTGAAAAGTAAAGAAAATGTTACGTAAAAGGAAGCCGAACAAATGATAACATTAATTTAAATTCTACAAAGAAATTGAATTCTAGAATTCCAGTCAACGTCAAATATAGTCATGTAAAGTTTTGTGCGGAGACCACGTTTTGTGTGGACCTCGCGTTTTATGTCCGGGGATAACGCAGTTTATCTCGATACCACGTTTTGTGTTGACATCGCGTTTTGTTTCGCGCGACATCACGTTTTTTTTGTTGACGTCACTTTTTTTCACATTTTTATTGCTTTTACACACACAAAAACTTAACAAACATATAACTTTCATTAAAAATGTCCTACTAACAAAGGCGTGAGTAATTACAGTGACTGCTAATACTTTACATGCAAGTAACTTATGCTAATACAAAGATACATGTACCAACGATAACATAAGTAATTACAATAGCACTAGCACTAGTTGCATTTTTTTGACATCACGTTTTGTGTGGACATCTTGTCCTCGTAGCAAGGCGAGAACCAACAACAAACTCAACCCATATATGGCACTAGTTTGAAAATTAAGGTTGACTAGACGGAAACCATGAGTGGGAACACCAACTAATAAAGAAAATTGCCAAAAAATCAATTAAAGTCTCTAGGGGGAAAAGGATTTTTGTCACAGGGGTTTCTGCTCCTTGAGAAGCGCGAAGAAGAAATAAAATAAATGAATTAATATATTTAGAGAGGAAGCCACTTCAGCCTTAGCTGGTTTCCATGCTAAGGCTGAATATACTGGTCGGATTGGATTTGGAGATGTTGGTTTTTGTGGAAGGAGGAAAACCGGAGCACCCGGAGAAAATCCTTCGGAGCAAGGCAAGAACCAATAACAAACTCAGCCCACATGTGACACCGAGCTGGAATGGAACCCGCGTGACATTGGTAAGAGGCGACTGCTGTCACCATCCCTGCTCCCCCAACACAATTGTAATCTAGGAGTAGTGAGAAAAAAAAAATGATTTTAAGAATTTCGGTTCATTTGGTGAAAACCACCCGTAGAAACGCAAAAATAGATAAAACTGAAAATCATAAGGGGAAAAGGCGTATGACACACGGCCTGCAACGCTTGGATGGGCGTCCATAAAAGCAGAAAAAAAAACCACGAGAAGTAAGAAATAAGATTGTTTTAAAAAATTAAAGTCGATTACGCGCAGATCACGCGTGGCAACGCGAAAAGAATCTATGGAAAATAAGGCGTGTGTCACAAGCAACGAACGAAAATCCACGAGGTACGAGGAAAGACCCTTCTGTGTACGTGTTTTACGCGTAGTTAACTCACGAGTAGTTGCTTGTGTTTGCTGGGAAAACGCAGTGGATTTAATTATAATGAGATAAACTAATAAAGTGTTTCGTCCTGGGCGTCTCCGTTGTGGCCGCGTTAAAAAATTAGCGGAAAGGTATACGCTTGACGGATCGTTCAATTCGCAAAATAGCCATTCTGCCCGTACTTCAAGAAAAGATAACTCTATTGCAGGAATAATCTAAGCCCGGAAGAAATCATCTTTTCCCCCTCAATTTTCTAACGCGTTGTGCTGTTTTATTGTGTGGATGTAGTTAAAGTTTGCACCGAGACTGATAGTCTGTATCAAATTATATTTTATAAACTAGAGTGTTTTACTGGAAAATAAACCACTCGTGTAATTCATACGAAACTGCATCCGGGACCTGAGTGGAGTATTTTAAATACATAAATTACCTTTTTATCTTAAACAGTAAGAAAACAGTCAATATCACAACCTACTTAAAGTGAGATAAAAATTGAAATAAAACAGAAGGTAAAAAATTGTGTTGCCGTCGCTACTAAACGAGATTTAGTACTACCTTGATTTTATGGACTTCCCCCTCAATTTTCTAACGCGTTGTGCTGTTTTATTGTGTGGATGTAGTTAAAGTTTGCACCGAGACTGATAGTCTGTATCAAATTATACTTTATAAACTAGAGTGTTTTACTGGAAAATAAACCACTCGTGTAATTCATACGAAACTGCATCCGGGACCTGAGTGGAGTATTTTAAATACATAAATTACCTTTTTATCTTAAACAGTAAGAAAACAGTCAATATCACAACCTACTTAAAGTGAGATAAAAATTGAAATAAAACAGAAGGTAAAAAATTGTGTTGCCGTCGCTACTAAACGAGATTTAGTACTACCTTGATTTTACGGACTTCGAAAATTTTATTCAGTCAAAGTCTTCCCTTCTGAAACAGACTTAGTTCGTTATCCACATTCGAAAATTCGTACATAAATATAAAGGGGAAATTAGGACTGACCCCAACGTTCCTATTTCTAAAACTCGAAGACTGAAGTTACACGTGTCAGGGTGGCCTGGGATATTTTAGGATCAACCACATTGATACTTTTTTACAGTTGATTTTCTCGTCTCCCTCGTTGTTCTCTTCCTAGGATTCTGGAGACCTAAGTATATTGTTCAATGTTTGGTAGATGGATGCAGCAACTCCCTTGTTGGATGGAAGGCATATAGGTGCTGCATTTATCTCTACTGGTGACCGTTTAGATCACTGTTGGGTAGTTGGTGGATAAGTATAGCACTTCCACTGTTGGGCGGTTGATAGGTAGATGAAGCTGTTCCACTGTTGGATGATAGGTAGGTAGATGAAGTACTCCCGCTGTTGGATGGTTGGTAGGTAGATGAAGTACTCCCGCTGTTGGATGGTTGGTAGGTTGATGAAGTACTCCCGCTGTTGGATGGTTGGTAGGTAGATGAAGTACTCCCGCTGTTGGATGGTTGGTAGGTAGATGAAGTACTCCCGCTGTTGGATGGTTGGTAGGTTGATGAAGTACTCCCGCTGTTGGATGGTAGGTAGGTAGATGAAGTACTCCCGCTGTTGGATGGTTGGTAGGTAGATGAAATACTCCCGCTGTTGGATGGTAGGTAGGTAGATGAAGTACTCCCGCTGTTGGATGGTTGGTAGGTAGCTGTAACACTTCCACTGTTGGGCGGTTGGTAGTGGTTGGTAGGTAGATGTAGCGCTTCCACTGTTGAGTGGTTAAGAATTTAAAGACCACTGCTGAGTGATTTGTTTGTAGTTGCATGCAGGTCATTGATTGCCACGTAATGGTGCTCCCCGAGACCAGATACTTTACCAGATGAAAAAGCTTCATCACCACCCTTTATTTGGGTGGCTTGCTCTCTAGAATCGGCGCAGTAAGCATCGTTGAAGTAGAAGTTAAAATGACCATTGCCCACCTTGTTCTTTGCGGTAAATGATCTTAGGGAAAAACAGGTATATTAAGTTAAAAACAAACATATACTTTGCTATTTTCGACCTGATGTTCAAGCTGCACAAAATAAAACCCAAGACAATGATCAATCCGTTATGCTTATCTGCTGACGGATCTGTTAAGGCAACATGCTGGGGTCATTTAGATGTTCTGTAACTAAAACTGTCTTAGTAAGCTACCGAGGCCGTGCAACGCTGGTCATTCAGTCAGGAAACAGTCACATTCTAACCAGCGAGTGGAGGTGTGCCCAATTCCAAGAACATAACGTCTTTAACACTGAAATCTTTCTAATACTTATTTGTACAGTGACGTGAAAGTCGAAACCTCATATAATTGGCTTTATAGTGAAAGTAAAGAAGGTAATTAACCTTGCAGACGAGCAAGCAAGCGAGCAAGAAACTATTGTACTGATTAATATCTTGATATGATTTTTTAAACACTTACGGGCGATTCTTCTTCATATTTGTTAAGTACACAAAAGTATAATTTGGATGATATATTGAGTAGTATTTAGCGAGACGTAAAATAAGTTATATAGCTATTGTTCCAATTAGTTCATTTTGGATTTAACTAATTGGATCCAACTTTTTTTCGCTTACTCTCTTACCTTTTCTTTCTCTTGAAAAGGAGCACAGGAGAGACGATTATAACGATCAATATGACACTCCCCACACAAACGCCTATAATAATGCCATTCTGTGGATTTGATTCCTTGTCACTATCATCTCTGGTTTCTGTAGTGGAAATTAAAGGCTGGACGCTTAAGATGGTACCGCTCACCGATCCTGCGATACTTTGCTCATCATTTTCCACGATGGCTTTTAGGGCGTTTTCCTTAATGGCAGCTTCCGAGAACCCTTGAGGATGTTGTATATCAAAAGCTAACAAGGCTATTTGAGAATCATCAGGCGATGACTTTGGATAACCAGGGAGAATGTGAACTATATCGCTTGTAAATACAATTTTGTTAGACGACCTCTTTCGCCGGGAACTGTAAAAGGAGGAAAAATAAAGGATAACAAATGGTTTAGCATCACATATTTACGGATTAATCTGAAAATTTGATTAGGGGCACACAATTATTGAAACAGCTGTGGAAATTTATACAAGTGCCTCCATCTTAACCTTCTTTTTAATATACATAACAGGCGAGCCCACCGTTTAGTCGTGCGGCAACTCTTCTGAAGGACGGTACCTACTAAATACAAAGGTGTTTTCGCCAGATTAGGACCATGTGGGAAAAGCAGATCTACGCAATGGCTATTGGAATTCACCTGGGGGTAGCCACGCATTTTTCCTCAACGGCCAAACACAAGCACTGAGCGGATTGTTGTTAAATTTTTAGTTTGGATCGTTTCTTGCGAGGAAACGATGGAGGGCGAAAAAATGATTTTCACACTTGCACTGCAGATATACTTCAAAGTTGCGTACTGTTTAGTAGTTGTTGCTGTAGGTTTGTATTAACGTATTTTTCTTGCTAGGGTTTAACTTGATTGAGTTAATCCGCATCGTGTTGGGTCAACGGCACAGTAATCTGTCGCTGCCTTTGCAACTTCTTTTTTAGAGTCACTTTCCATTTCGTCATTCCACTTTTTAAACGCAGGAAAGAAAAAACAAAGAAGAAATGTCACATTAAGAAGATTACATTAGCAAGTATTGAAATGGCTTGAGTTCAACTTCGAAATGGTTTCAATTAATTAATTACAAAGAAAACAAAAACCATACGTCAGAATAGCAATACAAAAATAAAGACAGCGAAGCCCTTAAACTTTTTCAAGCCAAAAAACGCGAAGCTGAGAATTTCATTCAAAGGATACTTGCTCTAATGTATTTTTATAAATATAGAAAAACTCCTTGTCTTGGTTTGTTTTTTATCATTTACCTTCTATTACTCCATTTTGTTGAAACGAACAAGTACAAAACAATAATAACTGAAAAAGTACCGCTGTGATATTTAGGTCTCGAATTTCCATCTTAACAGTCTCTTGTGTTTCTTCTACTGATGGTGTTGGAGGAGCAATGGAGGATTTGAAAGTACCTAAGGTGTGAAAATATTGATTGTGGGAGAGCTGTAAGAAAGTAAGCAAAGTTTAGCTCTACAGGACCTTTCGTTTTGCAATAGAGCACTTTTGAATGCAGCCGTACGTGACAACTTCATGTCGATTTAAGTTTGTACCGTTAATTAGCTCTTATTAACCGAGCAGGAGGTCTGTATGGGAGAATCTTGACCGAGGTAGTGAGTGCAGACCGAACTCAGTGAGGTCTGTACACACGACTGAGGTCAAGATTCTCCCGTACAGACCGACTAAGCTCGGTTAATAAGATGTTTATTATATGGCGAACAAAAACAGTTTAATTCGTTTAATGTAACTAGTTTTTACTAGCTGACACTTTGCTTGCGAGCGGCGATGAGCTGAACTTAATTCTACCAAAGTTTGCTCGTCCTCTTTACTTTTTCTTTCTACAAGGTTTTTTGGCACTTCCATAACAGTAAATATTGTTAGAAGAAAATAGTCAATATTTGTGTATTTTAGTTTGCAACCTTTTCACCGCAAAACATTACCGGTCTAGATGCCGGTCTAGATGAGAAAATCTAGACCCCTTTCAAGATCGATTTCAGCCAATTAAATTCGTGAATTCGGTAGTTCCCAGTCACTGTGAGACACAGCCATATAATAAGTAATCATACAGTGCATATTCATGATATTGTGAGTACAGACCTCACTGCGTTCAGTCTGTACATAAGACTGAGGTCAAGATTCTGCCATACAGACTGACTAAGCTCGGTTATAATAAGATGTTTATTATATGGCAAACAAGAACATTTTAATTCGTTTTATGCAACTGGTTTGCACTAGCTGACATTTTGCGTGCGAACGACGATGCGCTGAACTTAAATCTGCCAAAGATTGCTCTTTTTACTCATTAGGCTTTTGGCACTTCTAGTATTATTTTTAGAAGAAAAAAGCCAATATTTTTGTATTTAGTTTGGAACTTTTTCCCCGCAAAATGTAACCAGTCTAGACGCCGGCCTAGATGGGAAAAACTAGACCGCGGTCATTATCGATTTCAGCCAATTTAATTCGTGAATTCTGTAGTTCCCAGTCCTTGTGAGACAGCCCTATGATTTTTAGCCAAGCTTAAACGCGGAGCTCCAGGATAAGCGGGAAATTTGATTTGAGTTTTGTAACTTTGTGGTGAGGTTTTCTGTATATTGTTTGGCCTTCTTTTTTGAGTTTCAATCTCAAAATACACAAAAAAGCAGGGAAAATATTTTTATACTAGTAAAATTTGTACTTTGGTTAACTTTTAATCCTGGTTTAGCGTTAACTAGCTTCTGAACAACTCGGCCCTGTTTACAAAAAGATAACCTGACATGAGCCCGCGATCCAATGGAAAACAAGCACTTAGTCAGGGCTCAACTTCAAAAAACAAGTGACCTCGATGAGCTCTAAACTTGAGCCTGCGATGTGGTACGTGATACTGGCCAGCGGATACCCTGTTTTGAAAGGTGTCAATTGACCATAGCATGGATGTCCAATATCAAAGGAGGCTATAAATCAAGGCTGCATTTAGCTGGTATGGCCGCCATCTTGCGCGACTCTGTCGTCGTCGTTCGTACGCTCCCACGAGCAATACCGCTAGCCATGGTAACCATGAGAAAATCAATTCATAGGTTTCCTTTTTTATGCGGGTATGGGGCTCCGCTATAAAGCAAGTGGCTTCTATTTCACAACAGCAATTAGACTAAGCTATGTACGTGCACAAATGAATGCATTTAAAGTAGATAATGGCAATGAAGTTACGGTAGTTCGTTCTTTGTTATAGTTTGATTTATTCTCATATTTTATCCGAACCATGGGACAACAGTGTAAAGAGCTGTGAGATCCTTAGTAAGCAATAGTAATTCCAAATGGGTTCCTTTGTGATTCAAAATATTTTCATTGACAATAAAGCTTATTTGATGGATTTCATGTTTGAAACAATTGAAATGGATTGCCAGCTCGCAAGGTTTTTCTGCTAATTATGGATGGCTTGTGATTACGAAAACGGACTTTAAATTTCGTAGAAGTTGCACCAACACTGAACCAACATATTGCTTTCTTCAAAAATTGAAAGATACTAAATAGATCACATTTTTAGAAGTGCAAGACAAGTTTTGATTTATCCTGTAAATTCTACTGGAAGCAAAACTCTGAAATTTTGTGTCTTGGACTAAACAATGCTGACATATATAATCAAGCTGCCAAAGAAAGGCGATCTGAGCCACTGTAAAAACTGGAGTCACATCATGCTTTTGAACATGGCAAGTAAGGTGTTCTGCAGAGCGATCTTAGGGCGTAGGAAGACAGCACTGGACGGCAAACTGCGAGAGGGACAAGGGGGATTTCGAGCTGATCGAAGCTGTACGGACCAAATAGCGACACCTAGGACTATTGTGGAACGAAGCATTGAGTGGCAGTCCTTTTTGTACATCAACTTTATGGATTTCAAGAAGGCTTTCGATAGCATCAGCAGAGAGGTGTTGTGGGGGTTGCTGCGTCACTACGGATTGCCCGTCAAGTTAGTTTCCATTATCAGAGCTCTGAATGAGGGTTTTTCTGTGCAGAAGACCGAACCATTGAACATGAGGACTGGGGTCAGACAAGGCTGCCTGCTATCTTCCTTGCTGTTTCTGGTTACCCTTGATTGGGTGGCCAGGACAGTGGTATCCAGCGGTCCTTCAAGACATCTTTAGAAGACCTTGATTTCGCAGATGATCTGGTCCTACTGTTGCACAGAGTGCAGGGCAGGAGAGATAAGGCACAGGTTTTAAAGGAGCAAGGTGCAAAGGTAGGCCTGAACATCAATGCTACAAAGACAAAGCTGATGCGTATCTGGATCAAACGTGGCGATGGTGTATCGATCGAAGGGGAGCAGGTCGAGGAGAGGGACGAATTCACGTACTTCGGGAACATTGTAAGTAAGAAGGGAGGTACTGATGACGACATCCAGGAAGGTATTGGGAAGGCAAGGCAGGCATTCGCGATGTTGAGACCAATATGGCGGTCTACGACAACTAAAACCAAGTGGAGAGTCTTTGAGTCAAATGTGAAGGGTATGTTCCTGTATGGTTCTGAAACTTGGCGGCTAACCAAGGGTTAGCGGCTAACCAAGGGATTGAAGAAGAAGCTGCAAGTGTTCATCAATAAGAGCCTGAGGAACATCCTGCGGATTTGGTGACCTAGACGAATACGCAATGAGGAGCTTTGAAGACAAGCAGAGCATCGACCAGTAGAGCAGGAGATAACACAAAGAGCTTGGGGTTGGATTGGCCACACGCTGAGAAGACCAAACATATACATAGCCAAGAGGGCCATAGAGTGGAACCCATAAGGGAAGCGCAAGAGAGCCAGACCCCAGCACACCTGGAGGTGCAGAAGAATGGCAGAATTGGAGGAGATCGAGAGACAGCTCACATGGCAGGAAGTGAAGCGCATGGCTGAAAATAGGGTCAGGTAGCGGACACTAGTGGGCGAACTATGTTCCATCAGGAGAGGAGGATTGAGTGAGAGAGTATATAACACGGTTTCTTGTTCCATTTAAAACAGACCCTTCATTTTTGATCCCCAATTTTGTCACTGGAAGGTCTGGATCGTGCAAGCAATTCCTTTAAGTTTTTAGTTCTGCGATGAGCAGGAAAAAATAATCGATGTTTGTGCTAATATCTCGATCGATCCAGGTGACGATCAAAGCAAATGAGCATATTTGTTTGAAATTCGTAAGAAACGCAAATACAGCTTTTTTATTTCAAATATTGGTACAAGAAGGCCAAAAGTTAATCACAGTATTTATTTCGACCGATATTGGGCGTACCAAGATGGGTTTTAAGCCCGTAAAAGTACGCAATTTTTGCCACTTTCATAGCGACTTGAAAAGGCAATTCTTCGACAGTCGACGGAACGATTCAAAATGTTTGAAAAATGTAAAATTTCCTATTGTTAGATAGAAGAAAGGTAAAGCTCTCATGTTAAGTTTATCCCATGTTCTAGTTTTGTAACCTGTTTCAATGCGACTACCAAGAATTTTGTCAATTTTCCAGATATTTTTTTTTTTTTGCATATTTAATGGCAAAAAGCTGTATTTTTTTTCTTTTTTTTTTTACAAATTTCTCGACAACTTTAAATTCTTAGAAAATCGGAACAATAGTTTTGAAAGTAGTTCCCTAAAAGCGTTCTTCAGGTAAAGTTTTAGTTTCGAACCAGGCCAGCCATTCTCCATATTTCCAGTCAGTGACTCTTAATAAAGTCGTACGCATCTTTACCCTAAACCAGTGAGAGAATATTTGTTAACAGTTCCACGGTTACACGTGTTCCAGCTAAACTCAATGCAAATAATCCTGGCACCCTATTATAAGTATTTGAAAGGACCATTGCAAGGAGTGCTTGATTTTTATATGTAGATTTTTATATATAGCTTGCCATCATGACCTTTTCAAAGGAAATACGTGTGTGTTATGTGAAAAGAATACTTTGAAAATACTTGCCTGGCTTATGACATGTGTATTTTAACTGAAATTGATCAAAGCACAGTATGCTCGTCGTGAGCAATATATTAATAAACAATAAATGGTAATGAAATGGTATGCTCGTGAAATTAAGAAATAATGTCACTTGCGTTTTAGAATTTTGACAAAACGCGCGTGAAACTATTTCCTAATATTACTCGTCACCATTTGATTACCTGAACTAATTTTACCCGTGACCTCAGTGTATACGAGTTAACTATCAGATCGTTACAGCCGTTTTAAAAGTACATTTTATTGAAGATTAATCCAGATAATCTTCCGGCTAAAGCTGCAAACAGTAATTTACACGTTACACTTTAACAGCACTGGGAGAGTACTTATATATGATATAAAGGTGAAGTTGGGACCTTGTTAGTCATTCAGCTAGCCGGTCGGTCGGACCGTTCCGGCTGCCCATCTGTTCGTCAGTCATTAGGTCAGTCATTGAATCAGCTGTTAGTCGGTCTGTCCGTCCGTTAATTCCGGCTGTTCGTCCTTCCGTTAGTTAATCAGTCATTCAGTCAGTCATTCAGTTAGTCAATCATTCATTCATTCATTCAGTCTTTCAGTCATTCAGTCATTCAGTCATTCAGTCATTCCGTCATTCAGTCATTCAGTCATTCAGTCATTCCGTCATTCCGTCATTCAGTCATTCAGTCATTCAGTCATTCAGTCATTCAGTCATTCAGTCATTCAGTCATTCAGTCATTCAGTCATTCAGTCATTCAGTCATTCAGTCATTCAGTCATTCAGTCATTCAGTCATTCAGTCATTCAGTCATTCAGTCATTCAGTCATTCAGTCATTCAGTCATTCAGTCATTCAGTCATTCAGTCATTCAGTCATTCAGTCATTCAGTCATTCAGTCATTCAGTCATTCAGTCATTCAGTCATTCAGTCATTCAGTCATTCAGTCATTCAGTCATTCAGTCATTCAGTCATTCAGTCATTCAGTCATTCAGTCATTCAGTCATTCTTAGATTCATCGTTGCTCCCTAACGTAACATTTTTTCAATTTTAGCCTTATCGTTTAAAATTTAATTTCCTTCAATGATTTTGGTATTGTTTGAAAGCTATTAGTGTCCTCTTTTATTGGTATGAAGATTGTTGAATTTACTTTTCGTTTGGCTGAGTAAGAGTCAAAATGAACAAAAAATGTTACATTAGGGAACATAGTCGTGGATTCGCCCAACTTTTATCCCATAAATCCAGAATTATGTGCTATCAGCGTTATAGAAAAGCGTCAACAAAGTGTACATATGCCGTGGAACTTCCACAGAAGTTTTAGTTTGGAAGGAAAGGCGAGAAAAAATTCTGTAGCGTTTTGATATACTTTACTTGGTCGAGTAAAGGTTTCAAGAAATCAAAAAGTCCGCAAAGGTTGCACTCTTTACAGAAAATTGTTATTACGGAAGTCTAATTCAATGAATTGTATTGAAACTCGTTGGGATGGTAGTTATGTGTATTAAAAAAGTGCCACGAAAGTTTCAAGGCAATCCATCAAGTGGTTTTTGAAATATAGACATTTTTGTAAAGACTATTCAATAAGGCATGGAATGTTAAATTCTAGTTTTTACGTATTCTATCGAATTTCGTGTGCGAAGCCGTAGCGCTGTTCAAATACTACGGTTGATGGTGGAATTTTGGGCTTAATTTAAGCGATCTTTTCATAACAAAAAGAAATCAATTCAAAAAAATATATTGATATTTTTCTATGATTTAGGAAATGTTTTCCAAACTGTACATCGGTGCCGTAATGTTACAAAAGGGAACATTAGCGCATTTTTGAAAAAAAAAAAATATATATATTTTTGGCGTGATGTGATTTATTTTACATATGTAGACTTCCGTTTCACAAAGTATATACCACAGAAAAACAGCCCTGTATTGATTTCATTTTAGATCTTTTTTTAATAGCCTGCATAAACCATTTCTTTTACGTGACAAAAAGAAACACGGTCCGGAAAAAAAAATGCCACTATGACATTTTGTCACTATTTCTCGCGTTCTAGGTTTCTTTGTTATTTAACAGCTAATGCATGCAACAGTAGAGTTCTAAGGCTGCAAAATGAATTTCCATACTTAAATGAAAATTATCAAACCGACGAACGTGATACCTTCCGCTACGTGTTAGGCGTGGTCAATAGAGCATCAAGCAACGTCAAGGTTACGACATTTTCATTTCTAGTTTTGAGTTTCTACGTCAGTTTGTTCCTCCTTTTAATTGTGCACATTTTCTGTTGCGATAGTTACACTGGTCATACAACATAGCTAACTGACAACATAGCACTTCGTCATCATCTTCCTCTTGTTGTTCTGGGCACATGCCAGAAAATCCGCGGCTATCATTTCCCTTTAAGTGCTGTGATTTAGGCCTATTTGCGGTACTGTGTGTCGTCCTGGTTCGCATTGCACAGCTCAATCAGAGATTGCTTTGTCACCTTTCATGGAGGAGATCTGTTAATGTGGATTGTCTAAATTGCTTTGTGCACAGAAAATGTTAAGTATCCAAGATGAACACGCACTTAACTAAAATGATCGCAGTGCTTACCTCAAGCATGCACACAAGGACACAGTGCTCTGTCTTAAAACACGAATTTTTCCTTAAAGGCCACGCCCACTTAGGTCTTTCTCCGTTTGTCGGCAGCCCTTACCCCAGAAAGGGCGTACACACAGCGCATTCTCTTTCCAGTCCAGCGGGCATCGTTCACTACAGTGTTTGACATGATTTGATTTGACCTACACATCAAGTATATGGCACGCGTATCGTATGCGATGCGTCTTAAAAATGTAGTTCGTCCTCTGAATGTTTTTTGTTATAATAATAAAAAAAATAAAAAAATCTTTATTTATCCTGATAAATAACCGATCAGCTGAACCTAAGGGAGTAGCTGGTATAAACCGGTGATCAGCAATATAAAATATAGTCATCTAAAAATACATCCACACAATAATATCAGAAGAATATTAAAAATCAGAAAAATATGTACCCACTTACGAGCAGTACAATTATGTTCCTTGAGATCTACGTCTAATAAATACTAAAAAAAAACAACTTATTTTTAAAACTAAAAACAGAGCTGAGTTCCCTTAACTCTTTGGGAAGATCATTCCAGTCCTCCGCAGCAGCACACTTGAACGAAGACTGTCCCATAGCTGGAGACATAGTTCCCCTAAACCTAATAAGGTAGTATCCCTTAAAGATCTTTTGTTATCTCGATTTCTAATTGGAAAACAACTTCCAGTTGTATACCTGTAACTAGGAACTCACGTCGTTTAGGCGTCAGGTAGTAATTGTAACTGTATCGAAAGGAGGACCACTCAGAGAGTAATCAGGCAAGAAAATTTCGAAATCAGCCTTGTGCCCCGCATTCAGTCGGGTTTGGAATTGCGCGCATGATCACTCCCTATATTGTGCTAGTCGATATCCAACTCTCAATTCATACGAGTGACATACGAGTACATACGAGTAACATAGGGATACATACCAGTACATACGAGTACTTACGAGTACACACGAGTGACATACGAATACATACCAGTACATGCGAGTACTTAGGCGTACATACGAGTGACTTACGAGTACATACGAGTAACATAGGGATACATGCAAGTACATACGAGTACTTACTAGTACATACGAGTGACATACGAATACATACCAGTACGTGCGAGTACTTAGGAGTACATATGAGTGACTTACGAGTACATACGAGTAACATATGGATACATACTAGTAACATACGGATACATACAGACGCACACGGTAACATACAGGTTACATACGAATACATAGGAGCAACATACGATGGCAGGAGGGTAATAAACATGAAATGTATATACACTGACTAGTATATACCAGTACATATGAGTGACATACGAATACATAGAGTAACATAGGGATACATACCAGTACATACGATTACTTACGAGTACATACGAATACATACGAGTAACATACGGATACATACAGACGCTTACGGTAACATACAGGTTACATACGAATACATTGGTTACATACGAATACACAGGAGCAAAATACGATGGCAGGAGGGTAATAAACACCAAATGTACTATTTTTCTTGTTACATTACATTTTTGCATGTGCGCGGGTCATGTTTTGCAGACACACGCGAGCGTGTGTAAGTGCCACACATGCGCGTGTGCCACATTTGCCACATATGCCACATTGAATTGAACTCCTCTCCCTTTCCTCAAGTAAGGAGTAAAACGGTCTAACTTTTTTTTCAAATTTGTAAATTTTGATTATTCTCTTAACATAAGTACATTTAAAGTCCATATATATGTCCGTATGTATACGTATGTTACCCGTAAGTAATCGTATGTTGTATGAACTCGTATGGTACTCGAATGTACTCATATGTATTCGTATGTCACTTGCATGTACTCGTATGTATCCTTATGTTATTCGTATGTATTCGTGTAGTGTTTTTGTCACGATCGGGCAAAACCGCTGCACATGCAGCTGATCGCGAAACTTTCGGCAGACTATGGTAGCCTATCAAGTGCTGATTTGTATATCCGTTATTGAATGAAACATAAATAAACTTATGCAGATCGTAGGAGTTTTAATAAGTCATGACATTAAATAAACGTGAACGCAGTATAAGTTCTTGACAACAACAGTCAACCTTTCAGGAGAGGAAAAACCTCACTGAACAGCTCCATCTCAATAATTGTTAATGAAGGTTCAAATGCAAAGCACAATACTATGGGGAACTTAGTAACAGAAAACGGAACGTCAAATCGTCAGCTTTAGAGCTAAAATCGTGGTAATTTCTTCCTGAAATGTTACCATGTTATGAGGTATTTTGGTAATAGTATTTTGGCTGTTATTGCTCCAATGCTCAGCGGAAACGGACGTAATATCCGACTAGTTTAAAAAAAAAATGAAGCTAACGAAAATAGAGGCCTTCAGCGTAAACTTCAGTAAAAATAAGCGTTAAATGATACGAAAGCTATAAATAGCTAATTTGCATTGGAAGATTTAAGCCGGCTTAAATCTGCATTCGCCAAAATAACAAGTTTCAGCATTTAATACATTCCTCCTAAACAGAAAGATAAAAGAAAGAAGAAAACTGCAACTAAATAGAGCAGATTTACAAGTTAGAAAACACATCAGCTAGGTTACAAAAGGGAACTTGAGAAAGGTTACAAAAAGGAACACTTTTCTGGTCCCTTTTGTAACATGTTCCCTAATGTAACACTGAACATGTTACGAAAGGGAACAAATTCCCTTATGTAACCTTTTGGATGTTACATTAGGGAACAAAGTTACAAAAGGGAACAGAAAAACGTTCCCTTTTGTAACATGAATCTAATCATTCAGTCATTCAGTCATTCAGTCATTCAGTCATTCAGTCATTCAGTCATTCAGTCATTCAGTCATTCAGTCATTCAGTCATTCAGTCATTCAGTCATTCAGTCATTCAGTCATTCAGTCATTCAGTCATTCAGTCATTCAGTCATTCAGTCATTCAGTCATTCAGTCATTCAGTCATTCAGTCATTCAGTCATTCAGTCATTCAGTCATTCAGTCATTCAGTCATTCAGTCATTCAGTCATTCAGTCATTCAGTCATTCAGTCATTCAGTCATTCAGTCATTCAGTCATTCAGTCAGTCAGTCAGTCAGTTAGTCAGTTTAGTCAGTCAGCAAGTCAGTCCATCCTAAGACTTACAAAATTTAAGTATAAAAACTATCATAAAAAAAATGTATAGAAATTATAAAATCTACGTAGCTTCGGTACCCATCGAAAAGAGAGATAGGGTACAGTTACAAAATTGTGCAATTAATGGCTAATTAACAAGCTTCTACATATATCATAAAAAATGCCTGTTATTGATGAAATAAAATACTTCCCCTAAAGCTATAACCAGTAACTATAAGCATTCGATTGTATCGGTGTTTCTAACTTAGTATTTGTTTGAATCCAGGAGTACATCAATAGTTAGTCCAGTGCGATTGCTCGGGTCAAGACTGTGCTAAAAATAACTACTGTTGGTGATCGATGTTTCCACAATCTGAGCAGAAGCTGTATTTAGTGAAGAGAAAACATAGTATGAAAACATTAAATATGCTCCTCTTTAAGGAACAACGTGGTCGTAAAACAGCTGGTTTTAAAATTCATATCAACCTAGCTTAGCAGCCGAACAACGCTGGTAAAGGTAACTTCATGCAAATAGAACGTTTTCATGATGTGCGCATACGCGCGTGGAAACAGAGACAGATATGGCTTTTGAAGCCAGGTCTAAAGATGGAAATAGCATTAGACGCCAGGTCTGAAAACGTACTGGCAAGTGAAAGAAGGGATGCGGATTAGAGACCAAGTTTAAAAACGGGTATATGGCTCTAGAAGCCACGTCTGAAACCGGGTGTGGCCGCCTCTCATTTACTTCTCCTTGCGGTTCGAGCGAATCTTCCTTAAAACGAACAAATCCTTATACATTTAGGCTCTTTAAATTGAAGATATGTTACTGGATAGTAACTCTACGTGCCATAAAATCACTTAAACAGTATAAAAATAGTGAATATCACAGCCTACCTGAAGTGAGAAACCAATTTTCGGAAAATTTTATTGCAGTTGCCGTGAACAAATTTTAGAACAACCTCGATTTTATGGACTTCGAAAATTTGGTTCTCACATGTACAATTATAAAGAAAGAAAAAAAATTGTACCGACCTTATCGTTCCTTTTTCTCAAAAGGCAAAGTAAAACAACTCACTTCAGTGTGGGCTGGGATCTTTTATGACCAATTACATTGCTATTTGTATTTACAGTTGATTTTTTTTTTCAGTTCCGATCTTTTGAATCACCGCTATTGGGTTAGTTAGCCCGCGGTAGACTTGGTAACGTCTCCCTTACTCTTCTCAACCTAGGCTTCTAATGATGCAGGCTCACTGTTGACTGTTTGGCAGATGGATACAGCATCTCCATTGGTGGGTGGTTGGTAGACAGGTGCCGCAACTCCCCCACTGGTCTTCTCCGCTCGGATTTCTTGTGACTTAAGATCACTGTTGAGGTTTTGGTAGATAGATGCATCAACTTTAACACCACTGTTGAGTGTTTCGTAAGTAGGTGCAGCAACATCCTCAGTGTTCTTTACTGCTAGGTCATTGACTGCCGCGTAGTAGTGCTCCCCGAGGTTTGCTTCAGACGCATTACCAGATGAAAAAGCTTGATCACCACCCTTCGTTTCGATGGTTTGCTCTCCAAAACCGGCACAATAAGCATCGTTGAAGTAAACGTTGTTATAACCATTCTCCGCCTTGTTCTTTGCGGTGTATGATCTTGGGAAAAAATAGGTATATTAACAAACGAACAACCATACACTTTTCTGTTATCGCCTTTACAGTCAGGGCACACACACACACGAAAAAACCCTCAACGATGATCAATGCAGTAGGCTAATCTGCTGACTGATCTGTTAAAGTAACATTGACTGGGATGATTATCGTTCAAAGTAAATATTGAAACCTCTTCCACTGTCTTAACAAGCTTTATTACTATAATATTTCTGTCAGTCATATCATTGCCTTGTTTTTAAGAAACATACAATGGAGTTACCACACCTCATGCCATTCTGACGTTGAGCGCGACAAATTTGCACTTCTGTGGATAAATGAAAATAAATTCTAACTTTTTGAATGAAATTTATTTGAAACTTGTAAACGTCCTTTTACGGACAATCTTTGGCAGTGCTGATGGCGTCCTTCATTGAAAAAATGTTCAGGCTTACGACTCCTCATCTATTTCAGATGTTCTAGTTCAAATTGTGGATTTAGATTTTCCGTAATTAAAATGTTCTTAGTAAGCTGCCCAGGTCGTACAACGCTGCGCATCCAGTCACAAAAATTGAACGACTGTGGACTTCTTTGGAAAAAAGGACGCCTTTTTAGTCTTCTCCCCCATGCCATCACCTTGCCATTATCACCTCCGCCCTCGCTCCCTTAATTAAATCGAGAAACATCTGAAAGGATCAAAATACAAAACAACAGCTGTACATTGTCACGTGTGTGTTGGAGCATGTAGTGTCAGAATTATTTTAACTTAGAAAAGAGCACACGAGTGGGGAAATCCCAACCATCTGACTTCTGTACGCTATGAAGCTGTTATTTTCTGCCTCTGTTTATTTTTTTTGGAAAGGGCGCTATATTTCGAAACAAAATTCATTTGCAGGACGGAAGCCACAACTTGTCACAAACGATACGCACCGTAACAATTATAACAGATCAACACGCACAGTTGGTTATTCTACTTCCTAACTATTAAATACAGAAAAGTATAAACTCAGTAATATATTATATCTATTATATATATATTAGTCAGAGGTAAGACAAGTTATAGAGGATATTCCATGGTCGAGCGGAGTTACGAAAATTATCTCCCCGTACTGAAAATTATTTCACTCGTTCGCTGCCCTCACTCTTGAAATATTTTTCAACACTCGAAGATGAATTTCGTATCTTCAAGCGACCATGTAAATTTCTTTTTATTATCTAAAATATTAACAATGTATAACCACATTTGTGGCGATTTTCCGAAGATTTCTGACCACTTTCCGAAGATTTTCAAAGATTTTCCAAAATTTGTCCCAAGGTCAGACGAACGCTTTCGAACATTTTCTGAAGATTTCCGAACATTTTCCGAAGATTACAGAAGACAACCGAGGATTGCTGAATACTTCCGAAGAAGATCTGAAGATGTGTCGATCGTACACCAACAAATTTAAGGGTGGTTAAAGGGACAAAGAATATATGTTATGTGAGGATGTCAAATCGTTTTTTATCAATGTGTTACCACTCGGTATACCATTAACTTTTACATAATAAATATAGTTATTGTTTCAATTAGTTTCAGTTTGGATTTAGGCAATTGGATGCAACTTGTTCAAGCTTAATCTCTTACCTTTTTCTTCTCTTGAAATGCAAGAAAATAGCGACGAGAATAACGACCAATATCACACCACCCACGCAAAGGCCTATAATAATGGCATTCTTTGATTTTGGTTCCTCGTCACTTTCTTCTGTGGTTTCTGTAGTGGAGGCTAAAGGCTGGACACTGGAGATGGTACCGCCCACTGATCCTCCAATACTCTGTTCATTACTTTCCACGATGGCTTTTAGGACGTCTTTGTCAATGATATCATCTGAGAATTCTTCAGGAAATTGTAAATAAAGAGCTAACAAGGTCACTGAAGGATCATCTATCGATTCCTTTGGATAACCAGGAAGAATGTGAATCCTATCGCTGGTAAATATCATTTTGTCGGAAGACCGCTTTCGCCGGGAACTGAAAAAGGTAGAAAAAATACAGTGTAAATGATTATATAAAAACAAAAGATTTAACGCAAAATATGTTCAAGTTAATCTGAAAATTCAATCAAGGCATAATTATTGAAACAGCTGTGGAACTATACTACAGCTTCCTCCTCAACCTATTTTAAAATAATTATTAAATCATTTATATTTTGTATTTATATTTTCTATTCTTTGCATTTCCTGGCGTTAGACCATTTCTAACAAGGATCTGCTTATAGAGTGCGAACGAGAGAGGATGGGTACCATCATTATGCAGAGACGATGATGAATAGGTCATGTCATCAGGAGGGAAAGAGAATCTGTTTCCAAGACTTGACACCGGAGGGTAGGCGCAAGCGGGGAAGACCCAAAAATACATGGCGACGCACTATAGAGACAGAGATGAGAGGCTTCATTCGGCCACAGCTGGAGCTCCATCCAAATGGTGGCCGGGTACAGACAGCTGCGGAGGTCCTTTGTTCCTGCCCTGTGTGCCGTTGGGCATGACCCGAATTACGTCGGCATGAAAAGTGAGTATAAGGGCTTGTTCGATTGGTAGATTGTGGTATGATTTTTATTATTGCGCGCGGAGAAAATGAATTTGTAAGGAAAATTACTCAAACCAGTCAAATCATCGACTTGCACAATTTATAGTCTGTTCACGAGAATATTTTCAGCGTAAAATCGGCAGAAGATATCGTGAAAGAGTGTAGTACGATCATAAGTCAAGATCATAAATTAACATAACTCATCAACGGCCAAACACAAGCACTGAGCTGATTTTTGTTGGTTGAATTTTCTGCTTGTCTGGCTTGGACCGTTTCTCGAGAGAAAATAATGGAGGTCGCAAAAATTACTTTCAAATTTGTACTGCAGATATACTTCAGAATTTCGCACTGTTTAGTGATTGTTGCATGTTGTGATTTTTTTTATTCACGTGTTTCGTAGTTGGCTTTTTACCTTGATGGAGTGGATCCACATCGTGTTTCGTCAACGGCACAGTAATCTGTCGCTGCCCTTGCAACTTCTCTTTTAAAGTCACTTTCCATTTGGTCATTCCACTAATTAAGAACAGGAAAAGAAAACCAAAGAAGAAATGTCACATTAACATTAAGATTAGACTGGCCTGTCTTCAAATTCAACTTCGAAATGGTTTGAGTTAATTGATTTGGAAAGGAAACCGAAATTACGAGTCAGAGTAACAATTCAATAATAGAGATACTAAAGAAATATTAACCGAGATCGTCTAACTCACTCGTGAACATTTTAGATGTTCTACCCATTCTCTGATATGATGATATTAACAAGGTGGCAGAAAGGCGAGATAAATAATAATGTCTTGCCAAAAAATAGTGAAGTTTCAATCCCGACCTTCTTTTGACACCAGTGTCCGACAAGATAGCCACGGGGTCATCGCCGTAACGTTTTTAATCTGCTGGTTTACATATAGAGACGATCGCTTAATTGGAGCCGCTGAGCTGCATAATGCAGAAGCCCTAAACTTTTCCAAGTCAAAAAAGCTAAAATGAGTATTTTATTCGAAGAATGCTTGCTCCAATCTTTTTCAATAAATTTAAGAAACTTCCCTGTTTTGGTCAGTGATTTATCAGTTGCCTTCTATTACTCCCTTTTGTTCAACAAAATAGTAAGAAAACAATGATAACTGAGAAAGTACCTTTTTGATATCTAGGTCTCGAATTTCCAACATGACTGTCTCTTGTATTTGTTTTGTTGATATTGTTGGAGGAGTAATGGAGGATGTGGAAGTACCTGGAATAGGAAAATATTGATTGTGTGAGGGTGCAGCCGAGAAAATAAGTAGTTCAAACGGCAGTACTAAACCATAAGGGCATAAAAAACGCTAAAACTGAAATAATGTAGTGATTTGTACACATGTAGTACATGTAGATATTCGGTATAAAGGTCATTTCATCTCCTTTCCCCAGAACCAAGAAAGGCCATTGCAAAATCCCCAAAAAATATCAAACAAGGGGAAATTGCAGATAAATGAATGTTCCGTTAATGAGTATTTTGTAATAACTTAAGTAATTCTCTTACCATCTGGGATAAACGCCGTATCACAACGCAGAGAACAACTATGAAAAACAGCCACAAAAACACCATCCAAATGGATACAGAAGCAATGGATATGAGCCGGGTGGATTGCGGACAAGGAACTTGAAAAGAAGCCAAACTAATAGAGGCGTAGCTTTTGGTCGGTTTTTAACTGAATAATAATAAAAAAGGATGACAAATGAACAATACCTGGTAAGACAGACGAAGACAGGGGTGCTTTTGTAGTAGATGAACTTCCCGAAAGTGAAGGCCTAAAAGTGGATGGTTCTGTAGACAATGAAGGCTCTTTAGAGGAAGGCCTAAATGTCGATGGCTCTGAAGGCAACGAAGACACTTTACTGGTGGAAGGCCTAAATGTCGATGGCTCTGAAGACAACGAAGACACTTCAGTGGTGGAAGGCCTAAATGTCAATGACTTGGAGGACAACGAAGGCTTTTTAGTTGAAGGACTAACTGTCGATCGCTCGGAAGCCAACGAGGACTCTTTAATGGAGGAAGGACTAACTGTCAATGACTTGGAAGACAACGAAGTCTTTTTAGTTGAAGGACTAACTGTCGATGGCTCTGAAGGCAACGAAGACACTTTACTGGTGGAAGGCCTAAATGTCGATGGCTCTGAAGACAACGAAGACACTTTAGTGGTGGAAGGCCTAAATGTCAATGACTTGGAGGACAACGAAGGCTTTTTAGTTGAAGGACTAACTGTAGATCGCTCGGAAGCCAACGAAGACTCTTTAGTGGAGGAAGGACTAACTGTCAATGACTTGGAAGACAACGAAGTCTTTTTAGTTGAAGGACTAACTATCGATGGCTCTGAAGGCAACGAAGACACTTTACTGGTGGAAGGCCTAAATGTCGATGGCTCTGAAGACAACGAAGACACTTTAGTGGTGGAAGGCCTAAATGTCAATGACTTGGAGGACAACGAGGGCTTTTTAGTTGAAGGACTAACTGTAGATCGCTCGGAAGCCAACGAAGACTCTTTAGTGGAGGAAGGACTAACTGTCAATGACTTGGGAGACAACGAAGTCTTTTTAGTTGAAGGACTAACTGTCGATGGCTCGGAAGCCAACGAAGGATCCTTAGTGGAGGAAGGACTAAATTTCAATGGCTCTGTAGACAACGAAGACTTTTTAGTGGAAGGAGTAGATGTCGATAGATCTGACGTCACTAAAAGCGTCAAGGTTGATGTTGTGGAAAAGGTTGGAGATACAGTGTGCCCCTGGCAGCTTCCATTGCTAATCGAGACATCATCGATCGCTATGTCACCCATATATGAGGATCCTACTATTCCTTCAAATGTCACCTAGATGAATTAAAGATGAATGAGAAGTGAAATATTCCATTTGTAATCTCAGGCAAAACAGAAATTGTGTCCTTAAGAACGAAGAATTGTCTAGCTAAGTTATGTATTTAGGACAAGCGAAGAAATGTATTTTACTACTGACCGTCGGCCCTTGTCTCTATCTTTCTCTTTTTATGTTTGCGTTTGAGTTTCGTGTGTTATTGTCTCATTAGTATAGATTTTTCTATATAGCTGTACGTCTGTATACGAATAGCCCGAGAAATTAAACGTGCTACACGTTGCTCAAGGCTGAGCTATCAAAGACGCATATTGTTTTCCATTAATAATATGAAAGGGAAAGGCTGAAGTATTGCGTAATTTGCCAGGTAAATCATATATCTACCGATTGAAACTTACCATGCTATCCAATTGAATGGTTCTTTCCGCCTTTATCCAGTGGTTTCCATGGTCTCCTGATGCGTTGAAAACCACCGCACTTCCGCTGAAGACATTCAGAGTGCCCATAGTGTTTCCATACATGTGGTAATAGAACTTGAGACAAGAGAGTTCTCCATTTCCCGATACAGAAATCTCAAGCTTTGCGTTATCACCCTCGACCCGAGGAGAGGACGTCTCTATATACATGTAGTATCCTGTGACCATAAAAAAAAATTAATTCCCCTACCTGAAGTATAACAAATACTTGTTCAAAATATTTCCTAAAAACAAAGAAATAAAGCCCAAATATAAATTATAAATTTGTATTGCTGGAAATTAAAACAAACGAACAACAACAATTAAATGAAGTGGATGATATTTCTCTTACCAAACCCACTGGTATGATCGTAATCTGGACCTGTGTGATAAGACCAGGTTGATCCCGTGTTTAGTTTCCAGTCAAAGACATCTGAGTAAGACTGTTGCCAGCCACCACAGAGTCCACTGTCGAAGTCGCAAGATGTACTAACTAAAGTGGAAATAGATTTATTCACAACCGTAATCAAATAGTCGGTCAGCGAACACTGCTGTCATTGTTAAATTTAAACAAAACCCAAAGTCAACAATATGGCCAATCAAAGAGGAACCTGACGGACCATGGCAAATCATAATTCCAATCAAATACATATAGGAAAAAGAGAAAGGGGTGGGAAAGGAGAAGCACCCGAAACCTTGTTAAAGCGACAGTGGCTTTAATGTTATTTGCAAGAGGATGACAATGTGGCTTGAGTTTTTCATGATTAAAACTGCTCAGCGTACTTATAAATGGAAAATCATAGAAATGTAAATAACCTTCAAAATTTAAGTGAAAGCTTAGATCTATACTGTCCTAGACGTCTTCTTTGTTTTTATATCGATTAGTGCGATTATCATTCAGGGTTGGCAATACAGTCAATTGATCTCACAGGGTCATTGTTCTTAAAGTGGTACTATGATCAAATTATTACGCCTTGAATTTTTAGGCTTATTACATAAAATTCCGTGAAAGATTAAAACGCCGTTTTGCAAATACCTGCATTGGTTCGGGAGATATTTAAGTTTTAAAAATGTGTAAAATATGCAAATGAGATAACTGATGACGTCATGTAATCAACCAAATATTACATCGAGTATATAAATAGCGCTATCTCGGTCAATTTGAAGCTGAATTTATTGAAACTTGGCAGACTACTAGTTCTACATGCAACACACCTATGGCTGTCAAATTCTGTTACCATGGCAACCCACTCTTTTCCGGGCTCCTCCAATCTGATTTCAATATTTTAGTGATTTTCAGCTCGAAGAACATTAAACAAGGCCAGGAACTCGACAGATGAGACACCATTGACAAATATCAATAGGTAGCGCTAAAGGTGGCCAGGAAAGCCTTTAATATTGGGGAAGTCTGGAACCCAGTGTGTTGCCATAGTAACAAAAATGTTAAGCTCATATTGTGGAGCACCTTTAGTAGGATCTTACTGCAAAGAATCAAACATTTCTGATACAAATTGCCTGAGATATCTTTGTCATCATATTTGATCAAAACTCGATTGAGTTTATGATGTCATCACTTTATTTTGCATATTTTAAAAACTGGAATATCTCCGGAACGAAAAGAGATATTTGAAAATAGTAAACAGCGTTTTTCTTCTCGTACAGGCTACTTTTTTATGTTTGAAAATGGCTGACATCGGAAAGATGCGATTTTCCACATTGTACCACTTTAAGATGATTTCCGCAGAATTTATAGCACAAGTGCTAGTGGGGCCGAGCAAACAACTGAAACAAATAATTTAAATTGAACATAAAATTGTTAAGAATCCCAACTGGCCGGAGGCAAACCAGTTAGCTATTTAAAAGGGTGGCTACTCGGGGCTACCGAGAAACAAATCCAGGTAGTGGTCAGAGCGGGACTCGCACCCGGGACCGCTGGATTGCGAGTCCGACACGCTGACTACCCGGCCACGCTGCCTCCCGTAGTAAATATTTTTTGCTCTTATCGCTCGAACTTTGAGCGGAATCCGTCTTAGTATGCTTCGTCTTACCTGAACAGTTTCCCTCAGTAACCGTCACGTTATCTATGGCGATGTCACTGGCGTATGAGGATCCAATTATTCCTTCGAAAGTCAACTGGGAATATAGACTTACAATGTTGATAGATAATTGCAGGCTTTAAGACATATCATTTTGTTTCAACAAGATGAAAAGAATTAAACCACCCAGATGTCTCTAAAGAAAAATGTCCTTTGGGTTGGCTAGGCTCGATCTACTCACATCACTAAGTTGCCACATATCCAGCCTGGGTGCCCCGATGGTGTAGTGAATATTACTGTACTCCCAGTTAGTTTGCAGGAAGCCGCGGGTTCGAATCCTGCTAAGGACACGAAGTTCAAGTTATTTTTTCATTTCAGAGACGTGTGTCGAATGGCCTCCTGTAATTTGTTTACATCGTTCTGTCATTAAATGGCAAAACGATTATGCTTTCAACTGGAGTTTAGCTATTAGACCGTTCCAATTGGAGACTGAAGGATGAAATGTGTCATTTAGTCCGTCTCGCTCAAGCAAGGTGTACATGTATAATCGAAGTTGTTTGTTATGGTAGTTGTCCCCGTTTGTTATTTTCTTTCGCTTAAAAAGCTTAATTAGTTGACATTTTCGGTCCGTACACGGACCGGACATTGACGATCGGTACAAGCCGTACTCAACGTCAAGCCGTATAATGCCCTCTCTCAGGTAAGATGTGTCCCTCACTCAGGTAAGCAGTGTCCTCTCAATGAGATGCAATTTTTCGATCGCACAACTTTTGATAATAGCACTTCATGGTATGTGAAACTGTGCAGACCTTAAAGTTGTTTTTCGAACCGCATCAGTTTGTGTATATTAGGTACGACTAAGAGTACATATACGTACCTATGCTAGCGAAAAAAAAAAAAAAAAAATGCAAACGTGCATTAAAACATGTGCACATGTCTAAACATGTTTCAATTGTTTTGACGTCAAAAATACGGCGGATTAAAAAAGACTCACCACAAAATTTAGGCATACTTACAACGTCGCTCGAATTTACTGTCCTTGTTCCTTTTATCCAACGATGTCCATGGTCTCCTGACGCAGTAAATATCATGGTATCTCCACTGAATACGTTCAGAGTTCCCATCCCCGATCCATACATGTGAAAGAAGAACGTCAAACACGAGGTTGAGTTACTTCTTGGTACTGCAAGCTGGAGCTTAGCATTGTCGCCCGGCGACTGAGGTGTAGCTTCAGTGTACATATACTTCCCTATGAAAACAAAGATACATAGAATTATTGTAATGTAAAATGTAAATGTAAATCTTATTTATAGTGATCATGCACTTAGCTATACAAGCACTAAGCTTAGCTAGTCTACAGGCATGCCGCAGAAACAAAGGAAACAAACATTTCAAATAAACGTAACATAATCAAAAACTGATCCCAACTGGCAGGAGGCAGACCAGTTGGTTATTTACAAAGCGTGACCGAGGATTTGAACTCGGGACTACCGAGAAACAAATCCCGCTTGTGACAGGGCGGAGGCCTTGAACCCGGGACCCCCGGATTACAACAACAGCGCCCTAAATCACTTGGCCACGCTGCCTCCAAAGATAATAAATGCGGAAAAACAACTAAACCCTTCTAGATTATACCAATTCTGGTTACTTGTGAGGTGTCTGTAAAATAGATGTGTAGATCTCGGAGGTGTCCACATTAAAGGTTGGTCTGTATAACTTGCTTAACGGCAACAACGCATAAATCAACGCGATCAGCAAGAAATACAAAACGGTTACTAAGGAAAGGGATGAAAAAGCATAAGCTTCACTGCAGGCGCAATACGCATTTTCGGTGCTGAAAATTGGCCTGTCTTGAACATTTATAGTCAAGATCGATTATTCCTGGTTAAATTGGTGAATTGTAGTCTAGTAGTTATTCGCATGACAATCTCATCACAATGCCTGAAGACTGAAGAACAAATCAAAGGCAACTCACCTGTTCCACTAAGATCTGATGATGGTCCCGTGGATAACGACGGTGTGGATCCAGAGTAAAGTGTCCAATCAAATACGTCTAAAGTAGATTGACTCCATCCGCTGCACAAACCGTTGTCAAAGCTACAAAAAACTGAAGCCAATGGAAGGTTAAATTAATTGTACTTTGAAGTACTCACATGACAAACTACTGCTATACAAGTGAATATATGAATTATCATATATTTGAAGTTCCTGGAAAAATATGAAGACATGATTGATCATCGCAGTTATACAAAACTTAAGCAGATGTGAAATCAAGTCTAAAAAAATTCAGGCCTGAACGGGATTCGAATCCATGACCTCTGCGATACCGGTACAGTGCTTTAACGCCAACTGAGCTATCAAGCCATCTGGGAGCTGGTCACGTTGTGAGTTCGTAATATACCCGTAGATGGTGAAGAATACTGGTGAATATAAGAAATATCATATCTTTGAACTGCGGAGAAAGATATGAAGATGTGATTGATCATTGAGGTTAACGTTATATACAACTTAAGCAGTTGAGAAATTAAGGTCATGGGTTCGAATCCCGCTCAAGCCTTAATTTTTTTTAGGCTCCACAACTACTGAATCCTCGACGCTAAAAAAGATTAAAGGCAAAGTATTTTATATATTATGGGGCAGCTTTAGAAAATTGGAAGTTAAGTTGGTTTAATCTGGCCTTATGAAGTTTTTTGCTTTAATATATTCCTTTTGCTTTAATAATTTATGTATAGATTTACCTGGACAGCTTCCTTCTATAATTTCCACTTGATCAATGGCGACATCACCCGTATAAGAACTTCCAATGATTCCTTCAAATGTGACCTGCAAATATGTTTTAGCAGTTGATAAATTCTAGTCAGAAGTAACAAGTGGACACAGTAAGTTGATGTATTATTTGCTTTGTTTCTTAAAAGTATATCGTCATCATTGCGAGATCAGAACCGGCGGGACAGTATTTGAATAACTTATAACAAACGGCGAACCCAGTCGTCCGTCAAGCTGTCACATCATGTCAAAGGCTAATCGTCAATGTCACCTGATCAAAATTGGTATGTTGACAGAGCAGTCTAGAATATACTTTAAAATAATAATAATAATAATAATAATAATAATAATAATAATATTAATAATAATGAAAACAATCTTTAAAGAGGAAGAGCCCGTCACGTAAATACGTGGTTTTCAGGGAGGTCCTCTACAAAATAAAAAGTATTAAAATCTAAAATAAGAAATACAAGTATCACAGATCTAAAATATAAAATATACAATAATTAAAACTACTAAAACTACCAAAACTACCTACTGTCATTTTTTCTAAAAATGTTTATCCATTTAGAACCTTATAAGGTTTTTCTTAAAAATTGTGCATGGCATTGGCTTTCTTAAAAATACAGGGAGAGACATCCAGTCATTTGTAAAACGGAAGTAGGACACTCTCTTTCCGCATTCCGTTTTAGGTTTAGTAATCTAGGTAAGTAGCCATGTCTAGTGTTGTAGCCATGTGAACTTCTTAGTGTCGATTTAAAACTTTCAGAATGTTGCGGAATGTCTCCTTTGATTGCATTTTCTACGACGGTACATCGGTGAGAAAAACGTCTTCCAGCCAGAGGGAGCCAATTCAGACACTTCAGAGCTTCTGAAGAAGACATCTTCCCTAATTTAATTTTCTTCGCAAATTTGTTCTGAAAACTTTGCAATTTTTCCATTTCGAATTTTAGACCGGGTTGATCTCCCCACACTGTGTCAGCATAGTCTAGGTGTGGTAGCACTAGCCCATTGTAGAAGGTTATGCGAGTTCTATTGTCTAACATATGAAATATGCGATTAAACAAGGAAAGGCGATGACCTAGTTTCTTTAGCAAATTGCTGATATGTGGCTTCCAGCTCTATTTGCATCCATTGTTACTCCCAGATATTTGAATGACTGCACGCGATCGATTTGTGTACCATTTGATTGCAACTCAAAGTCTTCAAATAAGGACAGCATCCTTTTACTGCCTGTCAGCATAAGTTTGGTCTTCTTGACATTTATAGTCAACCTGTTATCAGTGTACCAATTTCTTATTTTAGTGAATTCACGTTCCAGAGCAATTTGCGTGTTGATGCGTCGCAAAAGAGAACAGCATCATCTGCATACAAAATCATCCGTGTCTTTTTAACAGCATTTGGCAGGCTATTAATGTACACATTAAACAGCAAGGGGCCCAAAATGCTGCCTTGTGGCACGCCAAGTGTGATAGTATGTGGCTCTGATAATTCTCCGTTTATCAAAACACTTTGCTGTCTATCGGCAAGATATGATCTGAACCATCTTAAAGATCTTTCAGACAGTCCTAAATGCTTGAGCTTGCGTAGTAGCACTTTGTGGTTTAGAGAGTCAAACGCCTTGGAGATATCGATAAACAGTAGGCCAGTTACTTTACCTTCGTCCATAGATTCTAGAACCCAGTTATTCAATTGCGTGATAGCTTCTTCAGTGCTATGTCCACGCCTAAAGCCGTACTGATGTTGATACAGAGCATCTAGCTGATGTAGATGGGCATTCAACTGGGAATGCACCACTCTTTCTACGACTTTACTCAATACCGGCAACACAGAGATAGGCCGATAGTTCTCAACTTGCAGTTTATCATCAGACTTGTGTAAAGGAGTAACACGTGCAACTTTCCACAGATCAGGGACAATACCATCGCTAATTGATTTGTTCACAAGATAGGCGATTGACGGAGCAAGCTCCATCTCAGCATCTTTTAACAGCCTTGCTGGAATTTTGTCAAGTCTAGCCGCCTTATTAACTTTCAAAGAATGCAAAATCCTTTGAACAGTCTTTTGTTCAACCCGTTGTAAGTTCCAGGTGGATTCGATATCACTCTGCTTATTTGCTTCTTTCACAGTTTCATATTTCTTCCACGCGTCCTTACTCACAGGGTTCAATCGACCAGCAACTTTGCTGCCAATGGCAGCAAAAACTTGTTGAATTTTGTTGCTACGCTTTTTGGCTCGGATACTAAACGTTTCCCGTCATGTACTTGAAAAGGAGAGCCCCCCTGATTATTAGAACCAATCACGGAGTTTAGCGAGCGCCACATGACCTTAGGATTCTTAGCTGACTCAATAACATTTTTATAGTGCAATGCCTCCGCTGATGTTATCTTCCTGTTCGTGAAGTTTTTCAATCTACGATACTCATTCCACTGTTCCTGATTGCCAGATCTCTTAGCAACTCTTAATGCATAGTCTCTTTCAGCCATCAGTTCTTTAAGATCATTAGTGATCCAAGGTTTAGAAGCATGTTTTGATCTAATTCTCTTTAAAGGAGCATGCTGGTTTGCAACATCAACAAAAGGATTATTCCAGGCGATTACAGCATCATTAAGAGCAGCTTCGCCTAAATATCAACTAGACTTGGAAATAGCGAAAAAATCAAATTTCTTCAAACTCGCCCAGAATGAAGCCCTACGGGCACTAGTTACAAAAACAATGTTTCAAGTTCGATAAATCAAAAATTATTTTTTTCCGCAATTTTTTCGTTTCCATGCCCCAAATCGGCCAAAATCGATCGAAAATGAGCGGCATATTCAGAGGCTCGTAAACGCAAAAGTAAAAATCTTCATAACAAACTGATTGCACGTCGTATTTGTACTTCCTTTCTTGTCTATTTAGAGCTAAATAGATCGCGATTTAATTAGAACTGAAATATTTGATGAATTTTCTAAATTAACGACCCAAGACAGGTTTACAAGAGGTCTACAGTTAGCCAATTTTCAAATGCTAAAAAGGCGTTCTGGTACACGGCTTTTCTCAAAACGACTAGTTTGGTCTGAAAGAGCATTGCTTCTTCTTCAAATTAGTGAAATAAAATTTTTGGGTAAATAAATCGCGAGCGCTGAGATAGCGAACTAAATGCAGCACTTCTTCCTGAAAACGTGACCTTTGACCCAAGCGTTACGAAACCGATTACTGCAAGAAAACCCGGAAGAAAAGCAAACGCTTCGTTATTTTGAAACAGTTTCTAGTGATATCTCTCAGAAACTATGATTGCAAGAAATTATTCCCAGATATGAAATCTTACAGGGTCAAAAAAGGAGCTAAAGGGCGCATTTCGACACAATATTTTTGTTTGCTGAGAATTGACTTGAAGTCAATTCCAGTGAAATTTGCAAACTTGAAGTGTGTTAGCCAATACTTACCTGAATATTTATATTTATAGAAGAGTAGTCTTCTTGGATTAACCTTTAAAAGAAGCTGGATCCAGATTTGGAAACCTCTAAAAGAAGAAATGGTTAATGTGCCGTGGCAACCGCATGTTTGTCGTAAAACCAACTGAACTCCACTGACAGTTTCCATGGACAACTCCAAAATAAACAATCCCCAAAAATGTAAAGTGAAATTGGCTGTCTTCATGAACAGCTAGAAACTAGAGTCAAGTTCCATTACCTTTAAAAAGTGCTTGATTTTATTTTTTGCGTCAACTTTGTTCACTACTGGCACGTTCGAATACCGCGAATCGGTCACGCCAAAACAGTGCAGACCGCGCAGACTGCAGACACTTGTTTAGGCCTTTCATTTTGACTCATGTTTTTTGGCCCTAGTTATATCTGAAAGTTTGTCATTTATCCACAGGCTGCACAAGCGCAGTATTTGACTTTTGATTCAATAGACAAACGGGTACAAGACTTTGTATGGGAAACTTACTCAGTCTGTACGGTCTGCAGTGTTTTGGCGTGACCGATACTACGCGGTGTTCGAACGTGGCAGTAATTACTGAGTGAACAAAGCAAAATCAAGCACTTTTAAAAGGTAATGGAACTTGACTCTGGCTTCTAACTGTTCATGAAGACAGCCAATTTCACTTTACATTTTTGGGGATTGTTTATTTTGGGGTTGCCCATGGAAACTGTCAGTGGAGTTCAGTTGGTTTTACGACAAACATGCGTTCGGCATGTGCATGGAATTTATAGCAGCGGGCAGGTCACGGAACATTAACCATTTCTTCTTTTAGAGGTTTCCAAATCTGGAACCAGCTTCTTTTAAAGGTTAATCCAAGAAGACTACTCTTCTATAAATATAAATATTCAGGTAAGTATCGGCTAACATACTTCAAGTTTGCAAATTTCACTGGAATTGACTTCAAGTCAATTCTCAGCAAACAAAGTTATTGCGTCAAAATACGCCCTATAGCTCCTTTTCTGACCCTGTAAGATTTCATATCTGGAAATAGTTTCTTGCAATCATAGTTTCTGAGAGATATCACTAGAAACTGTTTCAAAATAACGAAGCGTTTGCTTTTCTTCCGGGTTTTCTTGCAGTAATCGGTTTCGTAACGCTTGGGTCAAAGGTCACGTTTTCAGGAAGAAGTGCTGCATTTAGTTCGCTATCTCAGCGCTCGCGATTTTATTTATCCAAAAATTTTATTTCACTAATTTGAAGAAGAAGCAATGCTCTTTCAGACCAAACTAGTCGTTTTGAGAAAAGCCGTGTACCAGAACGCCTTTTTAGCATTTGAAAATTGGTTAACTGTAGACCTCTTGTAAAACTGTCTTGGGTCGTTAACTTAAAAAATTCGTCAAATATTTTAGTTCTAATTAAATCGCGATCTATTTAGCTCTAAATAGACAAGAAAGGAAGTACAAATACGACGTGCAATCAGTTTGTTATGAAGATTTTTACTTTTGCGTTTACGAGCCTCTGAATATGCCGCTCATTTTCGATCGATTTTGGCCGATTTGGGGCATGGAAACGAAAAAATTGCGGAAAAAAATAATTTTTGATTTATCGAACTTAAAACATTGTTTTTGTAACAAGTGCCCGTAGGGCTTCATTCTGGGCGAGTTTGAAGAAATTTGATTTTTTCGCTATTTCCAAGTCTAGTTGATATCTAGGCGAAGCTGCTCTTAATATCGTCAAAAGACTCTATAACACTCCAGGGAACGCTAGCAATGTCTCTGAAAATTTTCTTTATTGTAATGTTTAAAAGATCTTGCGTCGCGGATTTCCACGTGAGCTTTGCAAACTCCGGCTTTCTTTACTGCGAAGGTAACAGAATGATCACTTGCTCCGAATTCCTGGACTCCATGCGAGACAATACGGTGAGTGTTATTAACAAACACAAGGTCAATTGCAGTACTTGTGAATTCCGTCACGCGTGTGGGTTCTTTCACAAGTTGACTCAGACCATGGAGACGAGTCGTTTGCATTAATTTTCTAGTATATTTGCATGGTTTCAGAGCAATAACATCCGCGTTGAAATCTCCCATAATGATCAAATCCTTTACCCTTTCGTCGTCCAATTTAGCGAGAAACTCCTGCTCCAGGCCTGAGATAAATTTCTCTTGATTCATACTTGGTGGTTTATACATCACAGCGAATATCGTGTTCTTAGCCTTTTCGGGACATATTTCTACGCATACCATTTCTAAGCAGTCAGATTCCAAGTCACTTCTCCGCTTGCTTGGCCATTTGCTCATCACAAAAACGGCGCAACCACCTCCATTGCGATTTCTATCTTTTCTGTAGCATGTATAACCCGAAGGACACATCTTACTATCGAGCAATGTACAATCTAGACGCGATTCTGTCACCGCAAACACATCCAATGCTGCTTTCTCTATTAGTACTTCGGCGTCGGCGTAGTGTCCCGGCAAAGTTGTAATATTTACATGAGCAAATTTCATTCCTCTCTTCTTAAGATTTGCATGAAGACCTTTATTCATCCTTACTCTGGGGTTTCCTTCTTTTCCTCCCGTGTTAGTTTTTTCATGTGACTTGCGGACAGGTGTATCAACGCCAGGAGATAACAAGTTATGCATTCCCAAGCCAAAGAAGGTTCGCAAAGTTTATCATATTCCGTTCTTTTCATACTGATACACTTAGCATGAAACCACTTGTCGCATGAATCGCATTGTATCGCCATCTGATTCTTTCGACATCCTTTAGTGCAAACAGTACAAGCATCCGTCACTGGCCCTGGATTCTCCTGTATATCTCCTGCTAACAGAACCATGTAAGTTGCGCAGAGAGTGATATTTGTAAATTTCAGTGCCGCCATACATTTCAAAGATGGCGGCACGAGTGCTTCACGGAGGAACCTCCGAGTCGGACCAGAATTTCGCGTTGGATACTGCTTAATATCCAGACCCGTCGACACAGCGATACTGCAAGACGTCTTATCGAAACCACGGTTAGGTTTTAGAGAGTGTAGGACAATTGTGATAAGTAGCCAACCTTAAGTAGCCTACCGTAAGTAGCCTACCTTAACCTACCCACGTATTTACCTATGGGGTTTCCAAGGGTTTTCCTTCCTCGGGTTGTAAAATGTAATCTTGCAGAAGGGCCACAGCTAACTGACATTTCTGACATTTCAAATTTTTTTAAAAGAAATTTTTGATGCCTTTATTTATTTTACTGTTAGTTTAGCTTTTACAAACTTATGTTATATATCGAGAAGCTAACTGTTTAGAAGGTCCGGGACCACGAGATCATGGTGTCTTTCGACGTAGAGTCACTGTTTACCAACGTACCGATCGAGGGCGCCGCACAAGCCGCGCTACAAAAAATGGAGAACGACGTAGGCCTGGCAGACCGCACTACACTTACACCAGTTCAAATCGCGGACCTCTTGAATTTCGTATTAAGATCTACGTACTTCCAGTACAACGGATTGATTTACGAACAACGAGACGGCACAGCCATGGGGAGCCCTGTATCCGCGGTTATTGCTAATCTCTACATGGAGATATTTGAAGAACAAGCAATAGAGTCCGCTCCTTGCAAGCCTAAGATCTGGAAACGCTACGTAGATGATGCTTTCACCATCCTGGATCGGGATAGAGTTGACGTCTTCCTGCAACACCTGAACAGTCAACAACCATCAATCCGTTTTACCATGGAGATCGGGAACAACAACAAGATCGCCTTTCTCGACACGTCAGTTTACAGAGAACCTGATGGCCGCCTTACCACCAGTGTCTACAGGAAACCAACACATACTGATCAGTACCTAGCGTATGATTCACACCACCCTCAGTCAGTAAAGCGCGGTATTGTGAAGTGTCTGTACGACCGGGCTAAACGTCTCGTCACCAAACCATCAGTAATCGCTGGAGAGAAGAAACATCTGTCATCTGTACTTGTTTCTAACGGATATCCCTCCTTTTTTGTACAGAAGATCACAAAGGCACGAACAACCCCAAGAAGAGAGCCTGTCGTGGAATTTAAATCCACCGCCGTTTTACCTTATGTCCAAGGAGTTTCGGAGTCTCTCCGCCGCTGCCTAGAACAACAAGGCATTCGCACCGTCTTTAAGTCCGACACGACACTTCGGTCACACTTAGCGCGACCAAAGGACACCGTCAACCCGGCTAAACAAGATGGTGTTGTCTACAGGATTCCCTGTGAGTGCGGCAAAGTCTACATCGGGGAAACAGGGAGATCTATGCAGGAGAGGATCAAAGAACACGACAGGGATATACGACTCGCCCGTACCCAGACCTCCGCCGTTTCTGAACACACCCACGAGACCGGCCACTATCCTATCTGGAATGAGGTCAAGTTTATTGATCGAGATCCTCACTGGTACACAAGTAGGGTCAAGGAAGCTATTCACATAAGACTTCACCCTAACAACATCAACAGGGATAGTGTAATTGAAATTCCTGAAGCATGGATACCCACGATCAAGAAACACAACAACAGGAGAACGGTACAACAGCGGACCACTGAGGGAACAGCTACTCGCCGGAACAATGGAACAATAGGAGGATCGAAATGCACCTATCACATCCGACCTTTGTGATATAAATGATACCGTGCAATCAGTCGACCTTATCGCCTGAAGAAGACTAGCAGTAAGCAGTCGAAACGTCGCGATCTACATTTCAAGTGACTACATCGTGAGACAAACGATAATACACTTTATTATTGCATCCACCACGATGAATAACAACAACCTTTTCCTCCATTTATTCCATGTTATACAGGCAAGAGAGAGAAAGAGGCAGTCTCAGTAAGAGCGGTCTAGTCGATCTGGCTTCATAAATAGATTTCGCTCGTTTCTTGTGTGTTTCATTACATTTATGTACTTATACTAAAACCGTAGTCCGTTTGATCAGATCTTTTAAATTTTTTGTGTTTAAGGGAATTTTCGGTTCGCCCGAGCGAAGGCCTGTGACCGGCATTGTCAACACCTAGATTTAACACGACTTTTAAAATAAATTAAACAGGAACAAAAAATATTCTCTGCACAACTGGAAGACCACTGTTGCTTATAATATATCTTCATAATGTGTGAACCGTACAGCTCGATATTTAGAGGTAGATCTAGCGTTTACAGCAATTTCTTGAATTAACTTCCGAGACTGACAACTGCCAACTACTGTTAATAAACTCACTTAAAATTGGTTCGCTTGATACAGGTTTCAAAGCATCTGTGGGAAGTAATATTTTACTTACCACTCCATCCAAATATAAGTTCACTCTCATTATCAACCAATTATCTCCCTTGTTTCCGGACGTAGACAGAACTTTGGTATTTCCACTGTAGACATTAAGAGTTCCAGCCGACGCCCCATACATGTGATAGTAAAATGAAAGACACGATTGATTTCCATTATTCGGAACAGTAACCACGAGTTTTGCAATTTCGCCAGGCTTTCTCGGGGAAGACGCTTCGATGAGCATATATTTTCCTGTAGAAATAGATAATATTAACTGTACAAAAAAGATGTAAAATAAATGAATTGATTCATTGATTAATTAATGAAATAATTCGTAGAGCTTTAATACTTTATCACGAAAGCTAAAACCACAAATTTAGGCTTGGTTCAGATCACCAAACGCCGAGAAATTAGCAACTACATGTATGTGCAACGTGTCCATATATTTTCTGGAATTAGGTGCTCAATAATGCTCTGTAATGAAACAACTCACTCATACATAGTTTGAATGTCAAAACCATGAATCTGGTGTACCTTAGACGTACTTAATTAGGTGTACTTTGTTCTTCTGGTAGTATTGTAATTTTTCGCTTGTAACTACAACTACAAATAATAACAATAAAAAAAACAAAAACATGAATCTGAAATTCGGCGGACATTATCCCTGTATGAAATATAACTTTGAAACTACAATTGTTTTTTTTTTTTTCCACCAAATTATTTAACTAGTTCTAGGTTTAAACCTTAGTTTTAGCATCACGTTTTTAGCTTTTATTACTTTAGTATTTTAGACATTTAATGTATATTCTAGACTTTTAGTTTTTAGAGGACCCTCCTGAAAACCACCTCTAGGTGATTGGAGGCCTCCTCTTAAAATATTGTTTTATTATTATTATTATTACTTTTACACTTCATAGTAAAAGGATCAATAAATATATCTCCACATTCGTAGAACGTCACGATACGTCAGTGGGAAAACATTTTACACCTTTTAAAGAAAATCAAAGAAAGAAACCAATCTAACCTGAGCCCCCTTGACCGTGGGCCGGACCTGTAGAAGAGGAAGGCGTCGAACCAGATGCCAACGTCCAATCAAAATCATCTGCAGACGATTGATTCCATCCAGAACACAAACCGTGGTCAAAATCACACCAGACTGAAACGGGTACATGAATTTTTATCGTAGGAGCTTAAGTTGTCTGATAACCGATACACGGTCGTGTTTAAGGGTCAGCAAATTCTAATTAGTAAAACTTTAGGAGTCTGAAAGCCAAGCCAGGAATACTATATACCAACCTAAATATGCAACACCAACTAAACAGGTTTGCTGCACTTCTGATGGACGTGGATAATTGGGTTAGCTACTTTGTTCAAAATTTTCTAAATGCTCTTCAACTTGAAATGCAACCCGATAAAAGCTGCTACGTACTACATGGTCCTAAGGGACTATTAAAGCACACAGCTATAGCAATAATATATAATTGTTACTTTGGAGTATCGATATATCTATCTTGATAAAATAATAATCATCAATGAGTTTGAGTATGATCACGAGCGCCAAATGATTTCCAAAGAAGAAGGAATCTCAATAACTGCAAATCCAAGATCTTTGGGGAATCTGTTTATATGACATCGATGCTTTTAATTTCAGCAAATATTTAACATGTATATTATTCAATATTACGCTTGCCTATTGCAGAAGATGACTGATTCTGTGGTGATGAATGGTTTTGTGGTGATGCAGTAGGTGTAACGATCGTGTACACATATTTTGATAGCCACGATCTCAAGGCTCGAACGTTGGCGAATACATCATAGTAGTTGGGCTCGGCGCATCCAGTTGTCCAGCTCCTGACTCCCTCGAGATACCATGTACCATCAAACTCGCACACCAAGGGTGAACCACTATCACCGTTACAAGCACCAATACCTCCATCATCTAAACCAGCACAGAGCATGGAATCGTCGATACGGCCAGGATAGGAATTCTCGCAACGTTGGTTTGAAACTAGTGGCAAAGATACTTGCATCAATGTATTTGGCGAGATGCCCCCAAGATATAAAGTTCCCCAACCAGTAATCCAGCACCTTGTATTAAGGTCGTCAAAGGGAAGCTGATGGTTTGAATCTGGCAAACAAACAAGACCAACTCCTTCTCCGAGAACAGCAGGGCTTGCGAGATTAATCAAGGCGATATCATTGCTTCTAAATAGGGGAAAGTGGTAATTCTCGTGAATGATGATTTGTGCCACTGCGATGCCTTGCTCCGTTCCAACGCTGCCATTTGTTCTGTAATGGGCTCCCAATCTGTAAAAAGGCCATGAATAAGTATTGGAAGAGTTTTAATACTCCAGTAGCATGCGGTTGGTTTGTCTTTGGAGGTTCGATATCATGCGTCCCTAGATGAGAATTGTCGATTGGATAGTTCATTAATTTTATTTAGCTAGCTAGAGCGATCAGATTTTGACACACGATTTGCATCATATTTTTCTGTACTTTACTTCTCGTACTATTGTCCCAGATTCATCTCTGTCATCATAATTTTCATAATCTTATCGTCATAATTGATGCTTATTACTCCTAATTTTAGAGTTATAAAGCTCTCTCGGTGTTTTGAAAACTAAACTGAATTACAATCGTTAGCTACCTTATCCTCACACTAGATGGTGTTTTTCCATCCAAGCAATGAGCCGCTGTTACCACCCAGAAAGTATCCACTAATGAGCCGCCACAAAACTGATTTCCATACTCGTCTGTCACCATCACCTGCCACGGCCAGCTGTTGACAGGTGCAACTGTACCACCCACAATTCGACTCGTGCTTGGTCGGAAGCCACAAGTTACTAAACTCAAAGAACAAAAATACCCCTAACTATCCGCAACAAAAACGTTTCTAAAAGTAGCGAATGCTATTTGTTGATTGTACATGTAGTTGCTTTATTTTTCTTCCTTTAAAGAACTCTCTGATCGATAAAGTGAGAATTATTCAAAACACCTTGCGTGGTCTTTAATGAAGACAAATGGACAGAGGTCAATGGTTTTATTGTCTCCTACCTGTGGTAGTAGTGATAGTAGTTTCCAAGCTCTTGTATGGTTGTCCAATGCTATCAACGCCAAAAACATCCACACGATACTTTGTAGAAGGGCTCAGTCCTTCAATCACTGTACTTGTAGTGTCTCCAGGAACAGTTTCTACGGCCAGTATAGTACCTTGAGTACTTTTTACTTCAACTAAGTAAAACTTTGCAGACTGTTTAACGACTGTATGAAGCTCCGTCCAATTAAGGTTAAAACTTGTGAATGCGAGGTTAAAGATTGTTACATTCCATCCAGAAACCATCACGGCTAGGTAGATAAACAGGAAAAGTGATTAAAAACAGTAAACAATGAGTAGTACTAGTAATAGTAGTGGTGGTGGTGGTGGTGGTAGTAGTAGTAGCGGCAGCAGCAGTAAGAACAGCAGAAACAGCAGCAGCAGTAAGAGCGGCAGCGGCAGTAGTAGCAGTAGTAGTAATAGTAGTAGTAGTAGTAGTAGTAGTAGTAGTAGCAGTAGTAGCAGTAGTAGTAGTAGTAGCAGCAGCAGCAGTAGTAGTAGTAGTAGTAGTAGTAGTAGTAATAGTAGCAGTAGCAGTAGCAGTAGCAGTAGCAGTAGCAGTAGCAGTAGCAGTAGCAGTAGCAGTAGCAGTAGCATTAGCATTAGCAGTAGCAGTAGCAGTAGCAGTAGCAGTAGTATTAGCATTAGCAGTAGCAGTAGCAGTAGCAGTAGTAGCAGTAGCAGTAGCAGTAGCAGTAGTAGCAGTAGCAGTAGCAGTAGTAGTAGCAGTAGCGGCAGTAGTAGCACTAGTAGTAGAAGCAGCAGCAGCAGTAGTAGTAGTAGTAGTAGTAGTAGTAGCAGCAGCAGCAGCAGCAACAGTGGTAGTAGTAGTATTAGCATCTTGTAGCATTAAAATTGACATAAGAAAGGAGACAGGAAAAAGGAGCAAGATTAGCTGTAAAACAAGAAACAGAAATAACACCACTAGTAGAAGCAGCATCATCGCAAGTGTTTTAGCATTTCCACAAACATACCTGACGCGAGACCCTTTTTCAGAATGGCGTACTTCATTTTGAGGCTGTTGCCATAACCTTCTGTAAAAACTTGAATGGAGATGTTATTTGAAAGACCAAAAGGAACATCCGCTAGAATCTCTGGAGCAAATGACACACAACCAAGGTGGTGGAGAACCTCACTTCCGTAACCATTGACGATCTTGACAAATTCACTGAATTATCAGAAGAAAAAAAAAAAAAGAAAGAAAAACTAGTATTCGATAAAGCGGAAAATGTTGAATATCACTCTCGAGTTTTCCTCGAATTTAATGTTTTTTTTTGGTTTACCATACTAAGATTATGAAATCAATAAGCAAATAATTGTTTACCATACTTGACTCATCAACATTAGCGCTCTAATCTCTGATCGAGCGTAAACATAAGAACCCTGAATATCAATTAGTGCCTAAGGCGCCGGATTTAAAGTTAACCGAAGTATTAATTTTTCTTGGATATAAATGCTCTTCTCTGCTCATGTTTTTCATAGTTTGAGATTATTTAAATTCAACACTAAAGGACAAACAATATAAACAGAACTCAAACTCAAATAAAAATTCTCGTTAATCCTGGGTTAGCTTAATCGGGCTTTGAACAACCCGGCCCAATGTATTGTATTTTCTGAGTGACACAGTTTTACAGTAAAAAAAAAAAAAAAATCAAAATTTCACATAGAATGCACTGACTTATTTTACCCTTTTGCCAACGGGAAATTTATACGGGGTTTTAAGAGCCAGCCAGTATCTCCCAATGAACTCAATTTAAGTATTATTATTATTATTATTATTATTAATAACTATCACCAATACATGAATTGCTTAGTTTCACCAGCTTCAAAAAATTCACAAGCTTTTTTGATGTTTGGAGTTAACTCGTATTAAGCATGATGGCTCATTTATGCAAAATGTGTATGCTAAGGAGAAAATGCAAA
>NC_138145.1:36442147-36489647 GCF_964199315.1 Orbicella franksi | reverse complement strand
AATAATGGCAACTGCCTGAGGTATCCCAGCGTCTCCGATTATCCAGTTACAGTATGGGTCAAATTTATCCGAATAACTGATATCCAGTTGCCCAAAGGATAGGTTCACGTTTTCCGTACAGTCTAAAAATACAATAATAATAATAATAATAATAATAATAATAATAATAATAATAATAATATTTGATAATAATAATAATATTTAGTATTTGTTTTGCGTTATTGACATTTGATTGTCTAGGTTAGAAAACATTTTAAATAAGGGCCAGCTTTTTATGAGTCTCTCTTCTCATTAATATAAATTGAGCCATAATATTGTCAAATTGGATTCACAAGATCTAGATATATAGTACAGACGCATAAAACCTGGCCTCAATTTGTTTTGGTATTTTTTTTATAGAATTAGAAAGTCAAAACAGTCACGCATGCGAATTCCGACGAGAGGAAACGCTGAGCAAAAGTGGAAGAGAATCTGAATTTCTTAAAGCAAATTAACGTCAGTTTTTCATGCGTCTGTCCTGATATTGACAGTGAATTTCGTCATAACATTGTCAAAGTTGTCTGCGAATTCACTCGGCCATCGGCTTGCGGATCCAAAAAAGGAACAACGATGCATTGATAAATGATGCCGATGTAGACAGCCAAGGTAAACAACTGACAACAATTCGAGATGTACCTTGACAGATTCCATCGACAATGGATACGTCATCAATAGCAATGTCGCCTGTGAAGGAGTATCCACAAATCCCCTCGAACGTAATCTAAATAAGGATAAAAGGACATTTATTGTATTGTACATGAATTGTACACGAATTGTACATCGGGTTTGAATGGTGCATGTATCTGTGTTTTAGGCATATCACAATAAGCTACAACGCCCAAACTAACAGGTGTTTAATATTTAATGGTATCATACAGTAAAGAATGAAAATTCATATCTGCACAAACAGTTGGATCGCCCAGATCTGAGTAAAATTTCTTTCTAAATAGAGGCAAAACGGGCGGAAACAGCCAGTTTGTAACCTGCTGTTATTTCGTTTACTGCTAAAAAATACCAATGAACGTGGCATTTCCTTGTTTGTCCTGGGGTTGCGTTTGGACATATAGTCATTTGGTTTTTTATTATTACACGTAGCTAGTAAAGATATGTTTTTTGTCGGACAGGAGGTCCGTATAGGGAAAAACTGTGTCCGACTTCTTGAGTGCCGTAGGTCGTGAGTGATGAGATGCACTGAATGGCATGCGTGCACGCATAGAAATCGAGAGCGAATTGAACCTAATTGTTTTAGTATAAATCTACTAGGCGTTCAAAACTTTATCGAAATCCTCTTCACAGACTCTTCGAAAATGCCAGTTACGAAGCGGCCATCATTTTGTTAACAATGGCACACTGCCACGCTGCAGTGAGTATATAGTGAGTGGCGTAGCCCATCAGTGAACGGCATTTGTCATAGAACGCTAGCAGATTTAATTATACTAATACAAAATATGAATGGAACTTACTTCGCTTTGTAAAGTCACGGTAACTTTCGCAAACAACCATACATTTCCTTGGTTCCCCGATTTAGTAAAGATTTCCGTATTGCCATTGTAGACATTGAGTGTGTTTATTGTTTCCCCATACATGTGATAATAAAACCTCAGGCAGGACAACTTCCCAATGTCAGAGCTCGACACTGAAAATTCCAGTTTGGCGTTTTCCCCATATTGTCGAGGTGCTGACGTTTCGATATACATGTAGCTACCTACAAACAAAACAAGTTAAGATAAACCAATCAAAAGTATATTGATAAGTAGTTATTGTCAGGTAAATAACACTGAACACTTAAACATATATGCTAAATATATATAATAGTCTTATGGAATGACCTTCAAATTGTAATGTAACTGAATACTGTATACTGTTTCACTCTCTACTAAGAAGGAACGGCTTCTACGCAATATAAGTAACTAACCGTATCCGGTGTGGTCAGAGGAAGGCCCGGTGTTGTAGGAAGGTGTCGAACCGTACTTGTTAGTCCAGTTAAAGTCATCGTGGTAATAATTTTGTGACCAGTTAGAACACAATCCATAATCAAAGTTACAACCTATAAGACGTAAAATTAACATTAGCTTAGTCGTATGCATAGATAGTCAACTGGAACTTGACGGAATAATAGTCCAGCTAGTTATAGTGCTGTTACATACAGTACCTATGGAAAAGAAATCTCGAAATATGACATATGCGATATGACATATGCGCTTATTTAGCCTTCAGCGCTGGATTTTGTTTTGGCCTCAATGCTCCTGTTAGTTTTTGTTGGTTTCCCTAAAATTGTCAGTAATCATGGTTAAAGTGGAAAAACTAAAAGATAGATTGGTACTGATCAAATGAGCGTTTAACCGAGACATGACTTGGCGAAGAAACGTTTGACACACAGTGTCTGTTAATTAATTAATTTAACATTCCGTTTAAACATTGCGTTAAATCAAAGTTTAAATAATGCCTGTAATTGTCAAACAAACCTGTACTAAAATATATTGAATAATTTTATAATATCGTAGAGCTATAACGACGACATCAGCTTACAAACGTTGACGTCACTTCGATCACATCACCCAAGCTTGTATGGTTGGCAGAAAGAGTTTTCAAGCAGGTCAAACCTTTACTTGCAGTTGAATTTCCAACATGATTTTTGGTATTTGTGTCAGTACTGGATTTCCTTCAAACTTTTACAGTGAAGTATTGTTATATTAATTATTTTAAATAAAACATCAGAATCTGCTGAAGTGCTTCAGAAGACAGCTCTGAAACAACAGAGTTTTGACCGTACATGTAACTTGCCGTGACATAAACAGTCCACCATACTGTCGTTTGAAACTTGTGATTTTCACTTGATGGGAAAATAATCGACGCGACTGGAACGAGCACCTCAAAATTAGACTTTGGTCAAGTTTCAGAATGAAATCTTCAACAGAAATAAAAGGACAGTCGATTGAAGAACAGAATTCTTCATTATTTCCCTTGTTGTCGTCGCTTTTTGCCAACCAAGACATCGTGTTACAGTGCTCGTGACGTCACTGATATCTTCAATATAACTATGTTACCGGACAATTATTCAAAAGCTACCTACTAAAGCGTATTTTTTAATGCCAATTTCAAAAATAACAGAAAAAAAACAAAAAAAAAAACAATCTAAAATGTGTACGGGGTAACGACCACATTTGTTTGATTCATATATTTAGGCCCTTCTCCTTATGCCAACAAGACTCACTTAACAAAGCAGAATAGTGTGCAATTACTGCAAGAGCGATTGCATCAGTACCTGTCAAATACAATGCACAAAGCAATAACAGGTATTTATAACGAGATATATACACTTACTATGTTCTGCATTGGTCAGCAAGAAAAGTCCAAATAAAACTAGAAAGATACAAACACACACAATCAATACTATCATTTCACGTATCACCTTACGAGTTTTGATTAACGGTGATGATATTGAAAGAGTTCACAGAGAAAATTGCCTATGAATGTAGAAAGTAAAGTATCGGGAGTGGATCGTCCAAACCTTAGTTTTGAGAAGGCAACGTGCTCGAATTTTTATCCTGAGGTCTACTGAAAATGCGATATTTATTAAAACTGTGGCCATTAGAATGTCCCAATTCAGTGTTAATAGAGTTCACAGGTCATCTTTGTTAGTGTGGGTCAAGGAATTAATATAATATTCCGCTTTATTGGCCAAAACTGAAATCAAAGCTATAGCATCAAAAATTATAATGTTTCATCAGTTGAAATTCCCATTAATCCGACATGCCTAGAATCCATATCATAATGGTGATGAAGGTAATTCTGTCTGTTTATCACGAGAAAGCATGATAAAAGAACCAATTAGACAGCATTAAGTCCTGCTACCAATAAATCGTAGCCATTTCAAAATTTGAAAGATTCTGAAAACGAACACCTGTCAAGTAGGATTAATAATAAAATTTGGTTTGAGATTAGAGAATGCAACGATGAGTGGAATCGGTGTAGTTATGAGCATGTTTAAAATAACCTTTGGCGACATGGTGTCCTACAACTTGCCATGAACGCTGTAGATACATTGTAATATGATGATCGACGACTGAATTCCAAGCGACATTCCTCATAACCAAACTTTTCAAAGTGTAAATATTTCGGAAAGATTTCATCCGTTATACCTTCTGAATAATTTCCGGACTGCCGCTTTGATTACAATTTTTCTTACTACATGAAGGAAACGAAACTTATCTTCAGATTTGACGCCATACTCAAGGGATAATTTGGATATCGTTAAATAATTTCGATCATGTTAGAAATTTAGATTGCCACTATTTAGAGAAGTAATATGTAATGTATTAAGTCCTGGCCAAACGACTCTAACATTTAAACGCAACATATCGCATTAAACTCCTGTCAAGTTCATTTTTATATATAACATTAATAAGATAGTCGGTCAGTGAACACTGGCACAAGAGCTGTCATTCTTAAGTATGTGTTTCAAAACCAAAACCAAAGTCAACACTCCGATTCACGCGCCATCGATTCCTATCACCATGAAGCCCCAGAGGCAGCGGAGCGCATTCTAACATCAGGTCGGGGGAGGGGGGGGGGGGGGGGGGGGAAGAGGGAGGCTCATTGTTAATCCAAGGACATACCTCTTCTCGTATTTTCCAAAATGTGTTTTGCGTTGTTCGTTTGCACAAACAAACTTCCTTGCGATATATGCAGTATTCAATGCGTCCGTAATAGACTTATGAAAATGCAGGATTAGGTAGTTGTTTAGACGATCCTTCTTCGTGGTGCTTCTAACGTGAACTACAATCTTAACAGTTTGTGGACCTCTCCTAGTAGCGTTTTGGTGCGAGGAGTTTTGTTGAGATCTTCGCAAATCGTTCTTATATTTTTAACCTGGCGTACCCCAGGTAGCGCTGTTTTTACTGCATCATGTACGAGGTGAAGGTACTGGACAAGCTTGCCAGATCAGTTCCAAAGCAAGACCTCTGCAAAGGGGGGGAGGGGGTACCAATAGCTTAAATGGCAAAGCTGGAAGTAACATATATTGCTATTTTTTTTACAGCTGTGGTCCTTAGAACGACCGATTTCAGTGCTAATACAGTTAACAAGCCATCTTTGTTTGTGTGGGTCATGGAAGTAATATAATCTTCACTGTAATAAGCTCAAAGTGAAATTGAAAACTACGAAAAACGCAAACTACATGAAAAGTTGCATATATTTTTGCGGAGATTTATGCTAGCTGTGAATGTTCTTTTATCATGGTTGACAAATGCTTACGGATGACTCATCTACAACTACTGTCGCTCCGAAACCTCAATGCAATTTTGGATATTTCATTATATCTTAATTTGTTTTGTACAAAGACCTTTTGGCGCAAACAAATTATTTTTAATCATTAGAACATTCTACATTTTAATACAAATGAATTGAACAATGAAGTGACTTAGTCTGTTCTTCTTGTTAATGAACAGGCGAGATTTTATTAAGCAAATGAATAAAGCGTGTGATGTCGAGTTATTTTTACGAAAACCAAAGTGACGAAGATAGAATATTACGTTTGCTTCGGCAAATTCGACTAAGCGATTACACATGACCTTTTCAAAGAACTTTGAGAAATTTGGCAGCAAAGAAATTGGTCTATAATTAACAAAAAGACTCGGATCCTCTGTTTTGTAGATGGGAATTACTTTACCTATTTTTGGTTTATCTGGGAAGATACCTCTTAAAAGAAAAAGATTTATAATGTTTGCCAGAGGTGCGGAAATCAATGAATGCCTTATCACACGCATAGAAATATTATCGTAACCAGGGGCGTATCGGTGGGTTTTAGAATGATTGGAGGATAATCTTTGCTACCAAGAAATGAGCGAAAAGCGGCCGAATTCACGGTGGGTAAAGCACTCGCTAGGTTGGAGACAATATTGGTAAAGTATTTACAGAATCTGTCAGCGACGTCCATGGGATCCGTGATTGTTTTGTCATCGGATTTAAATGACAAGGACAGAGATGGATTGCTCTTACGTTTGTTTATAACTTCATTTAGTAGTTGCCATGTTGTTCTAAGGTCATTTTCGTCATCTTCTAGTTTAGAGTCGTAATATATACGCTTAGCGATACGTATTTTAAAAGTGGTTCAATTTATTTTTGAGGCTTTGTACTTCAGCTCACAAGAAGTAGTGGGTGATCGCACAAGTTTTTTGTACAGTCTGCTCTTCTTGTTAATGGACTTTAAAAAAACCACGGCTGAGCCATGGAGAGTAAAACTTGTTCATTTGTTTGCCTTTGATTATTTTCAAAGGGAAACAGACTTCATAAATTCTTGAGAATTCGTGTACAAAATTATTGTAAGCTTCATTTGGGTCATCCTCATTGATAAATAAAGACCAATTTGTGTTTGAAAGGATTTCGTTGAATTTTTCCAAATTAATAGCATTGATTGCATGAGAAGGAATGTTCTTTTCTCTTCTACGTGTCAGAGTTTCGTTATCAAAATAGGTGAAGACCGGTAAGTGATCAGATAAATCATTTAGGACGATGCCATTGAAAACATTTTGCGAGAGATTGTTAGTGAATATATTATCAATCAGTGTTGCAGAGTAAGAGGTGAGGCGAGTTGGATTTGAAATAACAAGAAAAAATGCGTGCGAAAATAAGCTGCCAATAATTCCTGAGTCGGTACGTGATGGTTTTTATGAATAACCTCTAAATTGTAATCTTCCATCACATAACAATGTTTATTGTCTTTAGTGATAATTGTGAGAATGTCATTGAATTTCTCTAGAAACAGGATTTGGCGGTCTGTATACACAACCGACAATAATGTTTTTCCCTTGGGGGACAATGATTTCGACAAAGAGAAACTCAATTACTTCTGGGTCAGTAAATTTGCATTCCTTAAGAATTTTATATTGAATATCGTTTTGTAAATAAATGCCAACTTCGCCGCCTATTTTTGATTTTCGATGATTGGAGACAAAGTTGTATCCTGCGATATTTACAAGCTCTGAAGTGGAATCGATTAGCCACGTTTCTGACACGCCAAGAACAGAGAATGACCTTTTGAGATTTTTGAGTAGAAGATTTAGTTGATCAAGATTTTTCAACAAGCTGCGGGCATTTAAATGCAAATAGAAAACATCGATTTTTCATTAAAGAAACTAATCTGATCATTAATGTCTTCCTCGACCATATATCTGCTAGTCGGTAGGCGAGTAAGAAAGTTTGAATCAGGGTTAAGATCATTTCATAAAGTGCTATGTTGAAAGAATTTGCGTCCAAAAGATTAAAAGGAAGGACAGAATGGAGAGACGTCTCCTTACTCATCAGTTTTAGTTTCTAAGAGTAAGTATGATATTACGAGAATAATTTCACAAGTACACTACTTAGCTCATATTTAAGTCCTCTTGGCCTGCAAATCGTTCAAGGTCTTTCTGGCTTTTGAGCCGGATGGGACGAGAGTCCTCGGACTTTCGCAAATAGACAACAAAGTTTTTGACCAACAGAACCTGAATCCATTTCGAGCTTGAAATTTCTTAGCATCGGCGAGTAGGTTCTGGGTCTGTGGAGTGAGATGATCGAAAACCTTGACATTTCCTAGAGAACATTCGGCTGGTAAACCAATCGATGTTGCAGAAACCTTGCGAGCTTCCTTCCTTTGATTGATAACTTCTTCTTTGACGATTTTTCGAGTGAATTTGCAGATAACCGGTCTCGGACCAACAGTACATGTAGCTTGTCTACTCGGGACACGGTGCGCTATGTCGACATCTTGGTTATTTATATCCACTCCTGAAGCTTATAGAAGGCTTATGCATAAAGACGTAATGGCGGATGCCGATTCTCGCGGGTCAATTTCGGGGAGACCAACTATCTGGACATTGTACTGGTATAATTCGTGTAAACATGACCCGCCTAGATTAGCTCAGCTACCCGCGGGCATGTTATAATTGTAATTTTAATTTGCAAACAAAAATAAAATGCATGAACCTGTAAAGCTGAATTTCATCGATTGCATTTCCAATATAATCTACTCGAGAAGGCATTTAAATGTGACCACAATTGTTGAAGACTCTTAACAGCTTCCGAGCGGAGATCGTCGTAAGCTTTTCCATAGAAATGAAGAGTGTTCAATGCTTCGTCTTTCGTGATGGAGCAGCTTGCTAATCGCCGCCATTGCTAGATTCCTATGCATCGTTTCCCGTAAGAGAGTGCTGCAGATTTTGAAATCCACGTCTAAGGGTAGCGATTTCTTCTTTCAGGCTGTCATTTTCCCTTGTCAATGATGTTAGTGATATTAGGCATATTAAAAACTACTTAAGTTCAAACTGATCTTGGGGCGATCGAAGACACGGCTCGCAGCGCGCACGAACACCTGATGATAATGATCATGATGATCTGATGCCAGTCATCCTCTAGTACTATACAAACTAACACAGTTGTGAAAACTTACCATTTGTTACAAGCCACAAGCTGAAAATACAAAGCTGCTTTCGCCAATCCATTATTTCAAAAGCAAAAGTCCATACACGAATGCACTGCTTGGTAGAACGTAAGAAGCTTGACCGCCTGAAATAATTGCCGGTTGTTATGTGACGTCATCATGTTGTAGAAACTGACGTTTTTAACGTTTTAGCTGGACAGGACCTATCGTTTCGTAAAAGAGCACTTTTGAATGCAGCCATATACCTGTATGACAACTTCATGTCGATTAAAGTTTGTACCCACGTTTCGTGGGTCATTAATTAGCTCTTATTAACGAGGACGAGGTCTGTATGGGATGACCGAGGTCGTGAGTACAGGCCGAACTCAGTGAGGTCTGTACACGCGACTAAGCTCGGTTAATAAGATGTTCATTGTAAGGTGTTTATTGTATGGCAAACAAAAACAGATTACAGTAGAACCCCGGTAACTCGAACTCGGATAACTCGAACTCTCCCGCTAACTCGAACCAAGTCCCATTTCCCTTGGACTTGACCCCATTTTTCAGTCATTTTAACTCGGTTAACTCGAACTCGGATAACTCGAATTCCCCGCTAACTCGAACTAAATTTCGTTTCCTTTGATAAAAATTTACCCCAATAGCTCCAACTCTGGTTCATGTAACTCACCACGGATGTCATCCCATTAACTTTTGTGGTCGTTTAATCGGTACATGTAGAAACACTCAAAACTAACACAACAGCAATTTGATTTTAATTAGTGCAATTGCAATCGACCGTCCAGTCATTGCCCGATCTTATGAGTCATACCGGATGAAACAGTGCTCTAGTGCAGAACGTTATGAAAAGTACACATACATTTCTGACGAGATTAGTTTTATTTGCACTGTACTCTATACTGAAGTGCTGAAAAATCAGTGAACTATCAATTATTAACATGGCAAGTTGGATATTCAATCGACCCCGATAACTCAAATCCCCGCTAACTCGAACTTTTTTTCGTTTCCCTTCAGAGTTCAAGTTACCGGGGTTCTACTGTAATTCGTTTGTAACTGGTTTTTAGTAGCTGACATTTTGCTTGCGAGCGGCGATGAGCTGAATTTAATTTTGCCAAATTTGCTCGTCCTCTTCACAATTTTTTCTACAGGCCTTTTGGCACTTCCATACAGTAAATATCATTTAGAAGAAAATAATCAATATTTTTGTATTTAGTTTGCAACTTTTTCACCACGAAACATTAACAGCCTAGATGCCGGTCTAGATGAGAAAATCTAAACCGCTTTCAATATCGATCTCAGCCAATCAAATTCGCGAATTCGGTAGTTTCCAGTCCTTGTGAGACACAGCCATATAATAAGTAATCATACAGTGTATATTCATGCTATTGTTTAGGCTAGAGGTCGTAAGTACAGATGTACCGAACGCAGTGAGGTCTGAAGATATGATTGATCATCGCAGTTGTGAAAATAAAGCCTGAAAAAAATTCAGGCCTAGACTATGCAGTGCTCTACCGACTGAACTATCAAGCTAACTGGGAGCTGGTCACATTGCGAGTTCGTAACATACCCGTACTATGGTGAAGAAGACAAGTGATTACATGAAAGATCATATATTTGAACTGCAGAGAAAGATATAAAGACATGATTGATCATTAAAATTAGACGCACAACTTAAGTAGTTGTGAAAATAAAGTCTGAAAAAAATTTTAGGTCTGAACGGGATTCGAACCCATGACCTCTGCGATATCGATGCAGTCCTCTACCAACTGAGCTATCAAGCCTTTGTATATAAGACTGAGGTCAATATTCTCCCATACAGACCGACTAAGCTCGGTCATAATAAGATGTTTATTACATGGCAAACAAGAAAAATTTAATTTGTTTTATGCAACTGGTTTGCACTAGCTGACATTTTGCGTGAGAAGGCGATGAGCTGAAATTAAATCTGCCAAAGTTTGCTTGTCCTGTTGACTTTTTTTTCGCATCGGGCTTTTGGCACTTCTAGTAATATCTTTAAAAGAAAATAGTCAATATTTTTGTATTTTAGTTTGCAACTTTTTCACCGCAAAATGTAACCGGTCCAGACGCCGGTCTAGATAGGAAAAACTAGACCGCGGTCAATATCGATTTCAGCCAATTAAATTCGTAAATTCTGTAGTTCCCTGTCCCTGTGAGACACAGCCATATAATGTTTAGCCAAGCCTAAAAGCGGAGCTCCAGGATAAGCGAGAATTTTAATTTGAGTTTTGTAACTTTGCGCTGAGATTTTCTGTGCATTGTTTGGTCTTCCTTTTTGAGTTTGAATCTCAAAATACACAAAAAAGCAGGGAAAATATCTTTATAGAAGTAAAATTTATACTTCGGTTGACTTTTAATCCTGGTTTAGCTTTAACTAGCTTCCGAACAACCCGGTTCTGTGTACAACAAGATAACCTGACACGAGCCACCGATCCAATGGAAAACAAGCACTTGGTCGGCGCTCAACTTCAAAAAACAAGTGACCTCGATGAACTCTAAACTTGAGCCTGTGATATGGTCACGTGATACTGGTCAGCGTATACCTTGTTTTGAAGGTGTCAATTGGCCATAACATGGATGTTCCAATATCAAAGATTTACGCTATAAACCAAGGTAGCATTTCTCTGTCAACCCGTCAGCTGAAGTATGGCCGCCATCTTGCGCGACTCCGTCGTCGTCGTGCTCACGCGTCTACGAGCAATATATACCGCTAGCCATGATAACCATGAGAAAATCAATTCATTGGTTTCTTTTTTTCTTTCCTATATGTGTATGAGGCTTCCTTAAACATTAAAAACACAGTCGTATTTATGGAAAAATTAGTGCTAGGATATGAAAATATTGATTATGTAATAAATAATACAGGTTATGTAACAGATGAATGGAAAACTTAAGATGGTAGAAAGAGCAAAATACACAAGACTTCTTATAATAACATAAAGCAAACAGTAATTAGAACAAGCTATGTACGTGCTCATCCGGCACAAAAGAGATATCGAATGCATTTAAAGTAGATAATGGTAATGAAGTTACGATAGTTCATTCTTTGTTATAGCAAATGCGTTTTTTGATTTATTCTCATATTTTATTCGAACCATGGGACAACAGCGTAAGCAACTGTAAGATACAGTACTCTTCCCTGGTAAGCAATAGTTATTCCAAATGGGTTCTTTTGTGATTTAAAATATTTTCACCGAGAATGAAGCTTACCTGATGGACCTCATGTTTTAAACAATTGAAATGGATTGCCATCTCGTAAGTTTTTTTGTTAATTATGAATGACTAGTTGTGACGAAAGCGGACTTTAAATTCCGTAGAAGTCGAACCAACATATTGCTTTCTACACAAATTTCAAGAAGCTAAATAGATCACGCTTTTAGAAGTGCAGACAATTTTTGATTAATCCTGCAAATTCTACTGGAAACAAAACTCTGTGTCTTGGACTTAACAATGCTGACATATATAATCAAACTGCCAAAGAAAGGCGATCCCCACTGTAAAAACTGGTGTCACATCATGCTTTTGAACATGGCAAGTAAGGTGTTCTGCAGAGCGATCTTAGAGCGTATCAAGACAGCACTGGATGGAAAACTGCGAGAGGGACAAGCGGAGTTTCAAGCTGATCGAAGCTGTGCGGACCAAATAGTGGCACTGGGGACTATTGTGGAACAAAGCATTGAGTGATAGTCCTCTTTGTACATCAACTTTATAGATTTCATGAAGGCTTTCGATAGCATCACCAGAGAGCGCTGTGGAGGTTGCTGCGTCACTACGGGATGCTCGTAAAGATAGTTATCATCATTAGAGCTCTGAATGAGGGTTTTTCTGAGCTGAAGACCGAAGCATTGAACACGAGGACTGACGTCTGAAAAGGCTGCCTGCTATCTCCCTTGCTGTCTCTGGTTACCCCTAATTGGCTGACCAGGACAGTGGTATCCAGTTTTCCTTCACGACATCTCTAGAAGATCTTGATTTCGCAGATATCTGGTCCTACTGTTGCACAGAGTGCAGGGCAGGAGAGATAAGGCACAGGTTTTAAAGGAACAAGGTGCAAAGGTAGGCCTGAACATCAATGCTACAAAGAAAAAGCCAATGCGTATCTCGACCAAACGCGGCGATGGTGTACCGATCGAAGGGGAGCAGGTCGAGAAGGTGGACGAATTCACGTACCTCGGGAACATATATTGTAAGTAAGAAGGGAAGTACTGATGAGGAAATCCAGGAAGGTATTGGGAAGGCAAGGCAGGCATTCGCGATGTTGAGACCAATATGGCGGTCTACGACAACTAAAACCAAGTTGAGAGTCTTTGGGTCAAATGTGAGGGCTGTGTTCATATATGGTTCTGAAACTTGGGGGCTAACCAAGGGATTGAAGCAGAAGCTGCAAGTGTTCATCAATAAGAGCCCGAGGAACATCTTGCAGATTTGGTGACCTAGACGAATACACAATCAGGAGCTTTGAAGACAAACAGAGCAGCGACCAGTAGAGAAGGAGATAACACAAAGAGATTAAAGAGCTTGGGGTTGGATTGGCCACACGCTGAGGAGACCAAACATATACATAGCCAAGAGGGCCATAGAGTGGAGCCCATAAGGGAAGCGCATGAGAGCCAGACCCCAGTACACCTTGAAGTGCACAAGAATGGCAGAGTTGGAGAGACAGCTCAAATGGCAGGAAGTGAAGCGCATGGCTGAAAATAGGGTCAGGTGGCGGACACTAGTGGGCGAACTATGTTCCATCAGGAGAGAAGAGGATTGAGTGAGAGAGTATATAACACGGATTTTGTTCCATTTAAAACATCCCCTTCTTGATTTTGATCCCCAATTTTGTCACTGGAAAGTCTGGATCGTGCAAGAAATTCCTTTAAGTTTTTAGTTCTCCGATGAGCATATTTGTTTGAAGTTCGTAAAAAACGCAAATACAGCTTTTTTATTTGAAATATTGGTACAAGAAGGCCAAAAGTTAATCACAGTATTTTTTCGAACCGATATTGGGCGTACGAAGATGCGTTTTAAGCCCGTAAAACTACGCAATTTTTGCCACTTTCATAGCGACTTGAAAAGGCAATTCTTCGACAGTCAACGGAACGCTTCAAAATGTTTGGAAAATGTAAAATTTCCTATTGTTAGATAGAAGAAAGGTAAAGCTCTCATGCTAAGTTTATCCTGTGTTCTAGTTTTGTAAACTAGTTCGTATAGTGTGATCGTCCGGGTGAGTGTAGTTCTGAAAAGAACTGTTGTTGGTGACTGACGTTTCGACAACCTGAGCGGAAGTCATCTTCAGAGTCAAGTGAATAGTGTTTGTCAGTCGATGATCTTATAAGTCTGGTCCGTTGAACGTGATTGGTCAGTATAACCAATCACGTTCAACGGACCAGACTTATAAGATCATCGACTGACAAACACTATTCACTTGACTCTGAAGATAACTTCCGCTCAGGTTGTCGAAACGTCAGTCACCAACAACAGTTCTTTTCAGAACTACACTCACCCGGACGATCACACATAACATAATATTTGTTAGCAGTTCCACGGCAACACGCGTAACAGCTAACTTTTGCGCAAATAATCTTGGCACCCGATTATAAGTATTCGAAAGGATCATCGCAAGGAGCGCTTGATTTTTGGTATATTTCATATATAACTTGCTATCATGACCTTTTCAAAGGAAATACGTGTGTGTTATGTGAAAAGAATACTTTGAAAATACTTGCGTGGCTATGAACAGAAAGCTTGTCATGAACAATATATTAATAAACAATGGTAATGAAATGGTATGCTCGTGAAATTAAGAAATAATGTCACTTGCGTTTTAGAATTTTGACAAGACGCGCGTGAAACTATTTCATAATTTTACTCGTCACCATTTGATTACCTGAACTGAGCTCATGCAGTGTATACGAGTTAACTATCAGATCGTTAGAGCCGTTATAAAAGTACATTTTATTGAAGATTAATCCAGATAACCTTCCGGCTAAAGCTGCAAACATCAATTTACACGTTACATTTTAACAGCACTGGGAGAGTACTTATATATGATATAAAGTTGAAGCTGGGACCTTGTTAGTCATTCAGCCAGCCGGTCGGTCGGACCGTTCCGGCTGTCCATCCGTTCGTCAGTCATTAATTCAGTCATTGAATCAGCTGTTAGTCGGTCTGTCCGTCCGTTAATTCCGGCTGTTCGTTCTTCCGTTAGTTAATCAGTCATTCAGTCAGTCATTCAGTTAGTCAATCATTCATTCATTCAGTTAGTCAATCATTCATTCATTCAGTTAGTCATTCAGTCATTCAGTCAGTCAGTCATTCAGTCATTCAGTCAGTCACTCAGTCAGTCAGTCAGTCAGTCAGTCACTCAGTCACTTAGTCAGTTTAGTTAGTCCATCCTAAGACTTACAAAATTTGAGTATAAAAAATATAAAAAAATATATAGAAATTATAAAATCTACGTAGCTTCGGTACCTATCGAAAAGAGAGATAGGTTACAGTTACAAAATTGTGCAATTAATGGCTTATTAACAAGCTTCTACATATATCATAAAAAGTGCCTGTTATTGATGAAATAAAATACTTCCCCTCAAGCTATAACCAGTAACTATAAGCATTCGATTGTATCAGTGTTTCTAACTTAGTATATGTTTGAATCCAGGAGTACATCAATAGTTTGTCCAGTGCTATTGCTCGGGTCAAGATTGTGCTAAACATAACTACTGTTGGTGATTGATGTTTCGACAATCTGAGCAGAAGCTGTATTTAGTGAAGAGAAAACATAGTGTGAAAACACTTAATATGTACCTCTTTAAAGAACAAAGTGGTCGTAAAACAGCTGGTTTTAAAATTCTAATCAACCTAGTTTAGCAGCTGAACAACGCTGGCAAAGGTAACTTCATGCACATAGAATGTTTTCATGATGTGCGCATACGCACGTGGAAACAGAGACAGATATGGCTTTTGAAGCCAGGTCTAGAGATGGAAAAAGCATTACACGCCAGGTCTGAAAACATACTGGCAAGTGAACGAAGGGATGCAATTAGAGATCAAGTTTAAAAACGGGTATATGGCTCTAGAACCCACGTCTGAAACCGGGTATGGCCACTTCTCATTCACTTCTCCTTCCGGTTCAAGCGAATCTTCCTTAAGACGAACAAAGCCTTATACATGTAGGCTCTTTAAATTAAAGATATGTTACTGGACAGTCACTCTACGTGCCATAAAATCGATTAAACAGTATAAAAATAGTGAATATCCCAGCCTTCCGGAAGTGAGAAACCAATTTTCGGAGAATTTTATTGTAGTTGTCGTGAAACAAATTTTAGAACAACCCCGATTTTATGGACTTCGAAAATTTGGTTCCCACATGTACAATTATAGGGAAAGGAAAAAATTGTACCGGACTTATCGTTCCTTTTCTCAAAAGGAAAGGTACAACAACTCACTTCAGTGTGGGCTGGGACATTTTATGACCAACTACATTGCTATTTGTATTTACTGTTGATTTTCTTTTTTCCAGTTCCGATCTTTTGAATCACCGCTATTGGGTTAGTTAGCCCGCGGTAGACTTGGTAACGTCTCCCTTACTCCTCTCAACCTAGGCTTCTGATGACGCAGGCTCACTGTTGACTGTTTGGTAGATGGGTGCAGCATCTCCATTGGTGGGTGGTTGGTAGACAGGTGCCGCAACTCCCCCACTGGTCTTCTCCGCTCGGATTTCTTGTGACTTAAGATCACTGTTGAGGTTTTGGTAGATAGATGCATCAACTTTAACACCACTGTTGAGTGCTTCGTAAGTAGGTGCAGCAACATCCTCACTGTTCTTTACTGCTAGGTCATTGACTGACGCATTACCAGATGAAAAAGCTTGATCACCACCCTTCGTTTCGATGGTTTGCTCTCCAAAACCGGTACAATAAGCATCGTTGAAGTAAACGTTGTTGTAACCATTCTCCGCCTTGTTCTTTGCGGTGAATGATCTAGGGAAAAAATAGGTACATTAACAAACAAACAACCATACACTTTGCTATTATCGCCTTTATAGTCAGGGTACACACACAAAAGAAAAAACCCTCGTCGATGATGAATGCAGTATGCTAATCTGCTGACTGATCTGTTAACGTAATATTAACCGGGATCATTATATTGAAACCTTTTCCACTGTCTTAACAAGTTTTATTGCTATAAAATTTTCTGTTAGTCATATCATTGGCTTGTTTTTATTAAACATACAGTGGAGTGACGACTCCTCTTGCCATTCTGACGTTGAGCGCGACAAATTTGCACTTCTGTGGATAAATGAAAATAAATTCTAACTTTTTGATTGAAATTTATTTGAAACTTGTAAACGTCCTTTTACGGACAATGTTTGGCAGTGCTGATGGCGTCCTTCATTGAAAAAATGTTCAGGCTTACGACTCCTCATCTATTTCAGATGTTCTAGTTCAAATTTTGAATTTAGATTTTCCGTAATTAAAATGTTTTTAGTGAGCTGCCAAGGTCGTACAACGCCGCGCATCCAGTCAGAAAAATTGAACGATTGTGGACTTCTTTGGAAAAAAGGACGCCTTTTTAGTCTGCTCCCCCATGACATCACCTTGTCATTGTCACCTTCGCCCTCGCTCCCTAAATTAAATCGAGCAACATCTGAAAGGATCAAAATACGAAACAACAGCTGTACATTGTCACGTGTGTGTTGGAGCATGTAGTGTCAGAATTATTTTAACTTAGAAAAGAGCACACGAGTGGGGAAATCCCAACCATCTGACTTCTGTAAGCTATGAGGCAGTTGTTTTCTCCCCTGTTTATTTTTATGGAAAGGGCGCTATTTCTCGAAAGAAAATTTATTTGCAGGACGGAAGCCACAGTTTGTCACGAACGATACGCACTGTAATAATTATAACAGACCAACACGCACGGTTGGTTATTCTACTTCCTAACTATTAAATACAGAAAAGTATAAACTCGGTAATATATTAAGTATTTAGTAAGACGTAAGACAACTTATAGAGGATATTCCATGGTCGAGCGGAGATCGTCCATACTGAAAATTATTTCACTCGTTCGCTGCCCTCACTCGTGAAATATTTTTTAACACTCAAAGATAAATTTCGTATTTTCAAGCGACCATGTAATTTTGTTTTTATAACGTAAAATATTAATTAACAATGAGACCCGTGGCCCGCAAGGGCGAAGGGTCTAATTTTTTTAGTATCACCCAACTAGTCGGACAGAAAAGGCAATAATAAAGTTAGCAAATGCAAGTTGAAGAAATATTTATTTGGGAATAAAACGAAAGACGCTCGATTGCGCCAATTTCGCTACTCGAGGACTATTACTAATATTCTTCTAGTAGCGTAGCCAATCAAAATGCAGGATTTGCATTAGTCCACTAGTTGGGTGATACTAACAATATATAACCACATTTGTGGCGATTTTCCGAAGATTTCTGACCACTTTCCGAAGATTTTCGGACATTTTCCAAAATTTGTCCCAAGGTCAGACGAACGCTTTCGAACATTTTCTGAAGATTTCCGAACATTTTCCGAAGATTACAGAAGACAACCGAGGATTGCTGAACACTTCCGAAGAAGATCTGAAGATGTTTCGATCGTACACCAACAAATTTAACGGTGGTTAAAGGGACAAAAAATATATGTTATGTGAGGATGTCAAATCGTTTTTGAATCTACGGCCGGAGGGCCGTAGATTCTGTGTCATCGAGCGTGTCCGTTAACCAAAAATGTGTAACAAAAGAATATTCGTACTTAATCAAAGTTCGGATGAGCGAAGGCCGCTTCCCGATTAATGCCCGAATGACCGACTGTACGATTGAAAGGAACAAAATATGTGAAGATTTCACGATTGATTTGTCGGTAGACTTTCGGTTAGTCAAACCTGTCAATGTTCGTAAGAGGAAGTTGGTTGTCAAAACGGGGGGGGGGGGGAAATGCGAATTTACTAGCAGAAGCACAGCGTTACGGAGCATTATCAATGACTACGATCTCTAACCGCTGACCGAGCATATGACGTTGCAGACTCGTTTTCCCACGCTCTTCGAAGTGACGCGAATTGGTGAGTAGACAAAGTTTTCTTTTTCTTTTTTTTTTTTTTTTGATATAATCAGGTACAGCTATCAGCGAATGTGCTAAAACATTGTTCTCGAATGATCTTGCATGAGTTTGAGTGGTTTCCGAAAGGTTTTGATTGGAAATACGATTGTTACGTGCCTTCAAAGCAGCTATCGAGCAAATAAAATGCACATTTGGGAAATTGATGTTTATTTCATGTTTTCATACAACCTGGAACTCAACGTAATGTTTGTTTTATTATAAATATTTGTTTCAGCTATAGGCAGGATCGATTCTGAAACGCTCTGCTGACAAAAAGCTATCTGAACCAGGTCGATGCAAAGATCGTTCACATAAATTCTTCAGACGGAAATTCTGTTTTCTTTCAATATTAAATACCGACAGATCAGTAAGGTTTGCTTGCCTATATCAACAAGGGTAAGTTCCGTGTCGTCTGTTTACCATCGTTTAAGCTCAACTGGATAATATTTCCATACTATCTCAAAGGGATGTCATTGGTTTTATGAAAAGCTTTTGTGAAGCTAGAGATATTGACGTCGCCGTTTTGTCTTTGGCGACACGGCACGCGAAAGTTTATTTCCCGCGTCCACTGCCGTTCTCGTCTTGGCCTTCCCGTCCTTGCATCGTATAAAGGTCTCTAATGTTGCTTGTGATGCAGAGGACATTAATGCCATGTACTCAAATTTTAAAACAATATTTCGCAATGTAGAACAGAATCTGCAATCAGGCCGACTACATCGATCACTGGGCGACTCAACTGACAGAGAAATCACGAATTCACCGTTCGCGGTAATTCATTCCTCTCAAGGAAACTCGAATTCCTTTCGAGGGATTATTCAGCCCTTTTAAGGGATAATTCGACCCTTTCAAGGGATTATGCAGCCCTTTCGAGGGAGTACGCATCCCTTTCGAAGGATGACGCAGTCAGAGCACAACGCAGTCAATTCCACCACGATTACGGGAGAGTTCCTCTTAGGGAGATATGACTCTCTTAGTAGAGTGCAAACAAAAAGCTTTAGTTGACGAAATCATGACCATGGAAAACACATCCACAGAAACTATGCCTGGTTGGTATGTAACTAGTATTTTTTCTGCAAATACTCGGAGTGAAAGCCAATCTTTCCAGTGTTTACACTTAGGCAAGGTACATGTAAGAGTAAATCTTTAATCTTTAATCAGTATACTTATCATTTACTCCATGTAGAAAAAGAGACAGAGAACCATCTAGATTACCACGTGAAGTTTTAAAATCAGTTAAACACAAAAAAGTAGAGGCAGAATTAAGCGTTTCTAAAAGTGTTCCCGTTTCATCTGTTTTATTCGCTGTGGCTACAAGTTGTGAACTATGGATTGTCAAGCTTGCTCATGAAGAAGAGTCTGTTTTTACTCGATTTTTTTAAACAAAATTTTAACAAGAAAAGTGTTGGTCTTCTGGTAGGAATAATAAATGTTATCCAGAATTTTTGTCCGAGTTCAGTTTGATAATAAGAACTACCTCTTGTCAGAAAAGAAGCTTTTGTTATCTGGAGACATTGAATTAAACCCAGGTCCTGCAGAGATTCCTAATCCACTTACCTACCGCCGTGGATTCATGTGCTCATCGAGCACCTATTTTTATTAATTTGTTACCACTCGGTATACCACTAACTTTTATATAATAAATATAGTTATTGTTTCAATTAGTTTCAGTTTGGATTTAAGCAATTGGATGCAACTTGTTCAAGCTTAATCTCTTACCTTTTTCTTCTCTTGAAATGCAAGAAAATAGCGACGAGAATAACGACCAATATTACACCACCCACGCAAAGACCTATAATAATGGCATTCTTTGATTTTGGTTCCTCGTCTCTTTCTTCTGTGGTTTCTGTAGTGGAGGCTAAAGGCTGGACACTGGAGATGGTACCGCCCACGGATCCTCCAATACTCTGTTCATTACTTTCCACGATGGCTTTTAGGACGTCTTTGTCAATGATATCATCTGAGAATTCTTGAGGAAATTGTAAATAAATAGCTAACAAGGTAATTGAAGGATTATCTGTCGATTCCTTTGGGTAACCAGGAAGAATGTGAACCCTATCGCTGGTAAATACCATTTTGTCAGATGACCGCTTTCGCCGGGAACTGTAAAAGGTAGAAAAAATATAATGTAAATGATTAAAAACAAAAGATTTAGCACAAAATATTTACAAGTTAATCTGAAAATTCAATCAGGGCATAATTATTGAAACAGCTCTGGAACTATACTGGAGCTTAAGCTTCCTTCTCAACCTATTTTAAAATAATTATTAAATCATTTATATTTTGTATTTATATTTTCTATTCTTCACATTTCCTGGCGTTAGACCATTTCTAACAAGGATCTGCTTATACATTGCGAACGAGAGAGCATGGGTACCATCATTATGCAGAGACGATGATGAATAGGTCATGTCATCAGGTGGGAGAGAGAAAGGACCTCCACAGCTCTCTGTCCCCGGTCAGCTTTTGGATGGAGCTCCAGCTGTGGCCGAATAAAGCCTCTCATCTCTGTCTCTATTGTGCGCCTACCCTCCGGTGTCAAGCGGAGTGCAGTCTTAGAATTCCGATCCTGCCCTGTGTGCCGTTGGCCATGACTCGAATTACGTCAGCATGAAAAGTAAGTATAAGGGCTTCTTCGATTGGTAGATTGTGGTATGATTTTCAATATTGCACGCGGAGAAAATGAATTTGCGAGGAAAACCAGTCAAACCAGTCAAATCATTGACTTGCACAATTTATAGTCTGTTCACGAGAGTATTTTTAGCGTAAAATCGGCAGAAGATATCGTGAAAGAGTGTAGTACGATCATAAGTCAAGATCATAAATTACTACAACTCATCAACGGCCAAACACAAGCACTGAGCTGATTTTTGTTGGTTGAATTTTCTCTGACTTAGACCGTTTCTCAAGAGAATTGTGACACCGGTGAGAATTGACTTTACGAGAGAAAAAATCACGCTGCCCACCCCCAAGTGCAGCTTAATTGTTGTGCCGAAAGTTTTCCGAGCAACGGCGACGATTTTGGCTTGGCTTCGGACGAAGTCCCTCAGGGCTACCAAGAACAAAAAGCTATTCATTTTTGCTGAAAGTGTGATGTTGAGCCGGAACAATAGACTATTTCTTGATATTTGTACTGCAGATATACTTCAGAATTTCGCACTGTTTAGTGATTGTTGCATGTTGTGATTTTTTTATTCATGTGTTTCGTAGTTGGCTTTTACCTTGACAGAGTAAATCCACATCGTGTTCCGTCAACGGCACAGTAATCTGTCGCTGCCCTTGCAACTTCTCTTTTAAAGTCACTTTCCATTTGGTCATTCCACTAATTAAGAACAGGAAAAGAAAACCAAAGAAGAAATGTCACATTAAGAAGATTAGACTGGCCTGTCTTCAACTTCAACTTTGAAATGGTTTGAATTAATTGATTTGGAAAGGAAACCGAAATTACGAGTCAGAGTAACAATTCAACAATAAAGATACTGAAGAAATATTAACCGAGATCTAACATCACTCGGGAGCATTTTCTTCAGATGTTCTAACCATTCTCTGATATACTGATATTAACAAGTTGGCAGAAATGCGAGATATATAATAATGTCTCTTGCCGAAAAATAGTAAAGATTCAATCTTTTGACACCAGTGTCCGACAAGATAGCCACAAGGTCATCTCCGTAACGTTTTTAACATGCTGGTTTACATATAGAGACGATCGATTAATTGGAGTCGCAGAGCTGCATCAGAAGCCCCAAGCTTTTCCAACTCAAAAAAGTCAAAATGAGAATTTCATTCAAAGAATACTTGCTCCAATGTATTTCAATAAATTAAAGAACCTCCCTGTTTTGGTTTGTGATTTACCAGTTGCCTTCTATTACTCCCTTTTGTCCAACAAAACAGTAAGAAAACAATAATAACTGAGAAAGCACCTTTTTGATATCAAGGTCTCGAATTTCCAACATGACTGTCTCTTGTATTTGTTTTGTTGACGGTGTTGGAGGAGCAATGGAGGATGTGAAAGTACCTAGGATGGGAAAATATTGATTGTGTGAGGGTACAGCCGAAAAAATAAGTAATTCAAACGGCAGTACTAAAACCATTAAGGCATAAAAACGCTAAAACTGAAATAACATAGCGATTTGGACACATGTAGTACATGTAGATATTCGGGATAAAGATCATTTCATCTCCTTTCTCCAGAACCAAGAAAGCCCATTGCAAAATCCCAAAAAATATCAAATGGCAGACAAATGAATTTTCCTTTAATGAGTATTTTGTGATAACGTAGGTAATCCTCTTACCATGTGGGATAAACGCCGTATCACAACGCACACAACAACTATGAAAGACAGCCACAAAAAAAAAAAAAACCATCCAAATGGATACAGAAGCAATGGATATCAGCCGGGTGGATTGCGGACAAGGAACTTGAAAAGAAGCCAAACTAATACAGGCGTAGCTTTTTGTCGGTTTTTAACTGAATAGTAATAAAAAAAGGATGGCAAATAAACAATACCTAGTAAGACAGACGAAGACAGGGGTGCTTTTGTAGTAGATGAACTTCTCGAAAGTGAAGGCCTAAAAGTGGATGGTTCTGTAGACAATGAAGGCTCTTTAGAGGAAGGCCTAAATGTGGATGGCTCTGAAGACAACGAAGACACTTTAGTGGTGGAAGGCCTAAATGTCGATGGCTCTGAAGACAACGAAGACACTTTAGTGGTGGAAGGACTAAACGTGGATGGCTCCGAAGACAACGAAGGCTTTTTAGTTGAAGGACTAACTGTCGATCGCTCGGAAGGGAATGAAGACTCTTTAGTGGAGGAAGGACTAACTGTCAATGACTTGGAAGACAACGAAGTCTTTTTAGTTGAAGGACTAACTGTCGATCGCTCGGAAGCCAACGAAGACTCTTTAGTGGAGGAAAGACTAAATGTTAATGGCTCTGTAGACAACGAAGACTTTTTAGTGGAAGGAGTAGATGTCGATAGATCTGACGTCACTAAAAGCGTCAAGGTTGATGTTGTGGAAAACGTTGGAGATACAGTGTGCCCCTGGCAGCTTCCATTGCTAATCGAGACATCATCGATTGCTATGTCACCCATATACGAGGATCCTCGTATTCCTTCAAATGTCACCTAGATGAATTACAGATGAATGAAAAGTTGTTATTCCATTTGTAATCTTAAGCAAAACAGAAATGATGTCCTTAAGAACGAAGAATTGTCTAGCTAAGTTATGTATTTAGAACAAGCGAAGAAATGTATTTTACCATTGACCGTCTGTCCTTGTCTCTGTCTTTCTCTTTTTATGTTTGCGTTTGAGTTTCGTTTGTTATTGTCTCATTAGTAGAAATTTTTTTATATAGCTGTACGTCTGTATACAAATAGCCCGAGAAATTAAACGTGCTACAAGTTGCTCAAGGCTGAGCTATCAAAGACGCGTATTGTTTTCCATTAATAATATGAAAGGGAAAGGCTGAAGTATTGCGTAATTTGCCAGGTAAATCATATATCTACCGATTAAAACTTACAATGCTATCTAATTGAATGGTTCTTTCCGCCTTTATCCAGTGGTTGCCATGGTTTCCTGATGCGTTGAAAACTACCGCACTTCCACTGAAGACATTCAGAGTGCCCATAGTGTTTCCATACATGTGGTAATAGAACTCGAGACAAGACAGTTCTCCATTTCCAGGTACAGAGAACTCAAGTTTTGCGCTATCACCCTCGACCCGAGGACTAGACGTCTCGATATACATGTAGTATCCTGTGAACATAAAAAAAAAACAAAAAAACATTGATTTCCCTGCGTAAAGCATAACAAATATTTGATCAAAATATTTCCTAATAACGAAGAAATAAAGCGCAAATATAAATTATAAATTTGTATCGCTGGAAATTAAGACAAACGAGCAAGAACAATTAAATGAAGTGGACGAGAGTTCTCTTACCAAACCCACTGGTATGATCGTAATCTGGACCTGTATCTACAGACCAAGTTGCTCCCTTGTTTAGTGTCCAGTCAAAGACATCTGAGTAAGACTGTTCCCAGCCATCACAAAGTCCGCTGTCGAAGTCGCAAGATGTTCTAACTAAAGTGAAAACAGATTTATTCACAACCGTAATCAGATAGTCGGTCACTGAACACTGCTGTCATTGTTAAGTTTAAACCAAAACCAAAGTCAACAATATGGCCAATCAAAGAGAAAGCTGACGGACCATGACAAATCATACCTCCAATCAAATACATATAGAAAAAAAGAAAGGGGTGGGGAAGCAGAAGCGCCCGAAACCTTGTTAAAGCGACAGTGGATTTAATATTTCTTGCAAGAGGGATGACAATGTGGTGCGAGCTTTTCGTGATTAAAACAATTGCTCAGCGTACTTATAAATGGAAAATCAAAGAAATGTGAATAACCATCAAAATTCAAGTCAAAGCTTAGATCTATGTAGTCCTAGACGTCTTCTTTGTTTTCATATGGATAAGTGCGATTATCATTCAGGGTGGGCAATGCAGTCACTTGACATCACAGGATCATTGTTCTAAAAGTGGAACAGTGATCAAATTTTTACCCTTGAATTTTTAGGCTTATTACATAGAATTCAATGAAAGATTAAAAGCGCCGTTTTGCAAATATCTGCTTTGGTTCAGGAAAAATTTAAGTTTTAAGAGCGACTCTCTATAGGGACAGATTGAGATTGAAAAAATGTGGCACAAGGTTGGAAAAATGGACTCCTTGATATTTCGTCCAGAGATAAACTATGGTATGCTAAGAATCGCGATATAAGTCTTAGGTTTTAGAGTTTTACATTTTTGAGAAAATTACGAAAAACCGTCGACGGCCCGTGAAGGCGAAAAATAACAGAAATGAGGTCAAATTTCATGATCAGTTAATGGAACTCGCGTGAAGGCGCATAGCAAACTATGGTTTTCCTTAGTTTATAATTTTATTTAGGAGGTATTGCTAAGCTGCCTTGATGCTATTTTAGAGTTACAATTGTAATTTCAAATTCCTGGAGACCAAGCGAAGAGAACCGAAATTTCTGGACTTTGAAAATCAAAAATTCCATACCATTTTCAAACATCTCAAAACATACTCGGTATTATGTAGAATTCTTTCAAAATTTATTTCTAGCAAGTACAAGAGCTGTTTTTGAACATGATATACTTTTTTTCTTGGCAAAAGTTATTTCTGAGGCGAGCGGCCCCATGCAAGTTGGCCCAATTTGACCTTTCGAAGAGATTTTGTTTAACCAGGAAATGTAAACAATTTGACTAGCCTTAGCTCGTTTTCTGAGCAAACCATTGAAAAACCCTGCCATTTCCCAATAAAACTATCCAGTAAACCTGAGATAATACTTCGATGACAGCTTACCTTCCAAGTGGGTGTTTTAAGGCAAATAATTCTGATGTTCTCAGTTAATTTTTCCACTGCTTTCTTGCTGCCGCGCTTTATAATCTAGGGTCATATCTTGACATCGACCTTGTACGCCGGTTCCAGGCTAAGCTTGTGCAACACTTTTCCGAAAAATCAATCCATATGTTGCAATATCTACCTCTCAGTAAGCAACCTCTTGATATTCAATTAGTTTCTTGTATAATAATAATAAAAAAAAACTTAGCGCAAGACGTAAATCTCGGTGTAGTGAGTGTAACGCAATCTTTCCTTCGTCACTTCCGGATCAGGTGATTAGTTTTTCTTCTGACGGGGGAGGGGGAAAGAAGTTTCTGGAAGATTTTGAAAACAAAATTGCACGGTGCAATCCGGAAAACAAATTTTCTGCAGAGCGCAAACTTATACAAATCCCTTTCGGCATCTTAGTGAGATGGATTCTCAGAAGAAAGTCTATATGACAGAGTTTTTGTGACGTGATATATCTTTGATGTGGAGTATATATGAATTCATATTTGAACTGCGGTTGTAGATGAAAGTGAAGAATGATCATCGCAGTAAATTTTCCAGTTTAAGCAATTGGAAAGAAGAAGCCTGAAAAAATCAGGGCTTCAACGGGATTCGAACCCGTGACCTCCACGAACGCCAGTGCGATCCTCTACCAACTGAGCTATGAAGCCACACGTGTGTGGTCAGGTAAATAATGTTTGATTTCAAGGTGTTTTTTTTTTTTTTTTTTGACAAAGTGAGCGCGTAAGGTTATACAATACACCTCAAAAGACCTAAACTCATTTTCCTGCATATATCTTTGTAAAGTTGTAAAGATTTTAATCCAGTGGAGTTTGTCCGCATAATAACGTTTGCCGAATTTAAGAAAAGGAGTCTCGAACGTGCTAGCTTTGCTTATCGGGCGAGCGATCGAAAAGTTCGATTTTAAAAGATAACAGCTCGAACGCCGTGAGAATTTTTTATTTAGAATTTTTTTAGAGGTAAACAAACCATTTGCCACAGATCTATGTGCGTTTGGTAATTATCTGTTTTAAACTTAGATCTCTCTCGATGGCAACTCTCAAAACAGTTTTACTTGCTCTTTGCTCGCACGAAAAGAAACATGTCTTGTGCGAACCCAAAAGCAAGTCATTTTCAGTTTCCAAAGGGATAGTTTCCGAAAATCATATAAAAGCGTGCGTCTACTTTTAAAAGGTATCTTGTTGAACATAATTCCTAAAAATTCAGTGCGCCACGAAGGGGACCTATTTTGTCCTCATCAGGCACAAGAGGCGGTATATTTATATCTGTTTACAATTTTACAGCTCAATAGCATGCTTCGTTTGGAATCCAGAGCATTTTGAATTTTAGGATTATTGAGGTGCTTGACACAAGGCTATGATCGAGTTTGTCGAAAAATATATACTAATCCCATGATTTTGAGCCTTTTTAGAAGTTAAAGCTTTAGGAAAAGTGCTTATGTAAATGTTTGTTTGATCAGTGCTAATAATAAGTCGCCTAGATAGCCAAAGTAAGTTCCAGATGTTTACACTATTTTCCGGCCGCCATATTGGTGTACCACGGAGGTACACCAACATGGCGTTTTCATACTGGGCTCTGTAAATATCGGCGACACATTTCGACCATTATCTGAAATTTGGGGAAACGCACAGGCCTAAAACTTGGAGAAGTGGCTTAGTTAGTTATCTTTTATAACATCATAATTTGCCTTCAAACACCCACTTGGAAGGTAAGCTGTCATCGAAGCAATATCTCAGGTTTACTGGGTAGTTTTAATGGGAAATGGCAGGGTTTTTCAATGGTTTGCTCAGAAAACGAGCTAAGGCTAGTCGAATTGTTTACATTTCCTGTTGAAACAAAATCTCTTCGAAAGGTCAAATTGGTCAACTTGCATGGGGCCGCTCGCCTCAGACTTTTGCCAAGAAAAAAATTATATCGCGGTCAAAAACAGCTCTTGCACATGCTAGAAATGAATTTTGAAAGAATTCTACATAATACCGAGTATGTTTTGAGATGTTTGAAAATGGTATGGAATTTTTGATTTTCAAAGTCCAGAAATTGCGGTTCTCTTCGCTTGGCCTCCAGGAGTTCGGAATTACAATTGTAAGTCTAAAATAGCATCAAGGCAGCTTAGCAATACCTCCTAAATAAAATAATAAACTAAGGAAAACCATAATTTGCTATGCGTCTTCACACGAGTTCGATTATGTGATCACGAAATTTGACCTCATTTCTGTTAGTTTTTGGCCTCACGGGTTGTCGACGGTTTTTCGTAATTTTCTCAAAAATGTTAACACTCTAGAACCTAAAACTTATATCACGATTCCTAGCATACCATAGGAGAACTGTTGGCGAAATATCAAGAGGTCCATTTTTTCGACCTTGTGCCGCCCCTCACGCGGTGGTTAGGGAGAGCGGCTCTTAAAAGGTGTAAAATATACAAATGAGATTACTGATGACGTCATATAATCAACTTAACAAATAGATTCCATGTTGCCGTGTGTCTGTTTAGTCATAGATCCCAGATGACGTCAAAATGTGGTGAGAACAAAAAAGTGGCACACGAGGCGATAGCCGAGTGTGTCACTGATATTCTTACCACATTTTGACGTCTTCTGTGATCTATTACTGAACAGACTCACGGCAACATGGAATCTATTTGTTTTATATAATAACGAAACAAACTACTACAGATAAAGCTTTTTTTTATTTAAAAATCTTTCAACATAACTCGAAAGCCGGCCTTTGCCCACTTTAGCGAACACGAAAAAAGCCATTTGACGTAATCTATTGTCTATACAAATTCAAGCAATCTCATTGGTTGCTATGCGTAGCAAAGAATTTTGATTGGGCAGGAAAATCACGCCACTGTCAAACTTGACTCGAGCGTCGCTTCTCGTGGAATGAAAACTTACAGCGAAAGCAGAATTGAACTGCGAAATCTACAAATCTTAAAGAAAATGCTGGATAAGTCAAGTCAGGTTTTGTCATCAGAGCAGCCCTGTGAGCCGAAAAGCTTGGATGTTGCTTCGAATATTGCAGGAGTTGAAAAACTACGCTCGGAAAACTTGCGGTTGCGGTCAACCTGGAGGCCATTCGATTCGAGTTTTGAATGAAAGGAACGTTAGTGATGGTGGAAATTTGTGTCCTCTGTGGTTGCTGATTCTCAACTCAGTGTGAAATAGTGTCGGAGACACCTTTTAGCTGCGATACAGTTGGCCGTGAACTGTAGTGAGCTGTACTTTGCTCGCTGCTGTGCCCTGAAACGGACCGGAACATTCGCATCGGAAAGCAAGGTTATGTGTTTACTTTCACTGATTTTAAGAAGTAATTTTGATGTTTCATTCCAGACAATCACTGTGTCAACAATTATTTTGAGACTGAGAAAAGTTCAACGTTTTAAATAAATTAATCTCATAAACATTTTGTTTATTGGTTTTGTTAAATTCGAGACAAAAGAAATGGTTCTCGGCTTACCAAGACCAATTTTTTGTTTGGTTTAGTCTCGCTCGACTGCCGACTGAGACTGCTGGAGTATTTTTTCCGAGTCATTTTCTAAAACAGAAACGGCTTTATCTTTCTTCTTCCTGCTAGACTATGCTTCTGGTACCTGTTCAATGCCTGGACAAGACTTTCTTGTAGCTTATCTTTTGCCCAGTCACGCAAAATATGAGCTAAATTCTCAAAACTTTCCGCCATTTTAAAACACAGAGGGAAAAACTTTGAAATGATGACGTCAATCGTGCGTCTGTCCTCTAATAGATCATAGGCGAGAACCAATCAAAATGCGAGAATAACTTGGGTTATTATATAACAAATATTAATATCAAGTATATAAATAAAGCGATCAATTTGAAGCTGAAACTATTGAAACTTGGCAGGCTACTAGTTCTACGTGCAACGCACCTACGGCTATAACAAAGTCTGTGCCCATGGCAACCCACTTTTTTTTTCCAGTCCCCTCCAATCTGATTTCAATATTTTAGTGATTTTCAACTCGACGATCATTAAACAAGGCCACAAACTCGACAGATGAAGCACCATTGGCAAATATCAGTATGTAGCGCTAAAGGTGGCCAGGAAAGCCTTTAATATTGGGAGGTCTGGAACCCAGTGTGTTGCCATAGTAACAAAAATGTTAAGCTCATGATATGGAGCACCTCTGGTAGGATTTTACTGCAAAGAATCAAATATTTCTGATACGAATTAATCGGCTGAGAAATTTTTGTGATCATATTTGATCAAAATTCGATTGAGTTTATGATGGCATCATTTGGCAATTTGCATATTTTAAAAACTTGAATATCTCTGGAACGAAAAGAGATATTTGAAAATAGTAAACAGCATTTTTCTTCTCGTAGACACTACTTTTCTATGTTTTCAAAATGGCTTCGATCGGAAAGATGCGATTTTCGTCATTGTACAACTTTAAGATGATTTCCCCACAATTTATAGCACAAGTGCCAGTGGGGCCGAGCAAACTACTGAAACAAATAATTCAAATTGAACATAACATTGTTAAGAATCCCAACTGGGAGGAAGAAAGCCAGCTAGCTATTTACAAGGGTGGCTACTCGGGGCTACCGAGAAACAAATCCAGGTAGTGGTCAGAACGGGACTCGAGCCCGGGACCGCTGGATTGCGAGTCCGACACGCTGACTACTCGGTCACGCTGCCCCCCGTAGTAAATAGGTTTTGCAATTATTGCTCGAACTTTGAGCGGAATCCGACTTAATATGCTTCGTCGTACCTGGACTTGCACAGTTTCCTCCAGTAACCGTCACGTTGTCTATGGCGATGTCACTTTCGTACGACCATCCTCTTATTCCTTCGAATGTCAACTGGAAATATAGAGTTACAATGTTGATAGATAATTGCAGGCTTTAGAATATCATTTTGCTGTAACAAGATGAAAAGAATTAAAACGCCCAGATGTCTGTAAAGAAAAATGTCCCTTGCGTTGGCTGGGCTGGATCTACCCATATCAGCAAGTTGCCCCGATGGTGTAGTAAATATTACTCGCGATTAGGTTGCGGGACGACGCGGGTTCGAATCCTGCTCGGGACACGAAGCTCAAGTTATTTTTTTCACTTCCGAGAAGTATCGAAAGTCTCCTGTAATTTGTTTATATCTGTCTGTCATTACTATCACATTGAATAGCAGAACGATTGTGCTATAAACTGGAGTTTAGTTTTCTTAACGGTCCCAACTGAAGACCAACAGACTGAGGATGAAATGTGTCATTTAGTCCCTCTCGCTCAAAGAGAACAAGGTGTACATGTATAACTGAAATTGTTTGCTATGGTAGTTGTCCCCGTTTGTTATTTTCTTTCGCTTAAAAAGCTTAATTAGATGAGATTTTCGGACGGTATACAGACCGGACATTGCCTTTTACGATCGTTACAAGCCGTACTTTTTGTCAAGCCGTTTCATGCCCTCACTCAGGTAAGACGTGTCCTCTCAATCAGATGCAATTTTTTGATCGCACATGTTTCGATAATAGTCTTTTATGGTATGTGAAACTGTACGGACCTCAAAGTTGTTTCTCGAACGGCATCAGTTTGTGTATATTGGGCACGACTAAGAGTACTTGTATGTACCTATGCTTGACATGTGCACATGTCTAAACATATTTCAATTGTTTTGACGTCAAAACTGAGGCGGATTAATGAAACTCACCACACAATTTAGGCATACTTACAACGTCGCTCGAATTTACTGTCCTTGTCACTTTTCTCCAATGATCTCCATGCTCTCCTGACACAGTAAATATTATGGTATCTCCACTGAATACGTTCAAAGTTCCCATCCCCGATCCATACATGTGAAAGAAGAATGCCAGGCACGAAGTTGAGTTACCCAGGCTTCTTGGTACTACAAGCTGGAGCTTAGCATTATCGCCCGCTGACTGAGGTGTAGCTTCAGTGTACATATACTTCCCTGTGAAAACAAAGATACATAAAATTATTCGGATAATAAATGTGGAAGAACAACCAAACCCTTCTAGATTATATCAATTCTGGTTTCTTTGGGACCATATGAGCTGTCTGTAAAATAGATGTGTCCTTATTTTGGAGGTCTCCGCATTAAAGGTTGGTCAGTATAACATGCTTACCGTAAATCCTCGAATTAGCGCCACCCCGCCCCCCCTCGAATAAGCGCCCCTCCTATCAACCAAAATTTAAAATAAGCGCTCCCCCTCCCATTTTGTGGAGGAATAATGAGACAACAAAAGATGTATAGTTTTCGTCATGTAGTATTAGATTTGTACATTGCTTCAGTTTGCGAACACGTTAAGTACTAATGGTGCCGCGATTTAAACTTTAGGATCAGCTTTTTACGTCGATAAACTCTGGTATGTTGCTTTTAAACGCAGATGATCATGACGTATTAAAAAATGATCATGTCCGGCCACGATTTGGGAAAAATTAAATAAACGCACCCCCGTCTTCTCCTAAATTTGAAATAAGTCCCCCGGGCGCTTATTCGAGGATTTACAGTAACTGCAACAACGCATGATTCAGCCTGATCAACAATAAATACAAAAAGGTTACGAGGGACAGGGATGAAAAAGCATAAACTTGCCTTCAGGCGCAATACGCATTTTCGGTGCTGAAAATTGGCCCGTCTTGAACATTTATCGTCAAGATCGATTATTCCTGGTAAAGTTGGTGAATTGTAGTCTAGTAATTATTCGTATAACAATCTCATAACAATGCCTGAAGACTGAAGAACAAATCAAAGTCAACTCGCCTGTTCCACTAAGATCTGATGATGGTCCCGTGGGCGACGACGGTGTGGATCCAGAGTTAAGTGTCCAGTCAAATACATCTGAAGTAGATTGACTCCATCCGGCGCACAAACCGTTGTCAAAGCTACAAGAAACTGAAGCCAATGGAAAATTAAATTTATTGCGGTTTGAAGTACTCACGTGACAAACTACGTCTGTACAAGTGGATATATGAAATATCATATATTTGAAGTGCCTGGAAAGATATCAAGACATGATTGACCATCGCAGTTATACACAACTTAAGCAGATGTGAAACCACGTCTGAACAAATTCAGGCTTGAACGGGATTCGAACTCAAGACCTCTGCGATACCGGTGCAGTGCTTTGCCAACTGAGCTATCAAGCCAACTGGGAGTTGGTCACGTTGTGAGTTCGTAATATACCCGTAGATGGTGGAGAAAACTGGTGAATATAAGAAACATCATATATTTTGAACTGCGGAGAAAGATATGAAGACATGATTGATCATCGAAGTTAACGTTATACACAACGTAAGCAGTTGAGAAATTAAGGTCATTGTCATGTGTTGTCAGCGGTTTAACGAATGCGCATTAAAGTGAGGCGCCCAGTTCTTGTTGGGCTTCGCCATGTTGAATTGCAGTTATTGTAGCGTGTGAGTTTATCCAGTCAAATCGAACCCTTTTCGAAACCATCAGAGGGTTTCTCAGTGTTTAACAGTCATGGGTTCGAATCCCGTGGAAGCCTTAATTTTTTTCAGGCTTCGCAACTGCTGAATCCTCAAGGCTCAAAAAGATCAAAGACAACGTATTTTATATATGGGCAGCTTTAGAAAATTGGAAGTTAGGTTGGTTCAATCTGACCTTAGGAAGTTTTTGCTTTAATACATTCCTTTTGCTTTAATAATTTATGTATAGATTTACCTGGACAGGTTCCTTCTATAATTTTCACTTGATCAATGGCGACATCACCCGTATAAGAACTTCCAATAGTTCCTTCAAATATGACCTGCAAACATATTTTTAACAGTTGCTAAATTCTAGTCAGAAGTAACAAGAAACAGTAAGTTGATATATTATTTGCTTTGTTTCTAAAAAGTATATCGTCATTGTGAGAAACTGCGGGACTGCATTTAAATAACTTATAACAAACTGCTAACCCAGTCGTCTGTCAAACTGCCACATCATGTCAAAGCCTAATCGTCAATGGCATCTGATCAAAATTGGTGTGTTGGCAGAGCAGTCTGGAATATACTTTAAAATGCTACCTTAAAGGGGTGTCCAAGGGTTTTTCTTCCTTGGGTTGTAAAATGTAACTTGCTTGTGGGCCATAGGTAAATTGACTTTTGTGTCATTTCAATTTTTTGAAAAGAAATTTTTAATGTCTTTATTTATTTCACCTCAAGTTTAGCTTTTAGAAACTTATGTTATATATCGAGAGGCTAACTGTTTAGAAGGTCTCGCTAAGAAGCGCCACAAGCTTTTCTGTTCTTAACTTTGATTCCTATTGGGTTTTAAAACCCGATAAGATTGTCAACAAACATTCTCCAAGGAGTGCAGGCGAAAAAACCTCGTGCACTTTATCAGTCTGGGTTACTTAAAAATGTGCCTAACCATGGCCACGGGAGGGGATAGGTCTTCCACCTCTATTGCCATAAATTGAAAACCAATTTGGACACCATTTAATTCCATGTCATACAGGCAAGAGAGAGAGAGAGAGAGAGAAAGGGTACGAGATTTAAGAGACAGCCTCAGTGAAACGGTGTGGTCGATCTGGCTTCAAAAATAGATATCGATCATTTCTTGTTTGTTGCAAGACATTTATGTTCCTATACTAAAACCGTAATCCGTTTGATCAGATCTTTTAAATCTTTTGTGTTTAAGCGAATTTTCGTTTCTCCCGAGTGAAGGCCCGTGACAGCCATTGTCAACACCTAGTTTTAACACAACTTTTAAAATAAATTAAATAACCTCGACCATTCGGTCGTTAAGAGAAAATCTCAAACCTCGGCTTACCGTATTGACCTCGCTATCGCTCGGTCAAAACGGCAAGGCCTCAGTTTGAGATTTTCCCGTAACGACCTCACTCTCGGTTATTAAGTAGTTAATACTATAAGCAACAGTGGTCTTCCATTTGTGCAGAGAATATGTTTTGTTCTTGTTTAAGTAGTTTATTATATGGCTTATGAATTAAAGAAAAGAAAAAAAATATTCGAGCAGAAGTCGTCAATTTACATCCGGCGATGCGCGCGTTTACTGATTCATTCATCGTCTGAAACCCAGGACAAAACTATACAGTCACTGACCTTCACCACTGTATAATGTACTCTGTCAAAAACACATTTCTTTACCGGAAAAATGATTGTCACAGCCTCAAAAAGGTATTATAGTATAGTGGTGCCACAACTTGATGGGGGAGTTTTTCCGACTTTTGTGGCGAAACGTCAACGCGTATAGAAAAGACAGAAAGTGCTTCAAAATGGTCCAAACAAACGGGCTTTCGGTAAAAGAAAATACCTATCCTTCAGAATGCACTGCTCAGAATAAAGCGATCCTCGCATTCGCTTTCGACAACAGATCTTCGCCTTCTTCATTCAGGGAGATTTAGGGATGAACGTTTCAACCCTTATTTGTAAACGTCTAAAACTTCCTGTAGTTATCAGAAGCACTACTGCCGACAGAAACCGCCCGGTTGTTTACATCTGATGAACCTGAAAGCTGATTTACACTTGCTTGTGTTAAAACGAGGGAATCTATTTGATGAGAACTACTAAACTAACTGTGATGGAGTTTACTATTTCGGTAATTGTTGTGACTAAGATGATTTAAAAGTTTCTTCGTGGTGTTCTGCTCACGATGCGTGACAGAGCTGTCGATGGTGTTTTTCACTTAGCGATTTAACTTTACATAAGACTCGGCAAACTCTGATTGTTTTTCACAAGTGCCCGTCAAGGTTACCGCTTGGTAAGTCAAAAACAACTTCTATATAAATTTTATTAAGGAAAAATCTCGTTGAAATGTTATCATGTCACTGACAGCTTTTCGATGTGAGTTTTTGAATTGAAATATTTTATCTGTTTGCTTCTTAGACGTATTCTAGTTTGTTTACCTTGTCCTTTCCAGCACAATCTCGTGGCTAGTTCGCTCTTCGACCAAACTTTTAGCTACTCGGAATTAAATTTACTTTCTCTCACTGTTTTTGATCGGCTTTCATCTTTTTAGTGCGCTCGAATTTTCAGAGCCGCCGTGGTGCTTGTTTGACATTTTGTGCTCAGGCTTTTCCTAATTTGCATAATCCGCAATCGGCCCGTTGGCATTACTTAGCTCCAGGAGCCATAATCGGGGGCGGAGACCGTAAGCGCGCGCAAATTTCTAGTATTGGGGCTGTCCCTATGATATGGGACAATAATTATATTTTTAGAACAAATTGCGCCATCCCATGCGGCACACGCACGTACATGCTGCGAGGATTTTTGCGGATGTCGCGCGGGGGAATGGCGTCCGAAATTTTTCATGTTTTTGGCCCGCAACTCATCGCGTTTACGTCTGCTGGAATTTTGCTCGTCGTAAGTTGCTCCAGGTTGAGTGAAGTAAGACAGTTTCGAATTTAGGTATGTTCCGCTTTAAGCTTAGATATATATCGCTGACCAAGTTGTGTTCCGACGGATGCTTCTTTTACATGAGCTGTACATTACTCCACTTTAAATTTCACATATGTTGAAGATTAACAGCTTTTCCATTACACAGCAAAAAACTAGCTGGATATATTTAGATATAGCAGAGCTTCAGGACTTCATAGTTTCCTAGCTCCTCTTGCCACACGCTTGCGAGGAATTTGCCAGTCTATCGCGACTGAAAAGTAAAACAAGATAATTGCTAGTTTCGTCAGTTTGAGTTTCGCCTGAATTGTAAGCAACACTTGATGTTTCATCAAGGCCCGATAACTTTACGTCCGTAGGTACTGCTCAGTTTTATTCGTGTAAAAATCCAGTAAATTCTCTGTTGTCGATGAATGAGAGCGCCCGCCGATGCGTGTTTTGTACAGTCAGTAAACATGACAAATTGTACTTCCGCCGCACTTTCGTGTGAAAGCGTACATCGAACTCAAACAATAACTCTATAGTTTTTAAATATGTTTAAGATTAATAAATGTTTGAGACCATATTAAAAGCTAAGCTGAAAATATGTGAATAAAGCAGAAATAATCAGCAAAGTTACGATGACGCTTTCTTTAATCAACTTCGAATAACGATTTCGATTTTGTTGATCGAGTTATCGAAACTCCTTGTCTGTTTTCATTTTGGCAGTGTAAAACTTCACTATGCTTATGTTGAAGAAACACACATGATCGGTTAGTAGCCTTTTGTGCGTTCGTGAAATTTGTTGCAGCATCTCAGCACAAAAGATAACGAAAGAAATCTTTGTCAAGATTTGTTGACAATTGAAAACACCGACTCGGACTTGAAAGTGCACGAGCTGCACTATGCAAATGAGCTAGTTGTACGCGTCAGTTGTTCCTTTCAACAACTTCTGCAAACTCACCAAACAAGCAGAAACAATAAGCAACCATCAAAACAGGTTTTGGTTATGATTAACCACTGTCGATACCAGAGTAGAGAGTTTTCTTGCTATATTCTTAAGTCAGAGCAAACGCAAAAACATACGCGTAAGCTTACAACTAGCGCGAGCATATCTTATTATTCATTCTCAGCGGGAGATTGAAGTCTTGTTTTCGACCCTGAAAAACCCACCTTTTCCGTTAGCTCAGAGCATAAAACTACATATAAGCGCGCTGGTTCGTATTCCCTGCCTTATTCCCTGCCATCGCTGTGAAAAATACGCAAGATAATCTCTCAAGGTCTCTCAACTCTCACCATTTGATCACGCAACGTGACAACATCCACGCGAGAGCCCCCGACATGTGCGTGGATCCGCGCGGATATATGACGTCAGGATGGCGCAATTTGTTCTAAAAATAGAAAAATTGTCCCATATCATAGGTGCGCGCGGATCCCAAGACTTACGGTCTCCGTCCCCGATTATGGCTCTTGTTAGCTCTTATTAACCGAGTAGAAGGTCTGTATGAAAGAATCTTGACCGAGGTCGTGAGTACAGACCTCACTGCGTTCGGTCTGTACACACGACCGAGGTCAAGATTCTCCCATACAGACCGACTTAGCTTGGTTAATAAAATGTTTATTATATGGCAAAGAAGGAAACTTTAATTCGTTTAATGTAACTGGTTTGCTGACATTTTGCTTGCAAACGGAGATGAGCTTAACTTAAACCTGCCGAAATTTGCTCGTCCTCTTTACTTTTTTTTTGTCATCAGGCTTTTTGACACTTCCATAAATGACTGAGAAGAAAATAAAAGAAAACGGTGAACATTTTTGTATTTGAGTTTGCTACTTTTTCAACGCAAAATGAAACCGGTCTAGATGCCGGTCTAGATGGGAAAGTCTAGACCGCGGTCAATATCGATTTCAGCCAATCAAATTCGTGAATTCAGTAGTTCCCAGTCCTTGTGAGACACAGCCATATAATAAGGCTGCATAATGACCGCTCCGATCTTGCTCTTAGTCAATCAGAGCGCGCGTTATATTGGCAACAAGCCAAAGCCATATAATGAGTTTTCACAAGAGATTATCAAGGTAAGAGAGTGAATCCCCCATATAGGTCCTCTAACTAAGGTAATCCCTCTCAAGTTATTTTTAGACATTGTACCCAGTTCTTCCGCGGATATTACTCGCGCGTTGCGTGAATGTTTTCGTGGAGGATCTGTTTATGTTTCGTTTCGTTTCGTTTCAAAGCAAAGGGAAACCTCCAACGCTGTGGGGATGTCTTTTTGATATTTTGATTACAAGCAAAGGAGCTTCGGCTCTCGGTATGTTTTAATACATTTCGAAACTTTAATAGGAGTTTAAATAAGAGAGAAATGAGTAGACAAACTAGTGCAAGGCAAACAAACGCCCAAACACAAGCTTGGCAACCGAACATACAAATGGTCGAAAGAGCAGGAAGACGCTCGCTGCCCAAGTAGCGAAAGCAGTTTAAGCAGAAACGGCAACAATGCCAAAAGCAACATCGATCAAAAAACAACTTAATATTTAACCTAGGAATCTCGCGAGAATTAAGATTCATTCAGTTTGTCTATACTGTCAGAAATATCCCAAACAGAATACGTATGACAGTGTCAAAATTTGAAAACGAAATTTTAAAAATTGACCGTCGTATAGTTCACGTTCTCTCGAATATGCAGAATGTGGCTATTTCACGTCACGTTGTTGTTTTGTGATCTTTTGTAAACAACGGCAAAGAAATGAACAAAGAATTATAACGCACACTTACACAGCCATTTTACTCGTTGCCGTTGCCGTTAGTTTGCTTAATTAAACTCCCTAAAACCGAATAACCAGACAAATAATGAACAGCCAAACGAGCACAAAACAAACGAAAGCCCGGCCGAACAAAAAGACGGCTCAGAGTGCAGAAAACATCTCTGCTCTGAAACGAAATCAAAGCATATAAAATGACGTTCTCGCTGTTTCGTCTCAGGTAGTTTCGAGGAAATCGCTTCGGCTGCCCACGCATCGCGCGAGTAGTATCCTCGCAAGAACTGGGTACCATTTCTGAAAATAACTTACGAGGGATTACCTTAATTAGAGGACCTATATGGGTGATTCACTCTCTTACCTTGATAATCTCTTGGTTTTCATAATGTGCAAACCGTACAGCTTGATATTTAGAGGCCGAGGTTACAGCAATTTCTTGAATTAACTTCCGAGACTAACAATTGCCGGCTACTGTTAATAAATCCACTTAAAATTGGACCGCTTGATATAGCTTTCAAAGTATCTGTGAGAGGTAATATTTTACTTACCACTCCATCCAGATATATGTTCGCTTCCATTATCAACCAATTATCTCCCTTGTTTCCGGACGTAGAAAGAACTTTGGTATTTCCACTGTAGACATTAAGAGTTCCAGCCGACGCCCCATACATGTGATAGTAAAATGATAGACACGATTGATTTCCATTATTTGGAACAGTAACCACAAGTTTTGCAATTTCGCCAGGCTTTCTCGGGGAGGACGCCTCGATGAACATATATTTTCCTGTAGAAATAGGTAATATTAACTACACAAAAAAAGATTTAAAATAAATGAATTGATTCATTGATTTATCAATTAAATAATTCGTAGAGCTTTAATACTTTATCACTAAAGCTAAAACCACAAATTTAGGCTTGGTTCAGTTCACCAAATGCCGAGAAATTAGCAACTACATGTAAGTGCAACGTGTCCATATATATTCTGGAATTAGGTGCTCAATAATGCTCTGTAATGAAACAACTCACTCATATAGTTTGAATGTCAAAACCATGAATCTAGTGTACCTTAGACGTACTTAATTAGGATTAGGTGTATTTTGTTCTTCTTCTTTTTTTTAAGCAAATTTGTAATACTGGTAGCATTGTAATTTTTCGCTTGTAACTGCAACTACAAATAAAACGAATAAAGTAGAAAAACACAAAACAAAAACAAAAACAAAAACAAAAAACATGAATCTGAAACTCGGCGGACATTATCCCTGTATAAAATATAACTATGAATCTACACTTGTTGTTGTTTTTTTTGTTTTGTTTTTTTCCCCACCGGATTATTTAAGTAGTTCTAGGTTTAAACCTTAGCTTTAGCATCACGTTTCTAGCTTTTATTACTTCACTATTTTAGACATTTAATGTATATTCTAGACTTTTAGTTTTTAGAGGACCCTCCTGAAAACCACCTTTGGGTGATTGGAGGCCTCCTCTTAAAATATTGTTTTATTATTTATTATTATTACTTTTACACTTCATAGTAAAAGGATCAATAAATATATCTCCACATTCGTAGAACGTCACGATACGTCAGTGGGAAAACATTTTACACTGTTTAGGAAAATCAAACAAAGAAACCAATCTAACCTGAACCCCCTTGACCGTGGGCTGGACCTGTAGAAGAGGAAGGCGTCGAACCATAGGCCAACGTCCAATTAAAATCATCTACAGACGATTGATTCCATCCAGAACACAAACCGTGGTCAAAATCACACCAGACTGAAACGAGTACATGAATTTTTATCATATGAGTTGTCTGATAACCGATACACGGTCGTGTTTAAGGGTCAACAAATTGTAATCAGTAAAAATTCTGGAATCTGAAAGCCAAGGCAGGAATACTATATACCAACCTGAATATGCAACATCAACTAAACAGGTTTGCTGCACCTCTGATGGATGTGGGTAATCGGTTACTCTGTTCAATATTTCCTAAATGCTCTTTAACTTGAAATGCAACGCAATAAAAGCTGCTACGCACTACAGGGACTACGCACTTAAGGGACTATTAAAGCACAGATTTAGCAATAATATTTAATTGTTACTTTGGAGTATCGATATATCTATCTTGATAAAATAATAATCATCAATGAGGTTGAGCATGATCACGAGTGCCAGATGACTTGCAAAGGAGGAATTTGAATAAATGCAAATCGAAGATCTTTGGGGGATTTCTAATCTAATTCTGTTTATATGACATGGATGCTTTAATTTCAGCAAATATTTTACATGTCTATTATTCAATATTACGCTTACCTATTGCAGAAGATGACTGATTCTGTGATGATGACTGGTTTTGTGGTGATGCAGTAGGTGTAACGATCGTGTAAATATTTGTTGATAGCCACGATCTCAAGGCTCGAACGTCGGCGAATACATCATAGTAGTAGGGCAGGGCGCATCCAAATGACCAGCTCAGGACCCCCTCGAGATACCATGTACCATCAAATTCGCACACCAAGGGTGCACCATTATCACCAAAACACGCACCTATACCTCCATCATCTAAACCAGCACAGAGCATGGAAACGTCGATAAGGCCAGGATAGGAATTCTCGCAACGTTGTTTTGAAACTAGTGGCAAAGACACTTGCATCAATGTATTTGGTGGGTCGCCCTCAGGGTCTAACATTCCCCAACCAGTTGTCCAGCACCTTGTGTTAAGGTTGTCAAAGGGAAGCTGATGGTTGGTATCTGGCAAACAAACAAGACCAACTCCTTCTCCAAGAACAGCAGGACTTGCGAGATTAATTAAGGCGATATCATTGCTTCCAAATAGGGGAAATGCGTAATTCTCGTGAATGATGATTTGTGCCACTGTGATGTCTTGCTCCGTTCCAACGCTGCCAGCTGTTATGTAATGGGCTCCCAATCTGTAAAAAGGCCATGAAAAAGTATTGGAAGAGTTTTCATACTCCGGCAGCTTGAAGTTGGTTTGTCTTTGAAGGCTTGATATCATAATGAGAAATGTCGATAAGATATTTCATAAATTTAAAGCCATCAGATTTTGACACACGATTTGTATCATATTTTTCTTTACTTTCCTTCTCGTCCTATTGTCCCGGATTCATCTCTGTCATCATAATTTTTATAATCTGATCGTCATAATTGATGCTTATTTCTCCTACTTTTAGCGTTATAAAGCTTTCTCGGCGTTTTGAAAACTAAACTGAATTACAATCATTAGCTACCTTATCTTAATACTTGATGATATTAGTCCAGCCACGCAATGAGCCGCTGTTACCACCCAGTAAGTATCCACTAATGAACCGCCACAAAAATAATATCCATACTCGTCTGTTACCATCGCCTGCCATGGCCAGCTGTTTACAGGTGCAACTGTACCACCCACAATTCGACTCGTGCTTGGTCGGGAGCCACAAGTTACTGAACCCAAAGAACAAAAATACCCGTAACTATCCGCAACAAAAACATATATAAAAGTAGTGAATGCTATTTATTGATTGTACATGTAGTTGCTTTATTTTTCTCCTTTTAAAGAACTCTCTGATCGATAAAGTGAGGATTATTCAAAACACCTTGCGTGGTCTTTAATGAAGACAAACGCACAGAGGTCAATGGTTTTATTGTCTCCTACCTTTGGTAGTAGTGATAGTAGTTTCCAAGCTCTTGTATGGTTGTCCAATGCTATCAACGCCAAAAACACCCACGCGGTACTTTGTAGAAGGGTTCAGTCCTTCAATAACTGTGCTTGTAGTGTTTCCGGGAACAGTTTCTACGGCCAATATAGTGCCTTGGATACTTTTTACTTCAACTAAGTAAAACTTTGCAGACTGGTTAACGACTGTATGAAGCTCCGTCCAATTAAGGTTAAAACTTGTGAATGCGAGGTTAAAGATTGTTACATTCCATCCAGAAACCATCACAGCTAGGTAAATAAACAGGAATAGCGATTCAAAACAATAAGCAACGAGTAGTAGTAGTAGTAGTAGTAGTAGTAGTAGCGGTAGCAGCAGCAGCAGCAGTAGCAGTAGCAGTAGCAGCAGCAGTATTAGCAGTATTAGCAGTAGCAGTAGCAGCATTGGTAAGAGCAGCAGCAGCTCTAGTAGTAGTATTAGTAGTAGTAATAGAGTAGTAGTAGTAGTAGTAGCAGCAGCAGTAACAGTAGCAGTAGCAGTAGCAGTAGCAGTAACAGTAGCAGTAGCAGTAGCAGTATTAGCAGTAGCAGTAGCAGCATCAGTAAGAGCAGCAGCAGCAGCTGTAGTATTAGTAGTAGAGTAGTAGTAGTAGTAGTAGTAGCAGTAGCAGCAGCAGTAGCAGCAGCAGTAGCAGTAGCAGTAGCAGTAGCAGTAGCAGTAGCAGTAGCAGCAGCAGTAGCAGCAGCAGTAGCAGCAGCAGTAGCAATAGCAGTAACAGTACCAGTAGCATTAGTAGTAGCGGTGGCAGTAGCGGTAGTAGTAGTAGTAGTAGTAGTAGCAGTAGCAGTAGCAGTAGCAGTAGCAGTAGCAGTAGCAGTAGCAGTAGCAGTAGCAGTAGCAGTAGCAGTAGCAGTAGCAGTAGTAGTAGTAGTAGTAGTAGTAGTAGTAGTAACAGCAGCAGCAGCAGCAGCAGAGGTCGTAGTAGTATTAGCAACTTGTAGAAAAATTGACAGAAGAAAGGAGACAGGAAAAAGGAGCAAAATCAGCTGTAAGACTAGAAGCAGAAATAACATCACTAGTAGCAGCAGCATCATCGAAAATGTTTTAGCATTTCCACGAACATACCTGACGCGAGACCCTTTTTCAAAATGGCGTACTTCATTTTGAGGCTGTTGCCATAACCTTCTGTAAAAACTTGAATGGAGATGTTATTTGAAAGACCAAAAGGAACATCCGCTAGAATTTCTGGAGCAAAGGGCACACAACCAAGGTGGTAGAGAACCTCACTTCCGTAGCCATTGACGATCTTGACAAATTCACTGAATTATTAGACAAAAAAAGAAAAACTAGTATTCGATAAAGCTGAAAATGTTGAATATCATTCTTTAGTTGTTCTTGAATTTAATGCTTTTTGTTTACCATGCTAAGATTATGGAATCAATAGGCAAATATTTGTTTACAATATTTGACTCATCAACATTAGCGCTCTAATCTCTTATCTGCTGCTGATACTGCTACTAATCTCTAATTGGTTGTTCGAGAGCCGGTTACATGTGACTCTAGCCCAGGATTAAACTTTAACCGAAGTATTAATTTTTCTTGGATATAAATGCTTTTCACTGCTTATGTGTTTGACAAGTTCGAGATTATTTTAATTCAACACTAAAGGACAAAGAATTTGAACAGAAAACCTCACCGAAGAGTTACAAAACTCAAAAAAAAAATTCTTGCTAATCCTGGGTTTGCTTAATCGGGTTTTAAACAATCCAGCCCTGAAATTCAAGCCCAATGTATTGTATCTTCTGTGTGACGCAGTTTTACAGTAAAAAATATTAAAGAATGCACTGACCTATTTTACGCTTTCGCCACCGGGAAAAATTTACCAGGTTTTGAAAGCCAGCCAGTTTCTTCCAATGAACTTAATTATCACCAGTATATTAATTACTTAGTTTCACCAGCTTCTAAAAATTCACAAGCTTTTTTAAATATTTGGAGTTAACTCGTATTAAGCATGATGGCTTATTTATGAAAAATGTGTATGTTAAGGAGAAAATGTAAACAGCTACAATAGCAGAGGTCTCCTCATAAATACCGTAAATCCTTGAATTAGCGCCCCCCCCCCCCTCTCGAATAAGCGCCCCCTTCCAATAAGCGCTCCTCCTATCGGCCGAAATTTAAAATAAGCGCCCCCGTCGAATAAGCACCCTCCTCCCCTCCCCCATTTTGTGGACGAGTAATGAGACAACAAAGGTTGCATAGTTTTCGTCATGTAGTATTAGATTTGTACATTGTTTCAGTTTGTGAACACGTGCAGTGAACACGTTGAACACGTTAAGTACTAACGGTGCCGCGATTTAAACTTTAGGATCAGCTTTTTATGTCAACAAACAGCTTTTGTTGCTGTTTACGCGCAGATGAGATAGTAAAAGAATGATGATGTCAAGCTACGATTTGGGAAAAATTAAATAAGGGCCCCACCCCAAGTAAGTGCCCCCCTCGAATAACCGCTCCCCCCGTCTTATCCTAATTTTGAAATAAGCGTCCCGGGCACTAATTCGAAGATTTACGGTATTATACTGCTGTACCAATGTTAACTCAGACATGGAAGTGCATGCAACTCTGCATGTGATAGTCGTGATTAAAAGCTCAAACGCAGATTTCTCTCGATTTTCCGTCGTATATGACCCAGGCTTTTTTTGAGGGATTTTACGGTTACTAAAGGTAGTGTAGTATCCCATTCAAATTGGTAAAATTGCTACCAGCTATACAATACCTCAAAATACTTGTCTAGGACTTGTTTCTCTACCAGCCAGTACAGAAGCATCATTTTTCACAGGGTTACATACATGTATGTTGCCTTTGAGCTACGAATTTGCTTTCTTTTACAACTGTTTTAAGGAACGTTGGTAAAATTTCCGACGAGCAACTGCGTCCCTTTTACACAGAAGATACCATTCCCTTACTTTACCTGCAGTGGTAAAGATTTAATTCCTGAACGGCGATGAAAGCGACGGGTTCACTGATACCAGCACTGTGCACCTTCCAGTTACATCGAACATCATGGCTGCTTGTAGTAGTGAACTCTATTTGACCAAAGGTCTCATTTAAAGTTGTTGAACAGCCTTGAAGAAGAGAGACAAAATTTAACCCATGAATGCCATAAAAATTGTAAGGGTATTGTGAAAGTTACTTGATGCATGAATGACAGTAGGTGTTGAACAATTTAACAAGAACCGAGGAAAGATGCACTACATCATCGCCTTTGGCAACGTAACATCATAAGAGAACACAACAAACCATGAGATAACTCAGTTCTGGGCGAATCGAGAAATGTTTCTTGTATCTCTTTTGCAATGCACAGGTAGTAGAACTCATGCTGTCACGTGTGCTGCATCCTAAATTTGTTGATAGTGTCACGCGAGTAATTGACAAATAAAACCATCCTTCGACACATACCTGTGATAGCATATTCATGGGCCGACCGTGGGCCTTCTCCCTTGGACGTGAAAGCGGCTACTGCGACGAGGTACTCGTGTGCGTGCTTAAGTCCTGTCAAGGTGACTTGCGTAGAGTAAGGGCTGCTTGTGTTGACGCTTTGGTTTGTTGACCAAACAATGTTGAAATCTCGGTAGTAGATTCTGTACCCTAAGAGTTTACCAGTGGCGTACTGCTGCGAAAGTGGGTTCCACTCCACTAGAAGGTCGGATGTGAACTCAAAGCTTGTCACTCGAAGGCCGTTTGGCCCTCTACTCGGAACTGAAAAACAATGCACATGGAAAGGCTATTTTCTTAGACTGTTACTTTGATGTTTAGTCAAGAAAAGCTACTTAGTGTCAGATAGCAGTTAGCGGCGTGACTCACCCCCTTCATCGGTCATGACTACAACGTCTGCACTTTTAAACGGCATTCCATCGCCATCCACAGCTACACCACTTACGTTGTATTCCGTGTATCCATCAAGGTCGGTTATCACCGATGCTGTTATATTTTCAGCCAGTATTTCGCCAATTGGCTCGCTGTTGCTGTTTATTTTTCTGACAAGAGCAACATAAAAACGAACTCCACCGTCGAGAAGACTGGTCGGGCTACTCCAGCTTATCCCGATACTTTTTTCTGTTTTGCTTACAAGAGTTACGTTCCAACCATCCAGAAGGGAAGCTGAAGTGGAAGTTATTATTAAAAGTTAGTTATATCACTCGAACAGCCATACAAACAAATAAACATAATCACTTGTCGCTTTTGGGAAATGATTAAAATCCACGAAATTAAAAAGTAAATTGATTTTTCCCATGATACTCATGATCAAGGAATATAGGTATCAGCATTTCCAGATTCCATTTTGATCTGCCAAAAGGAGACGTGGGAAACCATAGCTATTGTGACATGGAATGCCTGATTTTATAGCAAAATTAAGGCAAAGCTCGTGCACGCGATAGTAAACTTGTTTTCCCTACCTGATGCCAGCGGTTCCTTCAACATGCCGTAATCAATTTTGACATAGCTAGACGGGTCAACCAGAGAGACTTGTATGGTGATATTTTTGGATTCTTCAAAGGGAACTTGCTGCAAAATCTTGTTAGATGGCGTGGAAGAAATCTCGGTGCCATTTCCATCAAACATTTTGAGGTAGTCACTGAGAAAACATATTAGACAAGTTCCGATGTCGCTTACACATTCCATAAAATGCTTGGAGCCTCATTGTTATCTCGAGCTCCACTCGATGGAGCGAGGCCAAATTACCTGACTGTAGATGCATTCGAGTGATCTCCTACTTGCTGCTAAGATGAATAAGTTCCATTCGACAA
>NC_138145.1:36427147-36437147 GCF_964199315.1 Orbicella franksi | reverse complement strand
ATGGAAAAATAATCGATGTGACTGTGAGAGCACCTCAAAATAGTGTTGGGTCAAATTTCAGAATGAAATCTTTAACAGAAATAAAACGATAGTCGATTGAAGAATAGTATTCTTCATATGTTTTCCTTGTTGTCGTCGCTCTTTGCCAACCAAGATATCGTGTTACAGTGCTCGTGACGTCACCGATATCTTCAATATAACTATATTACCGGACAATTATTCAAAATCTACCTACTAAAGCGTATTTCTTTTTTTATGCCAATTTCAAAAATAACATTAAAAAAAAAACAATCTAAAATGTGTATGGGACAACGACCACATTTGTTTGATTTCGTATGTTTAGCCCCTTCTCCTTATGCCAACAAGACTCACTTAACAAAGCAGAATAGTGTGCAATTACTGCAAGAGCGATTGCATCAGTATATACATTGGCTGCGGTCACATCTGGGCTACTAACTGTAGTTAAGACAGGGATAACTATAGTTAGCTATTTTGGTAATATGACCGCTTCTCTGTTCGCTCTAAAAGCTAGAATTGCATTATCCGAGGCTGAGAATTTAATAACTATAGTTATACCTAAGCAGGGTTCATGGGTTAGTCTTAAGTTTACAAACAAACAACCAATCAGAATGTGACAATTCTTTTCGCACGAGCGCGATGAGCATATATAAATATGCAAAATAAAAACCAAGCGTGAAGCGAGGGCAAAACCAAACACAACAAACAAAAAATTTACATAAAACAAGGTAGCAACACGTGTAGCCTTCAAGCCTTTGTGCAGCCATCCATGTATTTGCTGCAATGAATTCCAGACCTTCCACGCAGGGCCCGCACGAACTCTTTTAATTCTGACGTCATCCATAGGCTAATTAGAGCTAACTGTAGTTAACTGCAAAGTCGACCGAAAACACTAACTACAGTTAGGTATGGCGTCAAGTAGTTTAACACTAACTTAAGTTAAACTTTAGTTACGTCGTAGATGTGACCGCAGCCATTGTATCAAATACAATGCACAAAACAATAACAGGTATTTATATCAAGATATATACACTTACTATGCTCGGCACTGGTCAGCAAGAAAAGTCCAAATAAAACTAGAACGGTAGAAACACACACAATCAATACTGTCATTTTATCATCACCTCAGGAGTTTTGATCTACGGTGATGGTATTGAAAGAGCTCACAGGCAATATTGCCTATGGATGTAGACAGTAAAATATAGGGACTGGATCGTCCAAACCTTAGTTTTGAGAAGGAACGTGCAAGAATTTTTATCCTGAGTTCTCATGAAAATGCTATATTACTTAAAATTGTGGTCATTAGGAGGTCCTAATTCAGTGTTAATACAGTTTACAGGTCATCTTTGTTAGTGTGGGTCATGGAATTAATATAATATCCCGTTTAATTAGCTCAAAATGAAATTGAGAACTATTGCATGCGCATCAAAAATTAAAATCTATATCATACTGGTGATGAAAATAATCCGAAAATGACTCCGAAGCGAGTTCTGTTTGTTCATCACGAGAAAGCATTATTAAAGAAACAATTAGACTACATAAAAAAGTCCGACTACCAATTAGTCGTAGCAATTGCAAAATTTGAAGGACTCTGGAAATGAACACCTATCAAGTAGGAAAACATAATAATAGATTTGGTTTGAGAAGAGAGAATGCAATGCTTAGTGCTTTCGGTGTAATTAGGAGCATGTTAGCAACCCTTGACAACATGGCGTCCTGCAACTTCCCATGAACGCTCTACAATAGATACAATGTAACATGATAATCGTTGACTGAATGTCAAGCGACATTTCCAAAACCAAACTTTTCCAAACTGTAAATATTCTGGAAAGATTTCAACCGTTATACGTTCTGAATAATTCCCGGACTGCGGCTTTGATTATAATTTTCTTGCTACATGAACGAAACGAAACTTATCTTCAGATTTGACGCCATAGTCAAGGGATAATTTGGATATCGTTAAATAATTTCGATCATGTTAGAAATTTAGATTGCCACTATTTAGAGAAGGAAAAACAAACTTTAGATATGCTTTGTAGATCAATTACCGAAGGTGGCAGCAAGAAACACGCATATTTCATTCGAGCGTGAAAACATATCTACAAGTAACAATTTATACTTCGTTGATTGATCCCTTCAGGGAGAGATATTTTCAGTTTTTCGTGCAATATGTAATGTATTAAGTCCCGGCCAAACGATCCTAACATTTAAACGCAACATATCGCAAAATCATTGGCCCAACATTTGCAAGCCCCGGGCAAACGAGCGCAACATTTCAACGCAACATATCAAACATGAGCGTTTGGCCACCCTGTTGCGACGTGTTGGGATATTTTGGCGAGCTAGTAGGCATGCCCTGGCGCAACATTGTTGCACGAACCTGGCCAATCGACTACAACATCGTGCAAAATTCACAAATGTTGTATGAAAAATTTGAGCCAGCAACATCCAACATGTCGCATCACGTCACAACAGGGTGGCCAAATGCGCATAACATGTTGCACCCAACAATGTTGTATTGAAATGTTGTGATCGTTTGGCCGCGACCTTCCACAGATGTATATATTTATGGTCCTTCTGTATCACTTAGTTTTGAATGTTCACAAATTCTTTTAAACTCACTGTGGCAACTTGACCAACTTTAAATTGATCATAAACACACTTAATTAGGCCCATTAAAAATCGATGGATGTATTATGTAACTGTGATCTTTGACTGAGCCATCAATTAGTTATGTCGTCCGTCAGTGTTCATTGAGGTCAGAATTTGTTGCTGTTGTTATCTTTCAAACTAAATGTCAGCTGGAAGAATTGATCGTTGTATACCAAGTACAAAGTTTATTTAGTGCATCCCAAATTTCTTTGCTCTTTGATTTGTTTCTTTCTCATGAGATTAGAAAAGGAATGATTTGAATTTGCTCATTAAATTTGTTCACCACATGCATACTGTGCTTTAATCAGCTTTGTTAGGCATGTTCATACCCATCCAAGTATTTTCTGGATGTTTCTTATGCCACAACAAATAGGTATATCTCCTACGAAAAGAACACGATGGTAAGTGAAAAAGATATGAAATAAACCAAAAGTTAAGCACTCCTTGCGATGATCCTGTCACATAGGGCAACAAGAACTATTTGAACAAAAGGATACCTGCTAAGCGTGTAGGAAACTGCTAACACAAGATCTGTTACTGAATTACAGGTTTTTTTTTTTAATTAAACATTTTTTTTTTTCGCCATAGTCAAGGGATAATTTGGATATCGTTAAATAATTTCGATCATGTTAGAAATTTAGATCGCCACTATTTAGAGAAGGAAAAGCGAACTTTAAATATGCTTTGCAGATCAATTACCGAAGGTGGCAGCAAAAACACGTATATTTCATTCGAGCGTGAAAACATATCTACAAGTAACAATTTATACTTCGTTGATTGATCCCTTCAGGGAGAGATATTTTCAGTTTTTCGTGCAGTATGTAATGTATTAAGTCCCGGCAAAACGATCCTAACATTTAAACGCAACATATCGCAAAATCGTTGGCCCAACATTTGCAAGCCCCGGACAAACGAGCGCAACATTTCAACGCAGCATATCAAACATGAGCGTTTGGCCACCCTGCTGCGACGTGTTGGGATATGTTGGCGAGCTAGTAGGTATGCGCTGCCGCAACATTGTTGCACGAACCTGGCCAATCGACTACAACATCGTGCAAAATTCACAAATGTTATATGAACAATTTGACCATTTTCAAACTTGAGCCAGCAACATCCAACATGTCGCATCACGTCACAACAGGGTGGCCAAATGCGCATAACATGTTGCACCCAACAATGTTGCATTGAAATGTTGCGATCGTTTGGCCGCGGCCTTACACAGATGCATATAGTTATGTTCCTTCTGTATCACTTAGTTTTGAATGTTCACAAATTCTTTTAAACTCACTGTGGCAGCTTGACCAACTTTGAATTGATCATAAACACACTTAATTAGGCCCATTAAAAATCGATGGATGTATTACGTAACTGTGATCTTTGACGGAGCCATCAATTAGTTATGTCGTCCGTCAGTGTTCATTGAGATCAGCATTTGTTGCTGTTGTTATCTTTCAAACTAAATATCAGTTAGAAGAATTGATCGTTGTATACCAAGTACAAAGCTTATTTAGTGCATCCCAAATTTCTTTGCTCTTTAATTTGTTTCTGTCTCATGAGATTAGAAAAGGAATGATTTGAAGTTGTTCATTAAATTTGTTCACCACATGCGTACTGTGCTTTGATCAGCTTTGTTATGCATGTTCATACCCATCCAAGTATTTTCTGGATGTTTCTTATGCCACAATAAATAGGTATATCTCCTTCGAAAAGAACACGATGGTGAGTGAACAATATATGAAATAAACCAAAAGTTAAGCACTCCTTGTGATGATCTTGTCACATAGGGCAACAAGAACTATTTGAACGAAAGGATAGCTGCTAAGCGAGTAGGAAACTGCTAACACAAGATCTGTTATTGAATTACAGTTTTTTTTTTTTAAATTAAACATGTTTTTGGGTAGTAATAAAGCTTACCACTCTTTTAACAATTTATTTCTCACATTTTAGGCAGTAGGTATTCAGCAAATTACATTTCCGTATAAAATGTTTGCACCACTTAGTTTGTGTTGAAGAAGAAGAATAGACAGGCATTGCGTGCTAACTGCCTTTTTTTTAGGAAACACTTTAAAAGGAAAATTTGGTCTGGTGCCGGCCATCCTCTGGTATGGTACAAACTTAGATATAGAAACTTACCATTTGTTACAAGCCACACATTGAAAAAACAAAGCTGCCTTCGCCAATCCATTCGCGCAAAAGCAAAAGTTCGTACATGCATGCACCGCTTGGTAGAAAGTATGCAGCTTGAACGCCTGAAGCAATAGTAGAATAACTCAGGGGTTGTTCTAGGGTCCTAGCGATCTTATACGCATATACACGCACACATACCTCCAAAAGTCTAAAGAAAAGAATTAAATTAGGCATTGTAAAATGTATACCAAACGAAAGGCTCCCAGTAAGGGGATCAAAGGATACAATGTCTTCTCTCAAGTTAATTAGATCTGTGTAATATAAGAAGATGAAGACAAACTTTTGTCCGTTCTGGCGTTTTTGTATAACGGCGCACATTTCGGCTGTTCAATCCTCAGGCTAAAATTATATTATTTACAATGAAAAAAACAAAACAAAACAAAAAACACAGGTCTGAGATTTTTCCGTAATTAAGAACATTCGAGATTAATAAGTTGTTTATAATATTGCTCTTTGATTTGTTTCTGCCTGCTTCAAAGCAAGGGTAACAGCATGATTGAACTGTGAGGTACAATACGTCTGACTCCCTGGTAAGCAATAATTGTTCCAAATGGTTGCCACTTTTGTGATTTAAAATTTATTCAATGATAATGGAAATTGATGGACCTCATGTTTTGAACAATTAAAATGGATTGCCAACTAGCAAGTGTCTTTTGTAGTCATGGATGACTTGCGGTTTCGAAAGCGGACTTTTAATTCAGCAGAAGTAGAACAACATATTGCATATCGATTTCTGCACAAATTGCAAGATGCTAAATAAATCTCAATTGTAGAAGGGCAAAGACAATTGCTGATTTATCCTATAAATTCTGTTGGATGCAAAACTCTAGAATTTGTGTCTTGAACTAAGTAACTCTGGCACAATTCACAACGTTTTCTTTACATTTATGGCAGCACTTTGCTTGATTTTGGCCCCCAATTTTGTTACTGGAAAATCTGGATAGTGCAAGCAATTCTGTTAAGTTTTTAAGTCTGCAATAAGCAGGAAGAATTGATTTGGTGGAAATATCTCTGCTACAAAATGTATGAATCCAGGCGAGTTGATAGAGACCTTCTGGATATCTGAAAGGAAATTGGATTAAATGAGTCGAGCACCAATGGCAGCACCTTTTTTGTTAGGCTAGACTCTTTTCTTCGGACGTTCAGGACTCTCTGTGTTGGAGACTTTTTTAAAATTGTGCATCAACTAAATCAGCCTTGGAATATGTATGAAGATATCCTTTGTACTCTTCACTCCTTTGGTTTGAAAAATTGGCGACTTCACTTTCCTTAATATTCTATTTCTTTGGTAGGCTAACGGTCATCGATGATATAAGAGATGGGCTGCACTTGATGAAATCCAGTAGAAGCCAGCAGACAGGTTTGCCGATTAAGTGTTGTCGTTATCTTTTAAGACTATCAGTATAAGTCCTTAAGACCAATCAATCCCAAACTTTTATTTTGTCTCAAGAAATTCAAAAAGGTATGATTTCAATCTATTTACCATGTTCAATTCAGTTGTTCGAACACATGCACACTGTGCGTTGAATGGTTTTGGTAAGATACTTTTGCATGTTTATACCCATGGAAGTATTTTCGTAGTAACTCAACCACATAAGACATTATTATTTCCCGGTAAGCTATGAATTATACCGAAGATTAACCACCCCTTGCAAGGATCCTTCAAATGCCTGTTGTCGTCTTTGGCCAGAACTATTAGCATATAAGGTAGCAAACTGCAAAAACACAAGACCTCTAACTGAATTCTAGGTTTCTTTAGTTAAACATGGTCTTCAGTAGTAGTAAAGTACGAATTGTATTTTGCTTTTTAGCGAATTAGAAGTTAGAAAAGCCGAATAATAAATGTTTGCCCTACTTATTTTTTCTCTAGGAACATAATTTCACCGACTTGCGTGCTTACTCCCCTGTACAGGGAAACCACTTAAACATGCACGAAAATGTATCTGATGCCAGCTGTTCTTAAGTACTATACAATCTTTAAAACTTACCATTTGTTACAAACCACAGTTTGAAATTACAAGGCTGCTTTCGCGTATCCATCATTGCAAAAGCTTACGCTTGTACATGCATGCACTGCTTGGTTGAAAATGCACCTGACCGTCAAAAGCAATAGTAAAATAATTCAAGGGGCGTCGCACAATAATAGCATGTTTGGACCAATAGGAGTAAGTGAAGAAATTAACGACTGTCAACATGGGTGATTGGGGTGAGCAAATGTAGAGACAAAGTCTACGTATTCAATACTTATTAATAGTACGAAAAAAACAAAAAGGTCTTCATGGACAAGCGTTTCATATTGCAACAAAACCTAAAATTGTCTCAGCCTTTTTTGAAATTCAATTAAAGTTTTATTTGAACTAATTGCACTCGTTATAACTTTCAATCTGAGAGGCCATTTGAGAATTTTATTATGGGTGGCGTAAATTGAACAAAAAGCTAGATGGGCACTTTTAATGACCTATCTACAGCTACTGCCGCTGCGAAGACTTAATGCAGTTATTCAGTTTCCTACAGAGGTTTCCTACATTCTAGATCTTAAAACAAAGGAACAACCGTAAGGCAACCAGTTGCTATAAACAGCTATTGCGAACTGTTCATTGTGACACTCAAAATGACCAAAACTAATCAAAATGAATAAAAACAATGTTATAGATGACTAAAGGCAAATGTGAAAAGTAAAATCAAGTTTACAAGTACAATTACGTTAGATGGCAGACTGTTCCCCAAAACGATTTCAAATAAGTAGCAAAGTTCAGAGCTGTTGGCTAAATACTAAATAACTTGAAAGAAGACATTATATCCTTTGATCCCTTACTGGGAGCCTTTCGTTTGGTAAACATTTTACAATGCCTAATTTGAGACAAGAAATATAAGTGATAGAAACCGACGTTCCGGTGCATCTTGCGCCATTATCAAGGTTACATAATTAATGAATGCTGTATCTGAGCGGTCTCGGTACACTAGCTGTAATGCCAATTGAAGTGGAATACTGGTGAACAGTGATTTCACATCAAAAGACACAAGTGTACAGTGTACCGAGACCGCTATACAACAATCTACTGTTAAACTACCGTTACCGACAGAAGACATCATGGACTTATTTGACCTTTGCCTTACATCGACTTACTTTCAGTACAACGGTAAACACTACAAAGAGTTGCATGGAACAGCCATGGGGTGGCCTGTTTCTGTTGTTGTTGCAGAAATTGTAATGCAGCACGTGGAGAAACGCGCCCTTGCAACTTGCCGACAAACGATACCGCTTCAAGACACCTTTACCACCTTTACCACTGTTCGCTAAGACGAAATTGACAATTTTCACGACCACCTAAACGAACAGAACGCCGACATCCAGTTTACTAACGATATCGAAGAAATGGAAAACTTCCTTTTCTATACTGTTTGCCGAAGCCGCGACAACAACGAACTGCGAACGACAGTGTACAGAAAAGCGACGCATACCGACAGATTACTTGACGAATCATTCTACAACGACTTCACACAAAACCACGACTATAAAGACTTTGACGAGACGAGCGCAAATAGTTTGTGACACACCGGACAGCTTACATGCCGAAAACAGATGGCTTGAACGTGTTTTTCACAAAACCACTTACAACGCTGACTTTATAATACGAAACATTAACCGACCTACTGAAACTGAACAGGAACCCAACACCTGTTACTACAGTGACTATACCTTACACTAAGGGCACTTCTGAGACCATCTCACGGACTGATCCTACAGCCCTACGACATTCGTGTAGCCCACAAACCTACAACTACGTTACGACACTTACTGACTAACGTGAAAGACAGGGACGAACCTAACAACAGACAGGGGGCAGTTTACAAGATCAAATCCTCCGAATGCCAGGCTTCCTACATTGGTGAAATTGGTAGAAACCTTAACACGAGACTGACTGAACACAAACGAGCCACGAGAAATGGTGATGTCAACAATCACATTGCTGTACATCATCAACTGACAAACCACAACATTGACTGGGACTCTGCTCAGTGCTTAACCTACGGTACAAACTATTTTCAGCGACTGACTCTGGAAAACTGGTACACTAACCTAGCACAAACGCCTCTTAACAGATGTCAACAACTACCGGCACCTTACAAACGACTTTTCTATGACGGAAACGAGACCGACAAACGGACGTCCCCGGGGGGTACTTTGGGAATTTCTGGGTGGGGATGTGCCGCTGTGACCCTGGAACCCTTAGCCTATACCAGAGCTATAGTCAGTCAGTTTTGTGAAAAATGATACCCTATTCTAGACCCAAATGCTCTAATTTATATACCCTATCCTAGAGTAAACTGCTTGGAGACCATACCCTTCACAGCGGCACATATCTATATAGTCCATATATGGCAGTGCCCTCCCCCCCCCCCCCCCCCGGGCGGACGTCTAACAGACCGACTTAATTTGACTAACAATACACGGACCAAAAACTGACCAATTTGACTAACAATAAACGGATTGAAACCCACCAATGACTGATGACAAACTTTACACGAGTCTTTCAGCCAATACTATCATGGCTAAACTGACCAATCACGCTCAACGGACCAGACTTATAACATCATCGACTGACAAACATTATTCACTTGACTCTAAAGATGACTTCCACTCAAGTTGTCGAAACGTCAGTCACCAATAACAGTTCTTTTCAGATCTACCCTCACCCGGACGATCACACTATACGAACTAATAATTATCTTCGTAATATCAGTCTTCGAGATCAGATTGGCGTTCAGATTTCTAATAAACAGCTATAGTTCCGCACCTTTATTTGGAGCATAAATATTGATAGCAAACTTCTGCTCGTCACCTCTTTTGATTTTTGCAGTTATATGTCTTCCATCTCGATCAGCTCGCACAATACTATGCGAAAATCCAGATTTTACGTTGAGAAGCATACATACTCCTCTGGAGTGTTCGGAACCATCGGAAAATATAATTTGGACATGTCCTCCCCATTCCGCAGACCATATGTTCTCGTTGGCCTGCAGACAGTTCAATGTTGCGTTTTGATTCTTAAGGTATGAAAAGATTGATTTTCTCTTGACTGGATTTCGTAACACCCGGCCCTTACATTGAAAGATATTATTTTAACACGGCTTGTCATAA
>NC_138145.1:36172147-36422147 GCF_964199315.1 Orbicella franksi | reverse complement strand
CTCCTACCTTTTCTTGACAGGATAACTTTAGAAACTCTCTGTAGTTTTCCCCCTCCTCATAGTGCTCATTCATAAACTTCTCAATCTTACGGTAGTAACAGTGGCCTGGAACAGAGTCTTTCCTTGCTCCTACATTGTGATACTGAACCAAGTACGAGGTGTTGTGAAAAAACCGGAAATTTGTTGATGTGTTGTGTGAAACACATTGTTACATTTAATTTACAGATGTCTTTATTTGGAAGGTTTTTACCTCTACTCTAGTGATAGGCATGTATAAATGTTGCCCTGTCCAGGTAAAACAAAAAGCTATGAGTGTTCTCAAATCTTGCAAATAGTGGATTACTTTTTATAAATTTTAGCATACTTGTTGTGGTTTAAATTTATCTGTGGTTTAAAATTTCTTAATTTTCAAGGTAAAATGGGGTTGACTAGCCTACACGACTTTTACGGTTCGTGACATTTGTACATTTACCGTTCTCTGTTCGGTCACTCGACCTTTCTTGTCGCTTCACTCGTGTTCATGAAGGGTACTTCATGTTGTGTAATAAGGAGGAATGTTAGTGGAGTTGAGCCGTTAGATCGTGCTATGGCAAATTTTTATAGGTCATAGGTCTGCATGGTTTCCGCTGTTATCTGCATGTCGACTCGTTGAGTTTGACACCTCTGTAATTTGCCATGTGTTTATGCATTGTTTAGGCTCATTTCTATTGCAAGATATGCTTTTAAATCTCCATGAATTTGCTTTTGAGGGACAAAATATGAAATTTACCGTGAACATGTTGCTTACTTGCATTCCATATTGTGACGCCGGGCCCGGCTATGATTAGAACTGTTTGCAAGCACAGTAGGTAGATCCTTATCACGGATATCATATTTGTTCTCCTAGGATTTCCTTCGGAGACGCCGTAGCTTTACTTTGAGAAAGCTATACGTTTGTCTAGAGACATTCCTATGTTTCTTGCAGCTATCTGATCGAGCTTGTGTTTCTCTTGCTCGATGTATAGGTTTATTCCTCCTTTTTATTTCCTCCTCTTTTGCAAACCCCGTCTTTAAAATGGGGTTGATGCTATACGTTGAGTGCGTATTTTTGCTTTAAACTCCTTGACGTTAGTTGAGTGCTGCTATGTCTTGCACGATGTAGAACGGGGCACGTCCATAATAATCATGAAAGAGGCTCATTGCGAAATGCGCAATAATGGCGAAAGCGACGAGTCGTTTAAGAAAAGGTTTACAGCTGAACGATCCAGGCAGTTTGACATCTTACAAGCAAAAGAAGCAATCTTTCTAAGTGCGGATGGCTGTTCAGAAAGGGCGAGTGAGTTTTCCATGCCAGGGTACCAGTTGAAGCCCAGTGATGGAGGAAAACTGAACTTCTCCATCAAAGAATACAGAGCAATGGTGGAAAAGTTGAATGCCACGATTCCACACTCTTTCAGTCCAATGGGCTTGCTTTAAAGCAGGGCGAAGAATTTGCCCACAGTTTTAATTTAAAACAGATCAAATTTATAGAAGCTAAGTTGACGAAGGCCACGCAGGACATGGAAGCACTAGAAAATAAGAAGAGCAATTATAACAGCATATTCAAGGGCATACTGAAACAGCACATCAACAAAAGGAGAAGGAAAAAAGAAAACCGCAGAAAGTCAAATGAAAGAAAGAGGAAGCGGACTGAAAACAACGTCCAACGAGTTTATGGAATCTGTGTTGGAAACCCACTAGGAAATGATCTTCCACAATGCCTTGTGTACCCTCCCAGAACGGCCGTCCCGGAAGAGTGTATTGGATCTGGCCACGTCGTTATTTAGAAGAGTTGGGCCATACATCGCACAGCTCTTGGAAGGGAATTATTTCACCAATGCTGCAAGAAGCAGAATCACCACCAACCTTGAGCAGGAAGTCAGAGATTATGTTTACACCTTCATGTACCCTGAAGAGTACACTCTGACGGAAAGCATTGCTGCTTCTTGCAGCATTGGTGAAAGAGACTCCCATAGCAGCACAAGCGGCGACGAAGAACTCGACGACAGCGAAGATAAAAATGAGTGCCAGTGAAAGTTGCATTCGAAAATAACAGTGTTAAATACTTCTTTTCAGTAGCTACAAATGCTTTTTGTCGCCAAACGTTTTTTTAAAACAAATGGAAAGTTTGTAATAAATTTGTATCCTGCCTTCTATGTTTATTCTATAGCAATTTTTTTGATATTCAAACATTACTGCGACGAAAATTTCGTATTTTCTTTTCCGGTTTTTCTTTGGGTAATTTCTTATTTAAACCCTAAGTTTCTTTAATCGGCGAAGCTTTTTGCAATCTAGCAACGCAATTCTGTTAAACAAGCATCAGAAAACCGTAAAATCACGTCCGCCATTGCTCGAACAACAAACCTGAAGAGCCTGCGAAATCACTACAGCGGGTTTCTCTGTGACGTCATAGTCAGAACACGTGATATAGCTAAAGAAATGCGAAGGAAAATAGAGGGGAAAAAGCATGTCTTGGCGCTGGAGTTCTCCTTCTCTTCCTTCCGATAATGACTCAGAATTGAGTTTTTCTATGAATGAAGACGTCCCTGAAGTAACTGAAGGGGAATTTATTCCATACGATGAGAATTTAGAGCCGGTAGCGACCCAAGAAGAGGCCGTAGCTTATGACGAAAATTTCGCGCGCGAAGAAGAAGAACATGCCATATATCAGCGCCGCTTTGCTGGCGAGGTCGAGACCAATACATGGTATGTATTGCTTAATCAACTATCATTGAGCTATTAGTCCAAACTTTGTTATACTTACTGCGTTTTATTGATCCGAAACATATAAAACTTGCAAAAGATATACTTGTTTTGTAAGCAGTGAAACGTTACATTTCAGTCAATAATTTTTGCCATTACAGGTGTAAATGTTCGCACTGTTCGATAGAAGCGGTAACTAAAGCAGAAGAATGCATTTGCTGCAAAGAGATCGATCGTGTCGGGGAGGTTATGAGCCAAGTGGATCTAGAGGATCGGTGTATAACCCTCCATCCTGGCTTTCATGATGTTTGTCTGAATCGATGGGTTCTACAAATAGCATCGTTGGCCCTTAAAACAAAAGCTGGAAAAAGCTACAGGACCCTTTTTAGCCAAGGTCTCAAGAGTGAATCAGAGTGAGTTGTTCGTTGCAACAATGTTGTGACATGATATCCCTTATTTATTGCTGAATGTATATTTTTTTGTAGTATTACACTGCATGGTAGTTTGGTGCAGGTAAAGATGCCACTATTCTCAATATACATTTTGTTGCTTCCAGTTTTTTATCAGTTGACATTTTTTTCCCTAGTTCCTTGAGCCATCACTTTGTCGTCAAAGGCTTTTCTCATAAAGTTGCATATATCTTTTAATAAAATTTAGGTTTTGTTCTGCATACACTGTATTTTAACAACAAAGCTGAATGCAAAAATTATCAGGTTCTGTCATAATAATCAACTAGTTGGTAGTGAATGACAATCTCTTTTTTTTTCCTCACTCATTTAAGGTTTCTGCGATCAGTCTCATACAGACAGTTTACTCGACTCTTGTGGGACTTTGTTGGAAGCTCAAAGCGGTACCCTCTTCCTTGCTGTGCCTACAGTGCTATTAGGAAAGCCTTTCCTAGTGAGAATGGGCAGTACCATGGCTTCGAAGAGGACTAATGCAGCATATAATGGAATCAGTGTTAGTTTATTCTTCATAGCACATGCACATGTCCATGCAAAACTGTATGAAGTGTAATGTATAATAGTCAGCACTGTTTTTATATCTACTCATAATAATAGCTAGTATAAGTACCAGTATTAATTTTCTTAGTAGATGAAACACATTATTGATCTTCTGTGATTTTTGTCATTTTCTTCAAGTGAATTTAACATAACTTTTTTTCAAGAACAAACCATTGTAAAAAAAATGTCTTAAAAGGTCACAAAATAATTCTTGTTATATAAAAAAGTAATATAATACATTGAACTGCTCTTTGGTCATGATTGAGTTTCATCATTGTCATTATTTGGACACACATGTCCTCGTTTTGGTTGGCCACACTTTCGACACTTATAAGACCTTGTCCCAGTACTTCTTGTGGATGTGGTGGATTGAACTCCTTGATTCTGCATTAAAGTCTGCAACTCTGCTTCTGAAATGTGGAATTAGATAAAACATAAATAAGCTTTATTTCAATCAATGGCGTTGTAGAATTTTGTGTCTAGTTGAATATATAGGCTTGTACAATAAGTGCTAGCCCATTTACCTGTACATGTTGGGGGGCAAACACAGCTTTTGTGATTTATGCTTTATGCTTTTGAATGGCATCCTCCCTTGACTCCTTTTCAAGCATCGAGTGCATTGGCTCGGGTACCTGCTGTTTCAGTTCCTCTTCTAACTGCTTCAGTTCCTGTCTTGGTGTTGTGATCATGGTCTGGTAGATTTCAGTGACATATTCTAAAACAGGTAAACAAACTTTTTAACATAATTATGTCATTCAACGCCCTAGGGAAAAATCTCTATTATACAGAAATAACATAATTAATTCTGTTTTATTGTCAAATGCCTGGTAAACCAGCAAAGAAGTTGCTGATTTCAAATGGAACGTAAAATGAAGGATTGGATAATAGCCGTTCACTAGACATGGTACTGTAATAGTTTGCAATGTTCATATCTGGAGTTGGCATGTACAAATGGTTGCATAGTTACCATAACTTGCAGGTACCCTTGCTTCCCTTACTGTTGCCTCTCCTTCTTTATACTTCGGATAAGTAACAGACAGCCGTGGTTGTCCTTGACTATCTTGCTTTGCTTCCTGTCTTAGGTTGTAATTGAAGTGTAGTGCAGCTAATATTGACCTTAAAATATAATGTAGAGATCATTGACTTACACATTATATCATGCGTGTAATGATATGGGAATGATGGTTGATCACATCAATATACGTTCACCCCCAATGCAGAAACCAAGTTCTTGGCATTTTCAATTCTTTAATAGGCATTACTGACCCTGTTACACCATCTGCTGATCTCCAAGTTCTAAGCAAATGAAAAAAAAAATTGTTTACCTGCAAAGCATACCCAAGTAAGAAAAGGCCAGCATTTTTGGTGCAAACTGGTTGACCACTGAGTGGTAACCCTCAAGACAACTTGTTTGTTCCACTGGGGATGCTTTCTCTATTGCTTTTGTGAGAGTGCTCTTATTAAGGGCTAAACACAACTTTTTGTAGGCTTCTGAAACTGCAAGCAATACAGTAGATTGAAACTTGATTAGAAAGTTATGTTACACCAGTGTCAAAAGACAAATACAGTTATATGTGTAGTTGTTGCAGTATCATTATATGTAATTTACTTGAACATTTTTGCTAAATTTATGTACCTTTGGACATCCACACTTTCTCCACATCCACACTTTTTATGTGCCATCCTGTTCTTTAGCCTGGTAACTTTGGCTTTTAGTAATTTGACTTCTGCCTTCAGATCTTTGTTTTCTTTCTGCAAATTATCACACGTCTTGCAGTCTTCCGGAGTTTGGTCGCACTGATCAGTCTAATCAAAAAAAATTGATACAGGTTTAATTTATTTCTCTTTGTACTTAAAGTTTTTTATTTATTTATTTATTTATTTATTTATTTATTTTTTTTGCATGGCTATTTAATACCTACATATTATGGTATTGCGCCAGGGGAGAAAATAACAATCTTAATAAAGATAACCTTTTCTTTGTCAGCCAATTTATTCTTCTAAAAATAATGTTTGTAGGACAAAAACAAATTCTTACTGTTTGGTTCAATGGAGTTGATTCACGCTCTGCAGATGAGAAGGTTGTTAGAGGTGTTGAAGTCGAAGGACCAGCCTGCAAATAGAAAAAAAAAATTAAACTTTGCAAAAATCTTGTTAGTTTACAATTACAATTTATTCTTACATTTCTTAGTATTGATGAGTAAGTTGGTTCAAGTTCCGGTTCTTGATCTTGCACTGATGGATCGTGATCTTTATTTTGCTCTGGAGCCTCGTCAGAGAGGAATTGGTCAACCTGAAAAAGGGGAAAATTGAAAATAAAAGAACAAAGAAACTTACGAAGCCCTTTCTTCTAAGAATACGTTTCCTCTTACCGTTGGTGTTGCCAGCTCTTGTTGTTCCGACAGTGTCAACTGAAGATGAGGTTGTTCCAGCGACTCGTCAGTAAGAGGTTGATCCACCTGAGGAACAAAATAAGGGTACAGAGTGACTGAGGCCAAAAAAGAAAAAATATAGAGACGTACACTTTACCTGCATTAATTCAGGCTCGGTCTCTACAGCCGTACTGGATGCAAGTGTTTCCAATTGTACCGGGGTCAAAGCAGTGCTGCGATCACTACGTCTATCGTGTTCTTCACGAATTTCTTTCAAAATCTGCAGAATAAAATATATAGCATTGGTCGGCAAAACACAGAAATCGCACGTAAGCGAGAAGAATCCAAGGAACGCGAGGTGCGAACAACTCTCTGAACTATAAGACGCACAATTTGCTAGCCCTGTGCCAAAGCAAACGATGGTATACTAAGATTTGTAAGATTTCCTAGCTAAAACAAGTTGCAATTAGTGCACAGGGAATATAACCCGAACACAGTTAAGAAATAAAATAATAGCAGCACTCTATGCGTACCTTACGACGGCTCCTATGCGAGAGAGGCTGATCGACCGATACTTCAGATTTTCGCCAAACAGTGGGTATGGATCCTGGTTCCAGCCTTCTTACATTCCCTTCCATGTGGAACAACCTCTTGAAGCAATCCTCGTTAAAATGTTCCGAACAAACCATGAACCGACCTTTAGGGTTGAAATTTTTTCGGTGTAAGCTAACGAAAGCTTTCCATTTCGCGTAGAGTCCCTTGTTTGCTGGCGACCAATGCAGGGAAATTCCAGCCGCAGGATTCGACGAATTACTACAGCCTTGGACAACACAGCGGCTCATAATGACGCAAGATCACGCCGAAAACAACAACTACTCAATAGTTTCTCGCAGATCAAACTACACCTATTTTTGTCAACGAAAACTTCCACTCTGCATACTGAATTAACCACGTTTTTAGTATTTTGGTTGTGACTATGACGTCAGTTCCGTTCTCGACCCAATCCTCCTTTCAAACTCGGACTTTTCTAATTCGAGTAATGGCGGACGGTTTGAGCGCGAAGTTACAGTCATATTTATCGGACTTCTCCTTGGAATTTTGACCTGAGATTTGGCACAATTACTATTTGGGTGATGTAGTTTTGATATCTGGAGAGATTAGAAAAAGTCTATTTTCGTCGCAGAAGCACTTTAAAGTTTTACTAAAATAATTTCACGTGACCCCCCCTTTTTCCCTTATTTTTTTGGGATGGCCCCCCTCGAAAGCCATTTTTTTCGCATGCCCCCCCCCAAATCCCACCAGCCCCCCCCCCTACCTTATAAAAAATGAACGGTCCCTTGAGCGAATTTATCGGGTATCAAACTCGACCGCATCAACAAAGCTACTGCATTATATCATTCACGAGGCATCAATCATCAAAACCGTGTGAGGGTTTGTCGATATTCCTATTGGTTGTTTTGGAAAATTTCTGTCAAGTTTGATGTCCAAAAATACAGTGACCCGTTTTACGACGAAGGCCATTGCAGGAGATCAATTTTGAAAAACGCAAATCCCCCACACGGCATTGATGATTGATGCCTCGTGAATGATATAATGCAGTAGCTTTGTTGATGCGGTCGAGTTTGATACCCGATAAATTCGCTCAATGGAACGTCGGTCGTTTCGCACTTTTAGGTCGCGCTCGCCTTACGATTAAAAAAAATTGAGGCAAAACAATTTTTATCGAATAGAGCATTCTATAACCTTTGCATTGATATATAATTTGTAGTGGTTGACTTTAAGACAGCGCGGTAATATTTTTTTCGCTAAGGACACCCGCGAAGGTTTACAGTAACCTTAATCTTTTAATTACACCTCAAAAAACATTCAAAGAATACCTTATGAAATGTTCATCCATGAATGGCAATCCTTAAAACAAGAATGAGGTGTGTTTCCTTTGTTTTCGCACTACAGGCTTGATCGCTACTCTCTCGCACCCAAATCATCGTTGTTTACATTCGTTTGTTTTTAACTGTATTGCTGTTGGTTCAAACATGCTTTTTTGGGCGGGAACCTCTGAGTTATTTTACTATTGCTTCAGGCGATCAAGCTGCATACTTTCTACCAAGCAGTGCATGCATATACGAGCTTAAGCTTTTGCAATAATGGATCGGCGAAAGCAGCTTTATATTTTCAGCGCGTGGCCGTTAAAACTGGTAAATTTTTGTATATATATATATATTTTTTTATAGTGCTTGAGGATGGGTGGCATCGGAAATATATTCATGTTAAGAACTCTTTAAGCAAATGTACACTGTACTATGAAGTTATATGAAGTTATATTAACACGCAATGTCTGTGTAATCTCGCTCTAGATGACAAACCAAGTGTTGCAAAAATTATGTTTTGAGGTATAATTTTGCTGACTAATTTCTACCTAAAAAGTGAACCATATACACAAAGACGTGACCTCATTACTACCCAATACAATGTTTAATTCAAACTGAAACCTGTAATTCACTGGCAGATCTTCTGTTAGCAGTTTAATAAGCTTACCAGCTAGCTTCTGAGCAAATAGTTGTGGCGACACAACATTCATAATAACAAAGTTGATCAAAGTACAGTAAGCATTTGCTGAACAACTGAATACAATACCAATGCTACTAATAAATTCAAATTATCCCTAATCGAATCTCCTGACACAGAAACAAATTTATAAGAGGAGAAATTTAGGATACTCTAAAAAACGCACTATTTCCTACACAATGATCAGGTTGCCTTGAATAGTAATACTAATAAGTTTGGAAGACAACTGTTAGCAACACCCAATGCGGACCTGTCTGTTGTGGTGGGTATTTATCCTGGCTGCAGTCCATCTCTAGTAGAGTCGATGTTCGAAAGTAGGCCCGAAATACGAAATCTTTAGTAATATGAACCCACAGAGCTAGCTAAGGATTGTTTCGTATTCACAGATTTTTAATGAACCCAACTCTGTTTATAGATGTGTTTCACGCTCGAATGAAATGTGCGTGTTCCTTGCTGAAACCACCGTCTTAATTAATCTGGAAAGCAACTTGAAAGTCTGCACAGTTCATTTTCCTTTGCTGCATGTAAATGGTGGCAATCTAACTTTCTAACATGAATTATTTAGCGATATCGAGATTATCTCTTGCGTGGGGCGTCAAATCCGTCTTATGACTAGCCTAGTCTTATTTATTTAAGGATGAAATTGATAGTGATACGCATACAGCAAGTCAATCCGGAAAATATTCGTAGGTACGTGGTGATAACGTGTCGGCATCGTTCCTGAATATTTCGGCTTAAAAAAAGTTTGGGGAGGCAGGAATGCCACTTGGTACTCAGTCAACGATCATCACGTCAGAACTCTAGCGGCAAGTTACCATAAATAGGACGTTCAATTGTTTATCTATGCTCTTTGCAAAAAATATCATCTCTTCTTTGATAGGCTTAAACTGAAACTGAAAACAGAAAACGCAAAGTACATCAATGTTTATTTGCAAAGACTGTTGTTGAGATTGATGTTGTGAATTAATGTTCTTTTATCTTGGGTGACTCAAACTGAAAAAATGCTTAGATAGGCGCTTTTTACGGATGACTTATCTACAACTTCCGCTCCGAACCCTTGATGCAATGTTGAATATTTAATTAGATATTTTCTTGTTTTGTACAAAGATCTTTATGCGCAAACAAATTCTAGATCATAATCGAAGCCAACGAATATTGCTATAAATCGCCGCTGCGTACTGTTCAATATCACATTCAAAATGGAATGAAAAGCTTGTTTCAAAGTGAGTCGAGAATTCAAACCCATGACGAAAACCACACATTTACATAGCCACTAGCCACTTATCGTTAAGCTACATTCAAGGATAATTATAATATTTCATCAATATAAATTACCATTAACCCTACATGTAACCTAAAATCCATATCATACTGCATGGTCCCTCATCCCCAACTACCGAGAGCCTGGAACAGGCTATCTTGCTTGGGGCTAAATATATGGAAAAAACGAACAAAGTTGAGTTTTCTAGTTTTGTCGAAGAAACTGATTTTGTTCCATTTTTGCGGACATTTATTCTTAAGTAATCTGATGAAAACTGAACCAGATTAGCAGGCCTTCGTTGCAGGCGTAAACAGGGAACCAGCTTATTGCAGAGCTATTCCTTGCCTTAAAAAAGTACAATTTCAAGAACATCGGTTAATCTAATTATTTGGCGGTAAACAAAACCAGGGGTGTTACTAAACATAGCAACTAAGTAACCCAGTGACGGGAAAAAATTTCAAAGGGTAAAAAAATATATAATATTTTAAGAATGCGAGAAATCGATTATAATTGATTTTTTGGTATTGATGTATGAATAGTGTCTACAACACCAATTCACAAAGCAAGCCTGATAAAAAACCCATATAAAGTTCAGAAATAAAAGTTATAAAAAAGCTAATAAATCACTGCTGTCAGTCAAGGTTGTCAAAGGTCGTCAAAATGAAACACTGAATGACCGAATAGATTAATAGAAATTAGTTAATTCTGGTACATGAAGAGAGCTAAGCCAATCCAAACTATAATACGTCGATTAAGAAGTACTAAGCGATTCACGCGAGTCCGAAGTCTCAGTAACGCTGCGCATAGAATTGGAAAACATGATCTGTGACACTTCACACTTCTGCATGGTCCACCCTCAATGTTTATAAAAATTCTTGTAAATCATAGTTTGGATTGGCTAAGATATTTTAGACAAGTCACTATTAAAATGATGACTTTTGGGCATTGGTTTCTTTTAAATTTTAGAGTTTCAGACCTTAGCCGCTTTTCGTACAATGAAAACTTTGAATTGGCATAACAAACAAAAACTTCTTAGTCCTTCCTTCGGCGCCGTATCATGTGTGCATGAAATGATGTCGGCGGCCGTTTCATGAATAAAAAAACATAGCGAAATACCTTTCCGTGGCTTGGTAAATATGCATCCTTTACTTTTTATCTGTTTCAATCGATTTTAGAGATTTTTAGGAGATTTTGAAAGTTTTACACCCTTAACACACACGGAACTAACACACACAGAAGTAGCATGAGCTGTTGACGTAATGATGGCGCGAGGAAAGAGAATTTACATTTTGAAGATCAAAGTAAACAAGTTGTTTCCCTTTTTTTCTTCGCGGTGTTTTCGAAAAGAAGTAGAAAACATGTTCTCCGTTTTTCTATCGATTTATAGAAACACTCGTGAAAGTTTGGGAGAATTGAAAAAGCCGTGGAAACACTCGCCTACGGCTCGTCTTCCCACAGCATTTCTCGTTCTCCCAAACTTCCACTCGTGTTTCTATTGCACAAATAGATTCCATGTTGCCGTGCGTCTGTTCAGTAATAGATCACAGATGACGTCAAAATATGGTAAGAGCAAAAAAGTGGCACACGAGATGATAGCCGAGTGTGTCACTGATGTTCTTACCACATGTTGACGTCATCTGTGATCTATTACTGAACAGACGCACGGTAACATGGAATCTATTTGTGCAATAGAAACACACACAGTGTGTATTTTACTATTGCTTCAGCCGATGAAGCTGCATACTTTCTACTGAGCAGTGCATGCATATACGCACTTAAGCTTTTGCAATAATGGATCGGCGAAAGCAGCTTTACATCTTCAGCGCGTGGCTTGCAACAAATGGTAAGTTTTTCTATACACAATTCAATGTTTAATTCAAAACCCTGTAATTCAGTAGCAGATCTTCTGTTAGCAGTTTGATAAGCTTACCAGCTAGCTTCTGAGCAAATAGTTATGGCACGACACTTAAGTCTTTTACATTATCCTTGCAATGAATCGGTATATCTCATAGCTGATCATGATAAGTGATACTTCGATAGTACTTGGAGGTTGATCTGAACATTCATAATAACAACGTTGATCAAAGTACACTAGGCATTGTCTGAAAAACGGAATAGAATACCAATGCTAGTAACAAATTTAAATTATTCCTTTTCGAATCTCCTGAGATAGAAACAAATTTATAAGGAGAGAAATTTGGGATGCTCTAAAAAACGTAGTACTTCGTACACAATGATCAGTTTTCCTTGAATAGTAAGACTAATTGTTTGGAAGACAACTGTCGGCAAAACTTAATGCGGACCTGTCTGTTGAGGTGGGTTTTCATTCTGGGTGCAGTCCATCTGCAGTACAGTCGATGTTCGAAACTAAACCCGAAATATGAAATCTTTAATAATATGAAGCCACAGAGACGGATGAGTTAAGGATCGTTTCGTACTGAGAGATTTTTAATGAACCTAACTGTGTTTATAGATGTGTTTCACGCTCGAATGAAATGTGCGTGATCCTTGCTGAAACCGCTGTCGTTAATTAATCTGAAAAGCAAATTAAAAGTTTGCTCGGTTCATTTTCCTTCGCTACACGTAAATGGTGGCATCTCTTGCGTGGGGCGTCAAATCCATCTTATTACTAGTTTAGTCTTATTTGTTTATGAATGAAATTGATAGTGATACCAATGCAGCAAGTCAGCCCGGAAAATATTGGTAGGTGCGTGGTGATTACGTGTTGGCATCCTTCCTGAATATTTCCGCTTTGAAAAAGTTTAAGGATGCAGGAATGTCGGTCGGCACTCAGTCATAGATCATCATGTTACAACGCTCGCGGCAATTTACGATAAATAGGACGCTATGCTCTGCGCAAAAAAATTATATATTATCTCTCTTTTGATAGGCTTAAACTGAAACTGAAAACAAAAAACGCAAAGTACATCAATGATTATTTGCAAATAGTGTTGTTGAGATTGATTTTGTGAATGTTCTTTTATAATGGGTGACAGAAATTGAGCAAATGCTTAGATGGGCACTTTTTACGACTGACTCATCTACAACAACTTCCGCTCCGAACACTTGATGCAATGTTGAATATTTAATTTCATCTTGTCTTGTTTTTTACAAGGACCTTTTGGCGCAACCAAATTCTAGATCTTAATACAAAGAATGATCGAAACCAACGAATATTGCTATAAATCGCAATTGCGTACTGTTCAATATCACATTCAAACCGGAATAGAAAGCTTGTTTCAAAATGTCTCGAGAAACTCAAACCCATGACGAAAACCATACATTCACATAGCGACTTAACGGTAACGTACATACAAGGAAAAATATAATATTTCATCACTATAAATTACCATTAACCCTACATGTAACCTAAAAACCATATCATACTGGTCGCGCAAATAATTCAGAGATGGCACTGAAGCGTCCTACTACAATGTACCAATTAATCGTAAGCATTGCAAAATTTGAGGGACAATGAAAATGCACATCTGTCAAATTAGAAAACATAACAATAGATTTGGTTTTGAGACTGAGAGCAGTCACTCATTCAAGCGCAACCGGTAGAATAAAGAGCAAGAAGAATACCTTAATACACGTTCTGATGGCGTGTAAACTGTGATATTTACATAATTGGGCCTTCTGGTGACCATCCAAAACTGGAAAGTTTATTCACAGCCTTTATTAATATAGCAATTTATGTCACTTCCAATTCTGTCTTTCCTCTTTTAACGTTTTGAGAATGTTTCAAAACATATTGGATTCAATCCATGCAAAGGAGTCGGCTCTGATAGGAACCGAGCCTTTTGCGTTAAGCTACAGTCGTGCGATTATAACAGAGGGTTTTGCCTAAATCTAAGAAAAGATAATAATGAGCCCATGCTTCTTACGTCACATAAACGCTGGCTATGCTCTCCGGCTACCTCAAGACAAATGGTCCCTTCATCTGAACCGCCCGTTTATCTAATAACATTAACTTTTAAAAGTTTTTGCTTTTTTACGAAATGAAATAAAATAAAATAAAATAACCTAATTGAAACATTTCTTGGCCGACAACTAATAGTTTCCGTGAGATTTTTCAATATCATAGCCTTCTATCACAATCCTGAGGTGATCTATGAAATGACAGGAAAATTTGTTAATCATGTGTGTTTCTACCGTTCTAGTTTTATTCAGGTCTGTCCTGCTGACCAATGCAGAGCATAGTAAGTGTATATATCTTTTTATTAATACCCGTTTTTGTTTTGTGCATCTTATTTGAGCTATACCAATGCAATCGCTGTCAGCTTGGCGAATTGCACAAATGTTCTTTAAAAGAGAGTCTAGTTGGCATACGGGAGAGGGGAGGGGAAGGGAATTGAATTAGTTTGAAATAAAGAAAAATGTGATCGTCGTCCCATATAAGTTTTTGATTGTCCATATCATTAATATTTGTATGAAGAAGAAGGGGAGTTGGTCGGTAGGTTTTAGATAATTATGCACGGGCAAAATATTTATAATTGTGATATTATGAGATTATTCAATCTATTTTAGCGGAGCTTTGTCAACCAATTTCAAGCCTTGAATTAGACCTTGACTTAACATAAAGCTTAGATGAAATGTTTAATGACTAGTAGACGCTACGTGTGTCAAACGTTTCTTCGCCATATGTCATGTCTCTCTTAAAAGCTCATTTCATACTAGTTCATCACTGATACTCCTTTAGCGATGTTTAATGGCGATTTTAGGCAAAACAACAACGATAACAAAACAGGGACGTTGAACGCAAAACATCAAAAACAAAAAGTATCCAATGCTCAAGGAAAAATACGATCATCTTATTGTCGAAATATTTCATGTCATATCACATCACATCGCATCACGTCACGTCACGTCACGTCACATCACATCACATCACATCACATCACATCACATCACATCACATCACATCATATCATATCACTTCGCATATCTCATCCTTTGAGATTTATTTTCCACAGGTTTGTAACATTACTATAACTAGCTGGACTACCAATCAGTCTAATTGTAGTTGTTTCCTTGCCACGTGTTTGTTTGAGTAACTATGCATAAGACCATGCTAATGTTAATTTCACGTTTTATAGGTTGTGATTTTGACTATGGATTGTGTTTTGGCTGGTCACAAAATTATTACGACGCCTTTGACTGGACTAATGAGTACGGTTCGACACCTTCGTATAATACAGGACCTTCCTCTGACCACAGCGGATACGGTTAGTATCTTATTTTGCTTAATTAAAAGCCTCTAATATTTAAGGAGGATACGGGACCCAAGGGAACAGTATGTATTAATATTCAGGTGTATTACAATTTTAAGTCATTCTATTAGACTAGTAGATATATTTAGCACTGTGCTCAAGTGTTAATATTCCACTGGACAATAACCACTTATTAATATAACTTTGATTGACTAATCTTAACTTGTTTTGTTTATAGGAAGCTACATGTATATCGAAACATCTTATCCTCGACAATATGGGGAAAACGCCAAACTAGAATTTTCAGTGTCGAGCTCTGACATTGGGAAGTTGTCCTGCCTGAAGTTTTATTATCACATGTATGGCGACACAATAAACAGGCTCAATGTCTACAATGGTTATACCAAAGTGTTTACTGAATCAGGAAACCAAGGAAATGTGTGGTTGTCTGCGAAAATTACCATGACTTTACAAAGCAAAGTAAGCTCTAATTATTTTATCTAAGGGTATCTTTTCGGTCTGGAATACCATTACGTATGATTGGCTAATCGCGGTCGTCTTGAGCCATAGGAAGAAAACCAAACTTACACATTTCGTTCAGTTTTCTTTTCATCAAAATAAATTTTTCCGGGGAACAACTTAAACGTTAACCCCTTAAATTCAATTGTATTTAACACAAAGCAAAAAACACTCTTTTCTTGAAGCTTTTCGAAGGCTCAAAGACTTTTTATATTGGATTGTATTTAATCTCAGAAACCAAGATTAAGTAATTTAAGTTATAGATCTTAGTTATGTTTTGTCATGTCCAGATCTGAGCTATAAGCTAAAAAGATTCAGAGTGCAAAACAAAACTTCTGGGTAATTTATCAAGCACAGACCATCTAAGACCAAATAACTATCTGTCAACATGCAAATAAGAACAAGGAAAGAAATGCCATGTTTTTTTTATTTTCAGCAGTAAAATGTTTCCCGACGTGAAATTTGTATGCGTAATAGTTGACTCGGGCTGCGCCCTCGTCAACTATCACGCGATAGAAATCTCGAGCTCAGAATCTAATTGTTTAATGGTTGACGAGGGCGAGCCCGAGTCAAATATCACGCATAGAAATCGAGAGCGAATAATCTAATTGTTTTAGTATAAATCCACTAGTCGTTCAAAACTTTATCTAAACCTCTTCACAGACACTTTGAAAACGCCAAGAAGCGGCCGTCATTTTGTTAACAAGGGCACACTGCTACGCTACTCACTATCTATCACAGAACAGATAGTGGGTAGCGTAGCCAATCAGAGAACGGCATTCGTGACAGATCGCTAGTAGATTTATACTAAAAATAAATAGAAAATATGTTCTCCGTGTTTCTATCGGGGAAGTTTGGGAGAACTCGGAAAAGCTCGCGTCTGTCGGCCCGTGTTCCCACAGCATTTCTCGTTCTCCCAAACTTCCACTCGTGTTCCTATTTAACAATTAGATTATGAGCTCGAGATTTCTATGAGGTGATAGTTGATGAGGCCGAAGGCCGATTCAACTATCACCTCACCGAAATCTCGAGCTCATAATCTAATTGTTTTAGTAGAATTGTCACTGAAATTTACTTCAAATGACGATTCCCAATTACTGCTTCTCGACGTATTATTAAACTTTGCGCCTTAGAAAGATAGCTTGAATTGGAAATTTAAGTTGTGCGCGCGTGCATAATCTTTTAAATAACTTCAAGTTTTTTTAAAGTCAAGAAACCTTTAATGTCCTTCTTTTAGTCTTCCCGGGAATTAAATTATCTATTTGTATCAAAATGTTCTTTGAAAACTTTTCAAAAACGACAAAACGTCGCCATTTCATATACGACCTCCAACCACTGAACACTAATGGCTGATAGTGTGCAATGGCTCAGCCAATCAGATTACAGCATTTGCATTAGTATACTAATAGAATTCTACTAAAACTCGATAGAAACACGGTCCATGTTTTCAATTTCTTAAATAAACACCCGTAATTTGGCTATTGTAACTTATTGTGATATGCCTAAAACACAGATACATCAGTGCATGTTGGCTTTAGATTCAAACCCGATGTACCTTACGATGTCTTTTTATTTCCCACTTAGATTACCTTCGAGGGGATTCGTGGACTCTCCTTCACAGGCGACATTGCTATTGATGACGTATCCATTGTCGATGGAATCTGTCAAGGTATATCTCGAATTATCGCTATTTGTTCGTTTTGGCTCTACATACATCACGGACTGTGGAAACCTTTTCTTCCCTTTAACTCGGCTCTTTTTTAAATGTTCAGTTCTTTATTGTTCGGGAAAGGCTAAAATCACGATACTTTCGCAATGTTTAATTTTACAATAACTGTCAGACTTCTTGCAAGCTCATTGGCTCATTTTCTATCGTCAATAAGGGTGTAGTCACACAGATGATGCAATCACGCGCGGACCTTGAACATTTTGCCAGACTTTTTACAGCGTCTGTAATATAATCATTTAAGCCCGAGTCTCAGACTCATTTTCACTAAAAGAAATTCAGGTTTCCTTGCGCTTTAATTTGGCTTATTGCTTCCTCTCTTCGTAGTTTACACGCTTGATTAATTATTTTTGGCTTTCAAATTTATAAAAGAAGAAGTACAAATTGACGTGCGCTTTTTATGCGTCTCCACTACATCTCTTTGATCCAGAGCTGTTTTGGCAATGCTATGACGCAAGTTATCATTGATAAGAGGACATACGCATAGAGCTGCCATCCATCGAAAATATTTTCTAACTTCCCAACTGGAATCTAAACAACGTAATGGCAGTAACGCATAACATCCCAGATATTAATTGACCAGCAAATTTTCTTTTCATTTTCAGAGTGCACGGAGAACGTGAACCAATCTTTTGGGCAACTGGATATCAGCTATTCAAATAATTTTGACCCATACTGTAACTGGATAGTTGGGAATGCTGGGATACCTCAGGCAGTTGCCATTGTTTCCATTCACCAACTCAACTTCACTGGCTACGGCAGGTACACACGTTGCATCTATTGCTTTTTTGTTTTGCTTTTATTCCCGGATACTTTTTTGTTTTTCAATTATCCATAATTCACTTTATTTGTCCCCCAAATTTTGCGCAAGATTTTGCTGTTGAATGTTCTTCAGCAATCCCTTAGCAACTGCTCTAAATCGATAGCTAAGAAAGGCCTTCCTTAGAGCTTAATTCAGCATGATAGTTAATCGTCAGCTGCAAAACGTTTTTGCCATCGGTCAGATTATTATTATTATTATTTTTAAATCTGTGGATCGGGATAATTATCTGTGCTCTTTTTAACAAGCTCGGTTTCACGCCATCGAGTGGCGCATAAGAAACAATAAGCCGAGGCTACAAGCATTTTATGCAACTGTGTAAGCGATAATAAAACTTGTCTACATGTTTTGACAGTGATTACGTCAAATTGTATGATGGAAATGGGACTGAGGTTTTTGCCAGACATGGATGGGACTCCACGTCCTCTAACAGGAGTTTGCAGCAAGTGTCCTTTGGAGAATCCAAAAATATCACCATTCAAGTCTCTCTGGTTGACCCGTCGAACTTTGTCAAAATTGATTACGGCTTGTTGATGCAACCGCTGACATTAGGTAGGGAAATGAGTTTGCTGTGGTGTGCGCGTGTTTTGCCTCTTCACAAAATCAGGTATCCAATATGTCTCCATCGCGGTGGTTTCCTATACCTCCTTTTGAAAGATCAAACTGGAATCTGGAAATACTTACACATATACATGCTGACTGCGGGGAAAAGGTGTTGAATCTATATATTCCTGGATTTGAATCATTTTCCAATAGCAACGAGAGATTATTCTACCGTTTGTTTGGTTCATTGTGTGATTACTGATTTTTAATAATAAATTCTACCGCAGCTACCCTATTGGCTGATTGGAGCGTAACCGTTGTAAGCCGAACAGCGAGAAGCATCGGGATAAGTTGGAGCAGCCCAAACAGTCTTCTCAACGGTGGAATTCGTTTTTATGTTGCCCTTGCCAGAAAGATAAACAGCAGCAGCGAAATCCTGGCTGGGAATGTAACAACATCGGAGATTACTGAACTGGATCAGTACACCGAGTATAAAGTTAGTGCTATAGCTGTGAATGGCAATGGAATGCCGTTTAAAAGTGCAGAGGTCTCAGTTATGACCGATGAAGGGGGTGAGTACACTACAATTAATTATGTTGTACAAATGCAACCGTCCGAGGAACAAATCTTTCCACGTGCTTTCTTTTTCAGTTCCTAGTAGAGCGCCAAATGGTCTTCAAGTGTCAAGCTCTAATTTTACCTCTGAGCTTCTGGTGGAATGGTACCCTCTTTCGCAACAGTACGCCAATGGTAAGCTCTTAGGGTACACAATCTACTACCAAGATTACAACTATTTTTGGTCGCCACATGAAAGCGTCAACACAAGTAGTCCTTCCCCTACGCGATTCACCTTAAAAGGACTTAAGCCAGCGCACGAGTACCTCGTTGCAGTGGCCGCTTTTACGTCAAAGGGAGTAGGACCAAAGTCGGCCTATGAACACGCTATCACAGGTATGTTTTTGAATGATTTCTTTTAATTGCCTATAACTTGCATGACCACGTCAGAGAATTTTTAGACCAGGTCACTAGGGTTTACCTTCAGAGGACCATAACCTTTTTCATTCCATTCATGAGCTGATTGTTTTTTCTTACTTTCTTCAAGGCTGTTCAACAACTTTAAATGAGACCTTTGGTCAAATAGAATTGACTACAACAAGCTACCATGATGTTCGATGTACCTGGAAGATACACAGTGCTGGAATCAGTGAAGCCGTTGCTTTCATTACCGTTCAAGAATTAAATCTCTACTATTGCAGGTAAAGGAAGGGAATGGTAATTTCTGTGTAAAAGATAGGTGTAACAAGAGGCAGGTAACAAGCGGGGCCGTAGCCAGACATAATTATGACTGAAGCAATGTCCATGGTTCAATTTTCTTCTTAGGTATTTGGGGAGTTTATGATGACTATAAACAACAAAAATAAAAAGGAAAATGACTGAGGCAAGTGCCTCTGTTTGCCTGTTACTAGCTACGGCCCTGAAGTGTTGTATTTCTACTGGCTGGCGGGTAGCCAAGTCCTAGTCTCTAACTCCATAATGATGCAACTGTAACAATTAGAATGGAACACCCTACTGATCATATACACCGCAAAATATCCCAAAACAAGCCTGGGCTTATATTCGGGGGAAAATCTGAAGAATGTCTGCGTTTGATCATTGTGGGCTTATATCTGAGGAAGGAAATGTACGTTGTTTCCCAGTGGTGGAGGGGGGGGGGTTACTTCCTTATAAGAGGCTAATGGGGATGTGCCGCTGGATGGGGTCGCATTTTTACGACTGGATTGACCATCACGGGGTCGCATTTTCAATAGAGTTACTAAAATGGGGTCGCCATTTTATGATTTTGGGGTAAGACAGTTCTTCATATTTACGGTTAGCAAACGTACCAGAATGTTTGTACTGTAGGTGAAAAGTAAAGTGTTCTTTATTCAATATAAGGTACATATATAAATAGAAAGTAACTAAGTTGGGATGGCGAAAATTACATGTTTGCCCAGAAGTGAAGTGAAGATGGAGTCTATAATTGGCCACAGAATAGACTATAATAGGGTAGGGGCTCTGAAAGGCCAGCGGGCACATATCCAGCAAAAATTAACCCACGTATCTCCCCCGTTCTTCCACTAACGTCACCAGAGTTACATTCATTTACATGCTACAAGAGATTAATATTAATAAGGAGAACCCTGCTGACGTACATGTCGTTTGCATTCTTCCTCAATGGCATAGACTTTGGCGACGAGAAGTCATCAGGTTCAATACCAGTTGACTCCAAAGATTTTAAAAGTTTGTGAAATTTAGTAACTGGTGAAACTCATCAGGAGATACCAGCTGGCGTTCAAAAACTAAAATATTTCCGTTAGCAAAAGGGATAAAAAGTCAATGCATTCCATGTGAAATTTTGAGTTTAAAAACCGCTTCACATAAAAAGTATATACATACATATAACAGATTAGAATACAATGGGCTTAAATTTCTGGGCACGGTTAACTGTGCCATGTTTTTTCAATATTCAGGGAGGGATTCCGTTTCGGTTTGTTGCTTGATCAGAGATTAAAGCGCTAATGCTAATAAAGCAAGTATTGTAAACAAAGATTTCCGTATAACTGCATAATCTAAAGATGATAAAAGGATAAACCAACAATAAAATAAAGTTTTGTTTTTAAACTGGAACAATATAACGCGAATCTGTAAGAGTGATATTCAACATTTTCACTTCATCTAACATTAGGTTTTCTTTTTTTTTTATTTTTAATTCAGCGAATTTGTCAAGATTGTCAATGGATACGGAAATGAGGCTCTCTACCACCTTGGGTGTGTGTCATTTGCTCCAGAAATTCTAGCGGATGTTTCTTTTGGTCTTTCAAATAACATCTCCATTCAAGTTTTCACACAAAGTTATGGCAACAGTGTGAAAATGAAGTACGCCGTTTTGAAAAAGGGTCTCGCGTCAGGTATGTTTAAATAACACTCTAAAACTTTTACGGTGATGCTGCTACTAGTGATCCGAATTCTGCTTCTAGTCTTAATGCTATTGCTGCTGCTATAATAATAGAACTAATAATTATTATATCACTTTTGATACTGCTAGTATTACTAGTACTACTACTACTACTACTACTTGTCCTACTACCACTGCCACTGCCACTGCCACTGCCACTGCCGCTGCCGCTGCCGCTGCCGCTGCCGCTGCCGCTGCCGCTGCCGCTGCCGCTGCCGCTGCCGCTGCCGCTGCCGCTGCCACTGCCACTGCCGCTGCCGCTTCCACTACCGGTACCACTACCGCTTCCACTACCACTACCACTACCGCTACCGCTATTAGTCTACTATTAGAAAGAAAAATAAGGAATCTTAAGTAGTATTTCGTTGTTGACAGTTAAGTATTCAATGCTCCGAAGAAATCTGCTTTACTTTTCTTCTTTACCTAGCCATTATGGTTTCCGGATGGAATATAACAGTCTTTAACCTTTCATCCACAAGCTTTAACGTTCATTGGACAAAGCTCGATAAAGTAGTTAACCGGTTTGCAAAGTTCTACATAGTTGAAATAAAAAGCTTCCAAGGTACTATACTGACGGTAGAGACTGTTCCTGGAAATGGTACAAGTACAATTATCAAGGGACTTGGGCCTTCTACGAAATACCGTGTAGTTGTTTTTGGCGTTGATAGCATTGGACAACCATACAAAAGCTTGGAGGCTACTATCACTACTACCACAGGTAGGAGACAATGGAACTATTGAGCTGTGTATGCTTATTTGCATTATATATCACACAAGGTGCTTGGAGGATTTCACTTTATCGATCAGAAACTCGTATATGTATCAGTACATACATATGAAATTAAAACCACCACAACAACAATAACGAGACAAAACAACTCTATATTATTATCGAAAAAGGCAACTACTCAAAAATTTAAAATAGGATTCCCCAGTTTTATGAATGTTTTTTTTTTTATTACGAATAATTACGGATATTTTTGTTCTTTGAGTTTAGTAACTTGCGGCTCCCGACCAAGTGCGACTCGAATTGTGGGTGGTACAGTTGCGCCTGTAAACAGTTGGCCATGGCAGGTGATGTTGACAAACGAGTATGGAAATCAGTTTTGTGGCGGCTCATTAGTGGATACTTATTGGGTGGTGACAGCGGCTCATTGCTTGGATGGAAAAACACCATCTAGTGTGAGGATAAGGTAGCTAACGCTAACGATTTCACTTTAGTTAAGAAAGCATCCATCTGAAAACCATGCACTCAGCGTTGCAATATGAGTCCACTTCGCCCCTCTTAAGTTTCGTTCATATTTTGTGTAGGGTTACATGATAAGGTGATTATGCAGTGGGTAGAATATTATCGTAAAATTCTTTAACGTGTGAGAGATATCGTGATCAACGTGTTCGTGATCAGCATTGCTCCAAAAAAAAAAAAAAACAAAAAGCAAAAAACAACAACAAAAAAAACAAACGGCCCATTTTTCGACCAAAATATTCATAACAACATTAAATATTTCCAGCTCAAGAGCTGGTGTAATTAATATCGTGTAACTAAATTTCTATGACACCATCGAGATTTTAAATAACTCTTTAGTTTTGTTCAAACTTATTTTGAAAATAATGCCCTGATGGAAGTGTTTGGCCGAGAGGATTTTAGGATAAATTTAACACTGAGAATTGCCGATGCGGCGTTGTTTCAAAAGTTTCTTTACCTACTATTTTATGAACTTTTTATCGGTTAATAAATACAGTCTTCAAAGTTAAAACTGTATGTGAAATTTTGGCTGACAAAAGGTTGCCAAGATTTGCAACGAGTTTGATTGCGTGGTAGCATGATGAATTCACCAGATTTCACTCGAAACAAACTTTGAAGGTCTACAATAACTTCTGACGTTAATTATCTTGCTTTAAAAAACAGCCCTAAGAAAATACGCACGCTAATTGCTTAAAATCGTGTTTCTATAACTCGATTGAAACACAGAACTAGCGTGAGCTGTTGACGTAATGATGGCACGAGCAAAGAGAATTTACATTTAGATGATCAAAGTAAACCTGCGGCTCGTGTTCCCACAATATTTCTCGTTCTCCCAAACTTCCACTTGTGTTTCTATAACTCGATAGAAACACGGTACATGTTTTCTATTTCTTTAAATATAGTGCCTTCGATATGATAGACTTACAGCTAGAAGGCTTAAAACAAGCCTCATCAGACGCTATTATGTTCATCGATCTATATATGAAAAGGAAAAAATCTCCGAACCACTTACTCTGTTTGAGTGGTAGCCTTAATCTTCAAAACCATTCCTCAAGCGATTATGGATTTCGGGACCTTTCTGCAGATCACATACGGGTGAGAAAGCTTCCCGTTAAAATATCATTAATATCATGGATGAGATTATCTCGTTTAAACGAAGACATACTGTACCTTTCCATAAGTTGTTTTCATCTTGTTTGAGATTAGCACCTATGTCCCTCAAACCTATTATACGGTAACGAGGCGGGGGGAGTGGTGGGGGGGGGGGGGGGAGGGAGGCAAGGAGAGTGTCACCAAATAGCCTGATTTTGAGACTAGACACGGTCTCAAAGTTTTTCTGCCATAAGTATTTAATATGACTCAACGGAGGAGCCTTGTCTTGTCACGGAAAGGGATAGATTGTAAAAGTGGGATTGGCGCGTTAATGATTCGAAATGTTATCATCCTGAACTCTCAAAAACTGTTTAAGTATCTGATCTGAGGAGACTCGTATTATTTAGTCGTGTTACACTGCAAACTGACTCCCTGGCATCCTCTTACATGTATTTCTATCTGAGTTTCAACTGACAATTTAAAGGTTTTTTTAACGTTCTGTTTTGTTGCATATGCGCGCTTGAGTCTGGGGCGAAGCAGGGGGGGGGGGGGGAAGAGTTCGCAGCAGCATGAGTCTATTTTTCTTTTACAGTTCGTTCTAAATTAATGAAATATCCAGACCAGCAATTCCCATTAACCGACGCTAAGTTAAGTTAAGTTAAGTTAAGTTAAGTTAAGTTAAGTTAAGCTAAGCTAAGCTAAGCTAAGCTAAGCTAAGCTAAGCTAAGCTAAGCTAAGCTGAGTTAAGTTAAGTTAAGTTAAGTTAAGTTAAGTTAAGTTAAGTTAAGTTAAGTTAAGTTAAGTTAAGTTAAGTTAAGTTAAGTTAAGTTAAGTTAAAAGTTACCTATCACCTATCACTTCTTACGGTATATATACATATCTAAAATTCTTTTAATATTTTAAAATACGGACTGGAATTTGATTTTATAAAAACTAAAAATGCAAATTTTCCACTGGAGACCAAGTCAAACCAACTGCAAGCTGCTGGAGTATTTAAACTCTCCTAATACCTTTTCATGGATTTTTTTCCAGATTGGGAGCCCATTACAAAACAAATGGCAGCGTTGGAACGGAGCAAGACATCAGAGTTGCAAAAATTATCATGCACGAGAATTACGGCTTTCCCCTATCACTAAGCAATGATATTGGCTTAATCAATCTCGCAAGTCCAGCTGATCTTGGAGTAGGAGTTGGTCTTGTTTGTTTGCCAGATACCAACTATCAGCTTCCCTTTGATAACCCTAACAAAACGTGCTGGACAACTGGTTGGGGAAGGTTATATTGGTGGGGCCCCTCACCAAATACATTGATGCAAGTATCCGTGCCACTTGTGTCAAAACAACGTTGCGAGAATGCTCATCCTGGCGAAATAGACGAATCAATGCTCTGCGTTGGTCGAGATGAAGGAGGTATTAGTCCGTGTAACGGTGATAGTGGTGGGCCCTTAGTGTGCGAGTTTAATGGTACGTGGTATCTCGAGGGAGCCACCAGCTGGGGATACGGATGTGATCATTTTTCGATGTACGCTAACATTCGCGACTTGAAATCGTGGATATTAACAAATATGTACACGGTCGTAGCACCTAGTGCATCTCCAAATAACCAATCATCATCTGCATTAGGTAAGCGTAACAAGAGACTATGGATTTTGCATGTTTCAAGAAGGCGCATGAAAACTAAAAAGGTTATGAGGTTAAGGGCTTAAGTTTTTTTTTAACTCTTGTGAAATCATTAATTGTATTTTATTTATTTCAACTGTATTACTCATAAACGTTTCAACTGCGCTTGAACACTTTTCACAACTAGGCGAATTAACAGTTTCGTTACAAATTCCAGCTAGGCAACTGGTCTGCAATTCAATGGTTTAATTGAAACCGATATTGCATTTTCTCCCTCTTCATTGGGTGATTGGAAACTATAACACTTGAAAGTGGCAGCTAACAAATAGCTGCTTGCTCCACCTCGCCCCCTACACTGTTGCATATTTAATAAGCATTTTCACATAACGTCACGACCTTGTGGTAAAAACTAGAATATGTATTGACAGTAATGTGAATGTTTAGAAAAGCCAAAAAGGCCTTGGAGTCAGAGTAAAACAAGGTTTTAGACAATCAGTGTAGTAGTTATCGCACTTAACCCTTACTCTGATGACATTACATGCATGTAATGTGTGATATTACACTTAGCCTCATTCAAAATATCTCATTTTTTAACCTTAGAGTAGCAATAGCATAAAGCTAAATTATTTGTATCGGCCAAACCTGTTTTAGGAATAAACTCCGGTTGTACCATACGCAAGCTATTTCAAATAGCACTCTTGTAACTTCTTAAAATCATTTCGGTTATATAAAGCAATAACAACTACGATAAAAGCACGATTCTTATTTCTTGTTAACATTTCACTGATATGACTAATATTTCTGTAACGATTTCAGTGTGGTGTGATTTTGACCACGGTTTGTGTTCTGGATGGAGTCAGTCTAGAGCGGATGATTTTGACTGGACGCTTGCATCTGGTTCAACGCCTTCGTCGTCTACAGGTCCATCTCACGATCAAGGAGGGTCAGGTAGTTAGCTTGTTTGTTTTTTTATTTTTTCAATATAGTTCGTTCTTCGACAATAGCAATCCACAGCTACTTTGAATACCTTGTGAATCATGACAAGTCTGACGTAACATTCTATGTTTGCCAAGGAACTCGAAAGAGGCCTTTCTACTTCGGCAAACTATTGAGTATTGCGCTGAAAGTTCCGTTTGCAAACTTGACGTCCAGTATACATGTTTTTTTAAACATATTTAACAACCTGTCAGTGGACAACCTCTCATGTTAAGTATTACAAAGGGACTTTTCAAATAGCCAAATAGGTTAAAGCCACTGAGTTAGTTTCCTAAGATTTTCAGCGCAAAAGTTCCAGTTTAGGAAACTGAATGAGTGACAAAGAGTTTGAAGTCAATAGAAACAGATAGCCTGTAGAATGACCATCCATGCTGATGTTGCGAATGTGTGATATTTCGGTGTAATTCTCTATCACAGTGCAAATATTGAAATTTATTTATTTTGTTTAACATTACAGGTAATTACATGTACATCGAGGCGTCTTCTCCGAGAGCACCTGGAGAAAATGCGAAACTTGTGTTGACAGTTCCAACTGGTGGCAATCAATCGTGTCTGTCATTTTACTATCACATGTATGGGGCATCGGCTGGAACTCTCAATGTATACAGTGGAAATATCAAAGTCTTTTCCGTGTCCGGAAACCAGGGAGATAATTGGTTGATGGTGGGAAGAAACTTGTATTTGGATGGAGTGGTAAGTAAAATACTGCTTTTCACAGATACATTAAAACACGTATCTGACCAAAAACCAACAACGAAATATTTTTCTTAGAAAGTTGAATTATGTAATTAGAGGCAGGGAACGTCATAATTTTAAACATCGTACCTCTCACAATATCTTGAAAAGCGAAACTTAAAACTCTTTGACATTAACGTCGCACCAAATTGTTTTCAGATAAACTAATCATTGTCTTTACTGAAAGAGTAAAGCTTACAGTACTCCGAATGAATTACAATCCACAAAAATACTGATTAAAACGGGTTACGGGGGGAATGGATGTTAACCCCTTATGAGGTTTTCTCAAATTTTTGAAAAGAAGATTTACTCTAAGGGGCTGAAACTTTCAGTAGCTTTTCACTCATTCTCTGATTTTGATTTGTCAGCTATGTGTCCATCATTTTTGACGTTGCCAAGATAACCATCCAATTTCATATAGGTCTGGCCGAAAATCAACTTTTTTTGAGATAGTTGTATATGTTTTACAATTTTCTTCATCAAATTGCAGAAATTTATGAACTTGTACATTTCATAAGCATTTTGGCTTAAGTTTGCATTAATTTCCGTTATTTTTTTTTTTTTTGACTTTTAACAAAATAACGAGATCTAAGATTGAGGGTCAAATGACGTCATTTGACGTCATAACCAAAGAAATTGGTATCATTTCTTAGGGTAAGCTCTGGGCTATGTAATCAATTTAATTTAATTTCGCTGTGCCTTAACAGAACGAAATCCCACGCTACATGTACAGGTTCCACCCACCCCAGCCCCCTTGTACCACGGTGGGGTTATGATTTAGCTTTTACGTCCGAGGGTTAAACAATGATGTTTGCTGTTCATTGTTCAAAATTGAGAAAGGAAAGAATAACGTGAATAACGTGTCAACTTTGCCAGATCTTCATTTAGTGAATAAACGAATACCTTATTTTAATCAATATGTTTGCAGGTTACATTTGAAGGAATAACTGGCAGCTCATATACAGGTGATGTCGCCATTGATCAAGTGAAGATTACTGAGGGAGACTGTCCAGGTAAACAATTTTATTAATATTGAATATCAAACATAAATACTTTATAAAGTCTCACCCATGCGAGGCAGCGTCTTTGAGCTTCGTAAGTCGTCTGCAGAATTTCCATCGTTTTATTTTGGGACATGTTGGCCAATAGGGTGCACAATCAACTTTGAACACACATGAGTTGTCCAAATTTTGGGCAAAAAGTTTTCCTGTCCTGGTTGGAAATTGTAATTCTTGAGATAACATGCTGCAACTTTTGTTATGTCACTGAAGATGATAAAATAACCGGCTTGATACTGTAGTTTTCAAGATAATCGTTTCTTGAAATTGACAGAATTAACGAATCACTCTTATTATACACCTTAATGGTCCAACTGGCCTAATATCCTATTGCTTCAGTTTCATGTAGCTTTGACAACGGTTTGTGCCTCGGTTGGAGTCAATCCTCTTCAGATGTATTTGATTGGACACTTAACTCTGGACCCACGCCATCGTTGTCCACGGGACCATCATTAGATCTTAGCGGAACTGGTGAGTTGCCTTTGATTTGTTCTTCAGTCTTGAAGCAGATTTCTAATAGTCATGGTTAAAATGATTATACTGTGAATATTGAATAGGTTATAAGCCATGAATTATACTATTTAGATCAGGAATAACTGTATTTTGTTAGTGTCCAAGATAGGCCAAGAGGGGACGTTCAACAACTAAAATTGCTGGTAGAGTTGATGCATTCTTGCACACGCAAACATGTTATATATGGGAACAGGGATGGCGTAGAGGTGAGAGCGCTCGCCTCCCGCCAGTGTGACTCGGGTTCGATTCCGTGTCCCTGCTATATGTGGGCTGAGTTTGCTCTGGCTTCTCGCCTTGCTCCGAGGGTTTTCCTCTGGGTTCCTCACTCCACAAAAAAAAAAAAAATTCTCCAAATTCGAATTCTACCAGGACAGCGTACCGGGATGAAAACTAGCTAAGACTGACGAAACTTCCTCTCTTAATATTTTAGTTTTATATGTTGAGAAGGGAAAATTATTGTCGTTGACGCAAAAAGGCAAATTGTCGCTCAACTCTATCTCTTCCCACATAAGTTTTTTGATACTTCAATTGTTTATTTGTTTTTCCATAGATGTCATGTTATCTTGAATCCAAGCACACAGAATATGTATCTTTGTTTTGACAGGGAACTATGTGTACACTGAAGCTACACCTCAGTCGCCGGGCGATAATGCTAAGCTCCAGCTTGTTGTACCAAGACGTAATTCAACTTCGTGCTTGACGTTCTTCTATCACATGTATGGATACTCGATGGGTACTCTGAACGTATTCAGTGGAAATACCACAATATTTACTGTGTCAGGAGATCAGGGAGACTATTGGAGAAAAGTGTCAAGGACAGTTAATTCGAGCGACGTGGTAATTATGCCTGTATTGCTGAACAAATTAGTCCATACATTAATCTTTCTGAGTGTGTGAAAAACTGCCATATACATACTGTCAAAGCACTGAAATCTGCTTTCAATGGGAGGACAAGCAGGAATATTCCGCTTCGATCTTAAAGTTATTAAAACCCTGGTCAAAAGACAGCAACATTTGCTTGCTCTGTTGCGAAGTGTTGCGACATGCATATGTTAGATGTTGTTAGCTCAAGTTTGAAAATTGTCAAATTTGAGCCAACAACACCCAACATGTCGCAACAGGGTGGCCAAACAGGCGCCACATGATGCGCCCAACAATGTTGCAATAGGTTGCGTTGAAATATTGCGATCGTTTGGCCGGGTTTTATTAAAAATCAAAGCCAGTACTCAAGGAATAATGAGATGCCAAGAACCAAACAAACAAACAACAGCAACAGGGCAATAATACCGAGGAAGAGGGCAGACAAAGTGCTGAATTTCGTAGAATGCAAGCCCAATAGTACTAGTACAGTCAATAGAAAAAAACAAGGAGCAAAAACAGACCAAAACCGAAAGGGTAGTGTATTTTAAGTAACAATTTGGCGAAACATTAAAATTCGTAAAAAAAAACCCACTTTTTATCGTATCCTTAAAATCTTTATGGAAAGCACAAGTATGATAAAGCAAAACTCTCGCCAGCCCGGAACAATCTTTTTGATGTTTCCTTTAATCTTACTGAAACAAAATTATATATTGAAAGTCAAGCATATGATTTTCCTCCTGACTATGTCTCATAACACGTTTTCTTGTTTTCTAGCTGATGTTCGAAGGAATAATAGGATGGTCATACACAAGTGACATCGCCATTGATAACGTCACACTTAGTGAAGGAAACTGTCCAGGTAAACTAAGCATCGAATAACAAGTATTACTTTCAATAAAAATAATGAGTTATAAGGGGTCAGGGTATACAGAAGATACTGGATAATATGTGAAGAGATTGACGTTCGAAGGAATAAGAGGATGGTATTCACAAGTGACATCGCCATCGATAACGTCACGCTGAGTGAAGGAAATTGTCTAGGTAAACTAAGCATTGAATAACAAGTATCACTTTCAACAAAAATAATGAGTTATAAGGGGTCAGGGTTTATAGAAGATACTGGATAATATGTGAGGAGATTGAAGTGCCCGCGGAGGACTTTGGGAGATATATTTCTCTTTTCTAGTAATTCGATAAGATAAGGTTATTTTTTAAGTCGTAAAAATAGCTGATTTTATGAGAAGCCAGGCAAAGGATGAGTTTATAGCCATCACGAGGTCCAACATATCTAACCAAATGGAAACTTTTGTCAAGATGTCAGGAGTTTTCTTTCAACTTTAGGAACAGCTCCAGAAACTACATCTTGCAACTTCGACAGAGGATCACTGTGTTCTAACTGGGAGCAGTCTTTGGCAGATGTCTTCGACTGGACACCACATACAGGACCAACATCGTCTGATGGCACGGGCCCAAATTACGATCATACCAGTGGGACAGGTCAGAAAAACGCGATTCACTTTCTTTGGTTTTGGTTTGATTGATTTCCTTTCCTTTCAGAGCAATCGTGAACACGAGAATGTCTAAGTAACTAAGTGTCTTAAGAAAGCGATTTGTGCCTCAAACTAGCTAAAATTATTCAAATGTTTTTTTCTGCTATCGGACGGCGGAATTAATGTTTTTTTTTTTTTTCCCTTCTGTTCACAGGATACTACATGTATATTGAGACATCTTCGCCCCGAGTTGCCGGTGATAACGCAAAGCTTGAGTTCTCTGTATCTGGAAATGGAAAACTTTCTTGTCTCGAATTCTATTACCACATGTATGGAGACACTATGGGCACTCTGAAAGTGTACAGCGGAAATTTGTTAGTATTCAGCACGTCAGGAAACCATGGCAACCACTGGAAAAAAGCGGTGGTAACTATTCATCTGGACAACATCGTAAGTTTTAATCCATTTCATGCATATATATGAATTAATTCCAACGGGAGACCGTAATGATTCAGCCACTTTACTTTTGAGTGAATTAAATTTAATAAGAATTCCTAATATTTTAAAATACTCCCTCTAAAGTTATTTATCACTCTTATTCTCTAGGTGATATTCGAAGGAATAGCAGGATCGTCGTATACGAGTGACTTAGCCATTGATGATGTCGCGATTAGCAGTGGAAGCTGCCCAGGTAAGACTGCACCGACAACGCTATCTCAATTTTTCTCACCAGTTGCTACTGCGAACATTTTCTTTCTTTCTTCCTTCCTTCCTTCCTTCCTTCCTTCCTTCCTTCCTTCCTTCCCTACTTCCTTCCTACCTTCCTTCCTTCCATCCTTCCTTCCTTTCTTCCTCCTTTTCTTCCATCCTTCCTTCCTTCATTACTTTCTTTCTTCCTTCCTTCCTTCTCTCTTTACTTTCTTTCTTCGTTTCTTCCTGCCTCCCTTCCTTTCTTTCTTCCATCCTTCCTTCCTTTTTTCCTTCCTTCCTTCCTTCCTTTTATCCTTCCTTCCTTCCTTCCTTCCTTTCTTCCTTCCTTCCTTACTTTCTTTCTTCGTTTCTTCCTTCCTCCCTTCCTTTCTTTCTTCCATCCTTCCTTCCTTTTTTCCTTCCTTCCATCTTTCCTTATTTTCTTCCTTCCTTCCTTCCTTCCTTCCTCTCTTTCTTTCTTCCATCCTTCCTTCCTTTCTTCCTTACTTTCTTTTTTCGTTCCTCCCTTCCTCCCTTCCTTTCTTTCTTCCATCCTTCCTTCCTTCCATCCATCCATCCATCCATTCATCAATGGCATGCTTAAAGTTTTCCGAGGAGTTTAACCTCTCGATGATAATTGTTCACATATACTTTTGAAGTCACCAGGAGGATTTTGTTTTTTTTTTTCTCCACACTAAAAACCTCAGTTTGTGATCAAGCTGAGAAAATAGATTTAGAACATGTAATACTCTTTCATCGAGAGTTCGCCCGTTAAGTATGTGATGTGGTCAACAAGTCGTTAGCCACCACTTGCCTGGATCTCGAGGCCTGAAAATGCTTTTTTCTCTAACATTTGATTCTTGTCTCTTTGGCTTTTTTTTCCTGTATTTATTTCATATTCTATGTAACAATTATCAATATGTGATAGTGCTATATGGTTATTAATAGCTGATAAGGTCTAGACTGGTAAAAAACAACGGTTGTTTTGACATGGGACTTTTATCATCCTCAACCAAGCCTTGCGAATTCTCACCATTTTAAATTGAGCAATAAACTCCAGAAATAACAACTGCCGGATTTTTAACCAAGCAAAAAGGCTTTTAAGATGTTTATACCAACAAATGCGATCATGTATTCTGAATTTTTTCGCGTTGACATGTGACTGGTCAGCAACCATATGTAGTATGTAGAAACTAACTTGTTTTGGACCATGAAAAATAAAATTAGGTACGATAAGATAAAAAAAAGGCAGCAACTCTGAATCAAGTGTCATCGACATAAATTCTTGGTTTTTGTAGCATTTTAAGGCCCCAGAGAGAAAAAAAAAAGGTTAAATAAATTTCTTGGTAAGAAAAAAAAATGTGCGACAATATTAATGAAGAAGTAGTCAACTAACGATGGTGTAAAGCTTGTAACAACATCCTTTTGCTGAAGCTGTTGCGGCAAGCTGTTGAAACACCTTGTGATTCACATATTGTTTCAATAGAAACAGCTACCTACTCAAAGGAAATAAGAATAGTTGACCTTTTGTGACATTTCCAGCACCAGCAAGTACATCTTGCGACTTCGACGCGGGACTTTGTAACGGCTGGCGACAGTCTTGTTTAGATGTCTTTGACTGGACACGTTGGACAGGATCAACATGGTCTTCAGATACAGGTCCAGATTTCGACCACACCAGCGGGTCAGGTAAGAAAAATGCCTCTTTTTCAATATTTTTTGCTAGATAAATCAGGAAGTTACATCTAATAAATGAACAATATTCCTATTTTGCTCTCAGAAGGGCAGCTAATGTTTTCTCATGTTCACAGGATACTACATGTATATCGAGACGTCTTCGCCCCGGGTCGCCGGTGATAACGCAAAACTTGAGATCTCTGTACCTGGAAATGGAGAGCTGTCTTGTCTGGAGTTCTATTATCACATGTACGGCAACACCATGGGGACTCTTAATGTCTTCAGCGGAAATGCGTTAGTATTCAGCTTATCAGGAGATCAGGGTGACTACTGGATAAAAGTGGAGAAAACCATTTATTTGGATAACACTGTAAGTTTTATGAGTAGCACGAATGTTGTGCATGTAAATCCTTATAGAATTGTGGTAAATCTTTTTAAGTGTTACGCTTAAAATGAATATGAATACAGTTGAACCACTCCCCAGCGGCCACCTTCGTGACGGAGGACAGTGGCCGCAATAGGGAGGTTGACGTTGTGGGGAGGTAGGGGTGTAATATGGTACCGGGTTTTTTTCGTTGCGTGGGCTTCAACATTTTTATATTAACAAAAAAATGCTTAGTGTAGCATGTAATTACGTTACACAAACAAAATATTTCAATAAAACAGAAACCAAACTGAAACAGAGATAGACGGCGCGCGGTACGGATCAAGTTTTGTGACCTTTTTCAAGAAGTTTTGTATGCATCTTTCGTCAGTCGTTGATTAGGTGGCCGTTATTTCGGTAGTCGGGATGCGTTTTAGTGGCCGTTGCCGTTGTAGAGAGGGGGCCGTTGTCGAGAGGTTAAAATAAAATTAAGTGCAAGTATGGACCGTCCGTCGGGACAATTAAGTGGCCGTTGTGGAGGTTCATCTGTAAACAGACAAGTGTAATACTTCAAAATGTTAAATTCAGCCAGGGAGCGAGGCCTAGATGTCAAAAACAATGGAAATTGAGGAAATCTGTTCTTTCACTTCTTTTGCTGTGACTCCAAGGCCAGGCTATCAAGTTTAAAATACATCAATAGTCGCCATTGGTAAATTGCCCTTGAGATACCTCCAAAAGTCATTCATTACGGGGTAGCTAGAGTGGAGTAGATTGCAGGGACTGGGCCTTGTCAAGATTTCTTTATTAAGCTAAGACCAATTTAAAATATATGGTTTGAATTGTATTATGAAATAATTCAGGACCATGAGCATATCGCGAGACTGATGGCCTTCAAACGTAACTGTCAAAGAACAAATTTAAATTACCCAAAACAGCTGTCGAGAAACGAGCTGAGAGAGATTAAATACAATACTACAGCCGTGTCGGCAAACAACAAACATATTAACCTCTGAAGGTACAAACAGTGGGGAAATTAATGTAATTTTCACTACAAGAAACCAAAAAAATGCGAAAATCAGCAGTTGCTTGAGGAAGCAAACCCAATAATTTGAGCTTGTTGGCTAGTCATACCCACAGGATCAAGATCACAAGGTGCAATCATACGAATGACTTCGGGAACGTAAAAACCAAAACCTGAAAAAGACCTTATGACCACATAACTTGGAATAAATGAAGCTTAAAACTTGACTAAATAAACAAAATTAGGGGAGTTAGCGACATTGAGCACTTGAGGGCTATTCACTGTGGCACTAAGAGCGTTTTACATTTTAGCTTTGCTCGTGGGTTACTTTCGTGAACATTTCCAGGTGAAAATGCATTTACCATTCTTCTTTAGGTCACGTTTGAAGGAATAGCAGGATCCTCTTACATGGGTGACTTGGCCATCGATGATGTCTCGATAGGCAATGGAAGTTGCCAGGGGCAAGCTACACCTCCACCGTCACTTCCAACTGTCTCACCAGGTGCTGCAAAATTCCTCTTTCAATCAATCCGTCAAACTAAAGCTAATAGTTTCTATAGGAACTGTTGCTCTACTTTGGAGAGCAAGTGAAATAATTAGCTCACTATGACATTTAGGCAGTCAGAGAAATTTCTTTCCACAACAAGAAAAGCCAGTTGAGAATGAAATTTACTAGATCATGTTCTGTAACTATCAGTCTAAAACCAAAGGTATAGGACAATTTGATTTTTCTCCGCGGTTCCAAGTAAGGTGAATATTTTGTAGTGTTGTGAATAAGCACTTAATGACTGGCTCCAAGGGAAACAGTGGGTTTTGTTTCCCCGAGACCCTCAATATTCCCGAGGCGAAGCCGAAAGGAACATTGATGGTCGTTAATTTGATATGTTTTTGCCGAATTATCAATCCCTTTTCTTGAATAATGAATGCCTTCTCTAGTGAGAAACGTTGGCCGACTTCAATGGCTTTTTGACATCGGGCCGACTGGCACACAAATTTACCGCCGTTTCAAGGTGCACGACCTGATCACGTGCGAGTCGAAAGTTCAAGTTGTTGTTTCCCTAGGGAGTTAGTGAGTTTTGACCCATGGCACGTGAAAAGTTCTCCTCCAATCGGAAAACGTATTTGAGTTGAAAGGTATAACAACGGCCTTTAATTGATGGCAAATATCTGCAATAAGTAACATCAGATACACATCGTCCTAGCATGGATAGTGAGAGCAATAAATAAAATTCTCAAAAAGCCATAAATTGTTTGGGGACTTAAAGATTTTTTCTGTACTGGAGTACTGTTGGCATAGAGGTTCCACTAAAACATAAAAGCCGTTTTTCTGTATCATCTCCTGCCTGGTTCTGCCTGGTTTTCTCATGGAGACATACTAAAAAACAACATACTGAGTACAGAAAACAAAGAAACCAACCAAAAAAACAAACAATTTGTAGTGTATGCATTTGTATGTGTTTGCCCTTGTTTGCAAGACACGAAGGCATCATCATTTCTGAGAAGCCATACAGTATATACTTAAGCACCCCTAAGAAATCACGCTTTTTCAGTCCTTATAAATGTAGTTCACAGCTAACGGAAGAAAAGAAAAAAAAATATTTGCGTAACGGTCCACGGAGGACAAACATCGGTGCATATTTTCGTGCTGACAGTTCAAATTCTCCATACCTTCCCTAAATAGTTCTGGAGTAGTCATTCGGCTCAAGATATTTTTTTCTCATTTGTGATAACTCTAGAGAGTACATCTTGCAACTTTGACAGTGGACTTTGTTGCTGGCGACAGTCTAACCTAGATGTCTTTGACTGGACACTAAACACTGGATCGACAGGGTCTTCAAATACAGGTCCAGATTATGATCATACCAGTGGGTCAGGTAAAAGATGTCGTCTACTTCCTTTGATCTTAATGTGTTTTAAATTGTCAACGTTTCGGAGTCCTTGTGACGCCATAATCGAGCAACATTTAATTAGCTTGCTGTATGATATGGAGAATTTAGCGAACGTAAAAAGTGGCATCTAAGGAATGCAGTCTAAGGAATATAAAAGCTAGATTACACAAACAGAATGAAATGCTTTCTCTACTCCTCCTCCTAGTAATTAAGTTAATTATACGGTTCAAATAAGCTTTGTTGTTGTTGTTCTCCTCCTCCTCCTCCTCCACCACCACCACCACCTCCTCCACCTCCTCCTCCACCTCCTCCTCCTTCTCCTCCTCCTCCTCGGACTACAACTACTACAACAACAACAACAACTACTACTACTACTACTACTACTACTACTACTACTACTACTACTACTACTACTTCTTCTTCTTCTACTACTACTACTGCTACTACTACTGCTACTACTACTGCTACTGCTACTGCTACTGCTACTACTACGCTACTGCTACTGCTACTGCCACCGCCACTGCTACTGCTACAGCTACTGCTAAAGCTACTGTTACTATGACTATTGCAAATAAAGCCATTTCTGCTACTACTTATTCAACTACTACTACTGCTACTACTACTACTGATGCTGCTGTTGCTACTACTAGTACTACTACTACTACTACTACTACTACTACTATTAAGACGACGACGACGACTTCTACTGCTGCTGCTACTGCTGGCGCTACTGTTACTGCTACATCTGCTACTAGACTGTTTCTGCCGCTCTACTACTTCGACTGGTTCTGGTACTGGTGTTGGTACTGGTTCTGGTACTGTTACTGTTACTGTTACTGGTACTGGTACTGGTACTGGTATTGCTTCTGCCACTGGTAGTGGACTGGGACTGCTACTGGTACTGGTACTGCCACTGCTACTGGTGCTGGCACTGGTACTGCTACTGCTACTGCTACTGCTACTGCTACTGCTACTGCTACTGCTACTGCTACTGCTACTGCTACTGCTACTGCTGCTGCTACTGCTGCTGCTACTGCTGCTGCTACTGCTGCTGCTGCTGCTACTGCTACTGCTACTACTACTGGTACTGCTACTGGTACAGCTACTGCTACTGCTACTGCTACTGCTGCTGGTACTGGTAACTGCTGCTGGTACTGGTAACTGCTGCTGGTACTGGTAACTGCTGCTGGTACTGGTAACTGCTGCTGGTACTGCTACTGCTACTGCTACTATTACTACTGCTACTGCTACTGCTACTGCCACTGCTACTGCTACTGCTACTGCCACTGCTACTGCTACTGCTACTACTACCGCTACTGCTGCTGCCGCTGCTACTACTACTACCACTACTACTGCTACTACCGCTGCTACTACTGCTACTGCTACTGCTACTGCTACTGCTACTACTACTGCCACTGCCACTGCTACTGCTACTGCCACTGCTACTACTACTACTACTACTACTACTACTACTACTACCACTACTGCTGCTGCTGCTGCTACTACTACTACTACTACTACTACTAGTGCCACTACCACTACTACTACTACTACTACTACTACTACTTCTTCTACTACTACTACTGCTACTGCTACTGCTACGCTACTGCTACTGCTACTGCCACTGCCACTGCCACTGCTACTGCTACAGCTACTGCTACTGCTACTGTTACTATGACTATTGCAAATAAAGCCATTTCTGCTACTACTTATTCAACTACTACTACTGCTACTACTACTACTGCTGCTGCTGTTGCTACTACTACTACTACTATTAAGACGACGACGACGACTTCTACTGCTGCTGCTACTGCTGCTGCTACTGCTGGCGCTGCTGTTACTGCTACATCTGCTACTAGACTGTTTCTGCCGCTCTACTACTTCGACTGGTTCTGGTACTGGTGTTGGTACTGGTTCTGGTACTGTTACTGTTACTGTTACTGGTACTGGTACTGGTATTGCTTCTGCCACTGGTAGTGGACTGGGACTGCTACTGGTACTGGTACTGCCACTGCTACTGGTGCTGGCACTGGTACTGCTACTGCTACTGCTACTGCTACTGCTACTGCTGCTGCTACTGCTGCTGCTACTGCTGCTGCTACTGCTGCTGTTACTGCTGCTGCTACTGCTACTGCTACTACTACTGGTACTGCTACTGGTACAGCTACTGCTACTGCTACTGCTGCTGGTACTGGTAACTGCTGCTGGTACTGCTACTGCTACTATTACTACTACTACTACTACTACTACTACTACTACTGCTACTGCTACTGCTACTGCCACTGCTACTGCTACTGCTACTGCTACTGCTACTGCTACTGCTACTGCTACTGCTACTGCTACTGCTACTGCTACTGCTACTGCTACTGCCACTGCTACTGCTACTACTACCGCTTCTGCTGCTGCCGCTGCTACTACTACCACTACTACTGCTACTACCGCTGCTACTACTGCTACTGCTACTGCTACTGCTACTACTACCGCCACTGCCACTGCTACTGCTACTGCCACTGCTACTACTACTACTACTACTACTACTACTACCACTACTGCTGCTGCTGCTACTACTACTACTACTACTACTACTTGCACTTGCACATATACTGTCTTGCATTGTACACAAAATTATAAGGATTGTCCATAATTGTTAGATGAATAACTAATACTTATCATCATATCTTAAATACTTAATTGCAGGAAGCTACGTTTATATCGAGACATCTTCACCTCGACAATATGGAGATAACGCAAAACTGGAATTTTCAGTGTCGAATTCTGAAATTGGGAAGTTGGCCTGCCTGAGGTTTTATTATCACATGTATGGGGAAACAATAAACACGCTCAATGTCTACAATGGAATTACCAGGACGTTCACCAAATCTGGAAACCAAGGAAACGAATGGTTGAACGCGAAACTCACCATGACTTTGCAAGCCAGAGTAAGTTGCATTTATGTTCCTAAAAACCTGTAGTATCAAATAAGTTAGTGCAAGCATACAGACATGTTAAAAATAAATAACAACGTGACTGTAGTGTTATTATCCCAATTTTAAAATGCCACGGTAAAGTCCTACAAGTAGTAACATGTGCGTACACGCACATGTTCCAGATTAAAACTTTCCGCAAGCATACATAAAAAAACGAAGAAGAAACACCAAACATTGCCGCACATGACAATTGTTCTTTGACAAGTCACCACAGATTTAGTTTCCACTCATTACTGCACCATCTTGATGGGCTGATCTCCTTAAAATTGTTGTTTTATATATACAGTTTTATAAAACTGACTGTTTCTACCCGTTTGGATTCTGTTCGCTAAAATGTTAATAACACAATACGTAGTGACACAATTGCTACCTGGTTTCAAGATTTGAGCCAACCACCCGGTTATCAAACTGCAACCTTTATTACATAATACCCCGAGGGGGACTTCCTTATATGGGCTATATAGGTATGAGCGACCCCAAAGGGTAGGGTTGTTCACCCGTTTTGGTCATAAATAGGGTATCGATTTTGGCCATTTTGGTTATAAATAGAATACGATGAAGCCTTTGCATGAACTTGTGCATTAGCACAAGCATAACCATAGGCGTACATCTAAGCATAAATATAAGCATAAGCAACACACATAGACGTAGATGTTGCTCATTAGTGCCCTTAAAAAAATTTCCCAACGAAGTTGCTTTTTAAAACCCCACCTTATACTTTATCAACATCTGCGCGTGTTGCTTTCTTTATGCTTACGCGCTGATAAAAGAAAAACGGCTTTAGAGGTAGCTCGTTTTAGCACATTATTCTAGCTAGAGTATGTGGTCAGTTATGTTTATACTAGCAAGCTTCTGGTTTGGTAACTAGTTGAATTCAAACTCAAACTGAATTCAATGTATTGCACGTAAATGTAAGCAACGGGTTATGGGCATAATACCATGGTATTATCCCCGGGGGGTGATTCCAGCAACGTTGGGTGGGGGTGTGAGGCCCATTTTCCAGAACCATTACCCTCTTTATGACCAAAATCTGCGTTTTTTGCTACCTTATTTATGACCCGACCGAAAATTCGATAGCCTATTTATGACCGTTGCGGCTGACATAGTTGCTCTAAACATAAATTATGAAGGACTTGTTGCCGGTTTTATTGATAATGACGAAAAAGTAAAACAAGAGTGCTAAAATCATACCCTATGCTTACTATGCTTTCTGGGTAAGGCTATGGCTATGCTTGTCCTATTTACTGTAGCCTGCGAAGCAAGCGTTCCCATACAAAGAGTTTTTCCGCATCCTGACCGCGCGTAAATTGGAGTAAGAGCAATAATTCGACGAAGCAGGGGGTGGTGGGGCGAGAGAAGGAACGCTTGGCCGCAAACCCCTAGATTTTGAAAAGCCCGTTCGCCCACGAATGGGGCTCCTGATTGGTGCGGTGGGGTCATCTTGGTTGACAAGTGTGTCAAGTTCACTTGAGTGACTCCAGAAATAACTCGAGCGTGACTTGCACAATGTCGCGGAGGAAGGTTTGCCTCAGCGAAAATTTTTGGATGATACGTATCGATTTTACTCAGAAGACACCATCTTTAAGAGGATAAATACTTGGTGACTCTATTACCCGCTGGTTTCAGCGAAAGTTTCTACAATTTTTCAGCTCTTTTTCTAACTATCGGTCGTGCGCGAAGATCAAAAAGGAACCAGGGAAGGAGAACCAATCTTTGATAGTCTTACTTGGCAACCACGCTTAGCTTTTGAGTCGTTTTCCGTGTCCAGATAACGTGAAACCGAATGTTAGAAGCCGGCGACTAGCTGTTTTGCTCTCGCGGCCAGAATGCGGAAAGGCTCTTCGTTCGGGAACGCTTGCTACGCAGGCTGTATGTACTGGTGCTGGTACCTATGCCTGTGTCTGTGCCTAAACACCACGGAAAACCAGCTTTAACAACACGTTAAGTAAAAAGCATTAGGTGTCTTATCGTGCAAACGTTGTACAATACTAAGGTGTCGTTTAATTCCCACTTAGATTACGTTCGAGGGCATTCGTGGATTCTCCTTTACAGGTGACATTGCTATTGATGACGTATCCATTGTCAGTGGAATCTGTCAAGGTACATTTGGAATTGGTTATAACTTATGTGCATAGCGATAGTCAATGAGAATCAAATTGCCCCTTAAATTATGATGTTGCGCCCTTTAGACTCTGTTTGAAATGACTGGTAGACATAACTAAGTGAACTTACATTCTCGATGCCTTAGACGACAGTCACTTTCACTTTCTTAATTATAAATATTCCATCGATAAACCGTCAACGAGCAAAACTTTTCAAAGATGTCTGAGTCATTGTTTAAGTCATATGGTTGGTGTTTATCATCTTATGCGTACAGTCCAAAAAGTGAGTTAAGTATTTCACTTAATAAAATAACTGAGCTACTACGTGTGCTCTCATTAGTCGATAGGTGTGTTTAGATGACAGTATGTAAGCATGGTTGTGACGTTTTAGATTTGCGCGTATATTTGAAAATTATTTTATAAAAGCAATAGAGTACTTTTTCCGTGTTTACATAGCTTCATCTAAACACTCCGACGTCTGGGAGAATTCTCGAACGTTATACAAACCCTCGACTACATATCGGGTTTGCATTACTGCGTCGAATTCTACCAACCCTCCTCGTTTTTAGTTGAGGCTAAAAAAACACGGAGAAAGTTCTTTGTTGCCTAAGTATGCAACATATTACACACGAGAGAGCGTGTTTTACCACATTTCTAAACACTTAGTTGAGAGTTTGCGAACCCGCAGCGGCGTATTTTTGACGAACCTGAAGGTGTTTAGAAATGTGGTGAAGCATTGTCTCGAGGGTTTCATATAATTTCTCAATCAAAACTACAACTGAGTAGAAAAATGGGAAATAAAATCGTAAAAATCTACGCAAACAACTACAAAATGTCCAAACACTGTCAATCTTAGACTTGCTTTGTTTAAGATTGAAGAATTATTAATGAGTTTCAGAAGGTGCTAAGGCGATTTTACACAGCCTGTTTTAGGCTCTCGGTCAGTGAGGACAATCGAAAAAGCGGGTGGGTGACCAGCGGGGTCTGGTAGAGAAAAAAGATCTCGCTCTTCGCCCGCCCGCTTTTTCGATCGTCCCCATTGAACGAGAGCCTGGAACAGGCTAGTTTTCATGTTTTGTTTTCTAACCCAAATCATAACATTAAACAAATGCCAACAACGCATAACAATCGACAGATATTGATTGGCCGATACATTTTCTTTCTTGTTTTCAGAGTGTACTGAAAACGTGAATCAGTCCTTTGGGAGACTGGATATCAGTTACTCGAAGAAATTTGACCCATACTGTAACTGGATAATTGGGAATGCTGGGATACCTCAAGCAGTTGCCATTGTTTCCATCCATCAAATGCACTTCAGTGGTTACGGCAGGTATATAACTTGCCTTTTTGTTTGTTCTAATGCCATCATCTTGGTTAAAGGCTTTGTTTAGCTTTACAGTTACTAATAATCGTCAAATATTATGATTACCCGCCAGTCATGCGTTGAATGGAAATATTTATAGTTCCTATAGTGTGATCGTCTAGGTGAGGGTAGTTCTTAAAGGAACTGTTGTTGGTGGACGATCACACTATACGAACTAGTTATATTTATAACCCCGAGTTCAAGCCATTCACTAACTAGGAAATGTTCCTATAGGAAATAATATATTAGTATCAAACAAATCGTGTTCTCTCGAATGCAGTTAAGTTAATTTGATTTATCTCCACTAAGTGGAGCGGAAAATAACATTAGACCGAGGCCGAAACTATTTTATACGATAAGTACGCCTTAATAAAACTTTTCTACATATTTTCACAGTGAATACGTAAAAATGTTTGATGGATATGGCACCGAGGTTTTTGTCCGCCATGGATGGAATTCCACTTCCTCTAACAAGAGTTCGAGTTTGCAGCAAATTTCCTTCGAAGACTCAAAAAATATCACCATTCAGGTCTCTCTCGTCAACCAATGGAGCTATGTCAAAGTATCTTACGGCACTCTGAAGAAACCTCTGAATTTAGGTAGGGAATACGTTTGCTGCTGGTGATGTACGGCCTTGCCCGCTACGCAAAATAAACTAAGCACCCTACATTCTTGTGTTAAAGCTTGTCTTTGTAGATCAAATCATCTGCAAATGTTTTCTCTAATTGATTTTTTTTGTAATCACTGGGCAATGGAAACATGCAAAAACAAATCAAAAATGGGATTTTCTGTCCTTGTCACTTTGAACCATTTCCAATACCAGCAATAAAATACTCATCTGTTTGTTGGTTAAGTCATTGTCTAATTATTAGCATTATCATTACCATTATCATTACCATTACCATTACCATTACCATTACCAGTACCAGTACCAGTACCATCACCATCACCATCACCATCACCATCACCATCACCATCACCATCACCATCACCATCACCATCACCATCACCATCACCATCACCATCACCATCACCATCACCATCACCATCACCATCACCATCACCATCACCATCACCATCACCATCACCATCACCATCACCATCACCATCACCATCACCATCACCATCACCATCACCATCACCATCACCATCACCATCACCATCACCATCACCATCACCATCACCATCACCATCACCATCACCATCACCATCACCATCACCATCACCATCACCATCACCATCACCATCACCATCACCATCACCATCACCATCACCATCACCATCACCATCACCATCACCATCACCATCACCATCACCATCACCATCACCATCACCATCACCATCACCATCACCATCACCATCACCATCACCATCACCATCACCATCACCATCACCATCACCATCACCATCACCATCACCATCACCATCACCATCACCATCACCATCACCATCACCATCACCATCACCATCACCATCACCATCACCATCACCATCACCATCACCATCACCATCACCATCACCATCACCATCACCATCACCATCACCATCACCATCACCATCACCATCACCATCACCATCACCATCACCATCACCATCACCATCACCATCACCATCACCATCACCATCACCATCACCATCACCATCACCATCACCATCACCATCACCATCACCATCACCATCACCATCACCATCACCATCACCATCACCATCACCATCACCATCACCATCACCATCACCATCACCATCACCATCACCATCACCATCACCATCACCATCACCATCACCATCACCATCACCATCACCATCACCATCACCATCACCATCACCATCACCATCACCATCACCATCACCATCACCATCACCATCACCATCACCATCACCATCACCATCACCATCACCATCACCATCACCATCACCATCACCATCACCATCACCATCACCATCACCATCACCATCACCATCACCATCACCATCACCATCACCATCACCATCACCATCACCATCACCATCACCATCACCATCACCATCACCATCACCATCACCATCACCATCACCATCACCATCACCATCACCATCACCATCACCATCACCATCACCATCACCATCACCATCACCATCACCATCACCATCACCATCACCATCACCATCACCATCACCATCACCATCACCATCACCATCACCATCACCATCACCATCACCATCACCATCACCATCACCATCACCATCACCATCACCATCACCATCACCATCACCATCACCATCACCATCACCATCACCATCACCATCACCATCACCATCACCATCACCATCACCATCACCATCACCATCACCATCACCATCACCATCACCATCACCATCACCATCACCATCACCATCACCATCACCATCACCATCACCATCACCATTATCATTATCATTATCATTATCATTATTTGATGTTGTTGGATAAATTTTATTAACTTTAAACAAAAAAACTTCTACTGCAGCTTCCCTCCTGGCTGGCTGGAGCGTAACCGTTGTAAGCAAATCAGCAAAAAGTGTCGGGGTAAGCTGGAGCAGCCCAACCAGTCTCCTCAACAGTGGAATTCGTTTTTACGTTGCTCTCGCCAAAAAGGCTAACAGCAGCAGCGAGCAAGTTGGCGAAATAGTGACTGAAAATGTAACAGCATCGGAGATAACTGAACTGGATGAGTACACCGAGTATAACGTTAGTGTTGTAGCTGTGGATAGCAGTGGAATGCCTTTTAAAAGTGCAGAGGTCTTAGTTATGACCGATGAAGGAGGTGAATAACACTTCAACCCAATTGTTACTCTGTTTAAACAATGTCAAAGCAACAGACCATTCCATGTGGTTTCTTTTTCAGTTCCTAGTAGAGCGCCACATGGTCTTCAAGTGACAAGCTTTGAGTTTACATCCGACCTTCTGGTGGAGTGGAACCCTCTTTCCCAGCAATACGCCAATGGTAAACTCTTAGGGTACACAATCTACTATCGAGACTACAACATTTTTTGGTCAACATATAAAAGTGTCAACACAAGTAATCCTTCCCCTACACGATTTACCTTGAAAGGACTTAAGCCAGCACACGAGTACCTCGTCGCAGTGGCCGCTTTTACGTCCAAGGGAGAAGGACCATGGTCGGCCCATGAATACGCTATCACAGGTATGTTTCGAACGATTGTTTTATTTCATGTCTATTACTTGCGTGACACCGTCAAACAATTTACAAAGCAAGTGCAATACCAATCAGTTCCCCTTTAGAAGTGATAATTCATGCACAGAGGAATATAATTTTTATCAGCTGCGTACAGTACAAGAGGTCTGAGTTATGTTATTTTTGTGTCATGTTATGTTAGGCTATTTACGTCCTAGCAATGTCCATTCCAGTCATAAACTAAAAAGTTTTTTTTTTTTTTTTTCGTTTCTTGAAGGCTGTTCAACAACTTTAAATGAGACCTTTGGCCAAATAGAGTTCACTACTACAAGCTACTATGATGTTCGATGTAACTGGAAGATACACAGTGCTGGTATCAGTGAAGCCGTCGCTTTCATCTCAGTTCAAGAATTAAATCTTTACTATTGCAGGTATAGTGAATTAAGAGGCTGTCTCTGTAAAAACCGACCATTGATTTTACTTGGAATATTTGTTTTTCTCATAAGCTGGGATTTCGAAGCCCTTACCTAGTCAATCACTAAAACGAGTTTTATTTGATTAAAAATTCTAAGTGAATTTTTCCAGGATTAATTGAAGTTCGGTCCGCTCGACACAAGTTGCATGCTTGCCGAAACTGGAAAAATAGCACATATTGCCGGCGCTCTAAAAAGAACAATATTCGCTCAAAAGTTCCAATTCTTTTTTCAACTATAGATATATCATAGCAGTTTGTTTAGATTTTGTACCCGTTAAATCGAGTTTTGAACCAAACGCGAAAACAGCTCTACTTTCAAGGCACGTTTTAAAAATGTGGCACCTTTTTGAAACTGCGGAACTACATGAATATAAAGTATGAATGGCCCTTAATTTGAAACAATAATAAAATTTGTCTGCCCACTAGGTTTTCAAAAGTAACGACCGCTTAAAGTTCAGGAAATTCTGAAAATATTCCAGCGAGTAACTAACATACTCGCCCTCGTAAAGTGCTCCGACAAATTCACGTAAATCTCATACCTGGCTTCAAAATTGAAGTGATTGATTCAAGGAATCAATGATGTGATACCCACGGGAAGTTTGGAAACTAAGACACTTGTTGTAAACACAAATGGCCGTGGCATTTATCAATCCTCCCTTGGAACCTTGGATCCCCGAATCCCCGTTTACTGTTCATACATTTATGTGTGCCGAGAGTTGCCCAAAAGAGTGCTTCTACAAACCTGTCTGATAACATCTTGACAAGTAAATTAGTGGAAAAAAGGAGTGTTTTTAAACCAATCGCTATCGAGGAAGTTGTAATTTTTATGATTAGTTAAGTTATATTACATATATGACTGACAAAATTACTCCATTTTGATTGGCTGAAGGCAGGCAAATTTATCGTTAATTTTTAATTTTGCACAACAGTGTAAATTAATGCGTGCGCGTTGGTATTTTCTCTCAGTCATATAATAAATAAGTAATCGTATGAAAGCTCAAGCATTTAATGTAAGGTAAGGTAAGGTGAGTTAAGGAAAGGCAAGGTGTTCTTTCAAATTACACTCGTTAACGGTGCGTGCAATTTGGAGAGAATTTTCAAACACCAGTAAGGACTAGCGAAAACCAACAAAAATGCATTTTAGGGTAAGTTGGTCAGTTTCAGAACATCGACCATTGTGAGCGCTGTATACCAATCCGTAACTGTCATTAATTTGTCAATCAAGTACACATAAGGCGCAGAGTAAATACAAATGTGCCACATCATTTGTACTACAGAAAATCAGCTAAACATGTTAGTTTAAGTCCTATTTGTTCTTGAAAGTAAGACTAACATAAAACAAAACGTTCTACAATTGCAAATCTCTCATTAGACATTTTAGTGTGTGATGTCGTAATATGGTATATTAGTTGGGATTTGTACTTTGATTTACACTGTAGGCTCGGCAAAATACTGACCGACTCTAAAAAATATACAGCGATATCGTTAAAACAAACAAACAAACAAAAAAACAGCAATACTGTTCAATGAATGTTTTAGAATTCAAAAATATATATACTAAGTTTTCACCTACATCTAAGATATATTTTTCCCCTTTTTTTCTCCGAATAATTCAGCGAATTTGTCAAGATCATCGACGGAAATAGTACGGAAGTTCTCTATTACCTTGGTTGTGTGTCATTTGCTCCAGAAATTCTAGCAGATGTTCAATTTGGTCTTTCAAATGACATCTCCATTCAAGTATACACACAGAGCTATGGCAATAGTATCAAAATGAAGTACGCCATTTTGAAAGAGGGTCTCGCGTCAGGTATGCTAGCTGTAACTGCTGCTGTACTGTTACTGTTACTGTTACTGTTGCTTGTAGTGATATTCCTGTGGTGATAGTACTGCCTTGCTTATCCTACAGCAGCATTTAAGGCCTCTTTTGCAGGTCATTTGTTAGTGCCACTTCTGTTTTCTTTCCTACAGTGACTCCCGGTATTGTTAAGTCTGCTCTTGATTCTGCTACTGCTAATGCTAATGCTAAAGTTGCTGTCAGTGCTACTGCTACTGCTACGTACCATCACTGCAACTACAAATGTCACTACGTGGGCTTAGCCTTCAGCTTCGGCAGTGGCTTATACCGCTGTACTTCTGTGACTAGCTGTGTAACACAGAGGCTATTCCTACTATTCTCTCTGTTTGTAATGAGACAACTGACTTGACAACTACTATAATTAAAAAAGCCAAGTAGATATTTCTAAATCATATTTCGTGTAATTTGTTTTTATTTGGGTCAAATATTTTCCTAGCCATACCGGTTCTGGGATGGAATGTGACAATTTTCGATATCTCATCCAGCAACTTTAACCTTCAATGGACAAAGCTCTATACAGTCGTCAACCAATATGCGAACTTTTACATAATTGAAGTTAAAAGTGTCCAAGGCACTGTACTGACCTTAGAAACTGTTCCTGGAAACATTACAAGTACGGTTATTAAAGGACTGAAGCCCTCTTCTAAGTATCGCGTGGGTGTATTTGGCATTGATAGCGTTGGACAACCATACAAGAGCTTGGAAAGTGTTACTACTACTAAGGAAGGTAGGAGACAAGAGACTAACTGAGTGGTTATTGCTTTCATCAGATTATGTAAGTTGTCCGGAAAGCTTGTTACTTTATCAAACTGAATATTCTGTATTCATGAGAACATATATGTGACAAAATCCAAAAAATAGACATGCCCACAATTAACCCAAGTTAGCCCGTGGCGAAAAGACTCCCTTTTTGCCCCCTGATGGAAGATTGTCACGTCACGTAGCACTTGAACATCAATAGAGGGCCCTTAACCACTGTTTTTAACCTCTGTTTTAACAAGAAAGTAGATTTCCCAGAGAAAAAGTCAAAATGAATGCTATTAAGTATAAAAAGGCAGTTCAGACGATGTGAAGGTGCCAAAAATGATTTACTCTTCTCTTGCTTAAGATGGCTGGTCATCGAACGGCCCAGTTCCTGAGCTATGTCACCGCACCAGACTTTACGTTAACCTTTTTCAAGTTACTTAGTGATGTGTTCTTGGGCAATAACAAGACTTCTTTCTCGCATTCTTCCCTTATAGTCAAGAGTATAAATGGTTAACTGCAAAATGAATCGGCCAATTTCGATTACCTAATTCAACAACAAAGACGTTTAGTGAAATAAATTAGTTTACAGTACTTACTTCACTTTTTTGCTCTTTGAATTAAGTATTTTGCGGCTCCCGACCCAGTACGAGTCGGATTGTTGGTGGTACAGTTGCACCTGTCAACAGCTGGCCATGGCAGGTGATGGTGACAGACGAGTATGGAGATCATTTTTGTGGCGGTTCATTAGTGGACCCTTATTGGGTGGTGACAGCAGCTCATTGTATGACTGGGCATACTCCATCTGATGTTAAGATAAGGTAGTTGAATTTTATTTAGTTTTTAAGACAAGGACACGAAAATTATATACTGGAAAAAGTAACGATTTTTATGATAAGCCTAGGATACGCGTAACAACGACAATAAGTGCTGGAGGAGGAGTTACAGAAGGAGGAAAGGGGAGAAGGATAAGTAGAAAAAGAAGAAATAGGCGAAGAATAAGGAAGAGGAGAAATATATAATTGAAAAAAAAATCGAAAAATCTGATAGTCTCTGATACTTTTAACACCACATTCGAATCTTTAAACATATAATAACTGGCCTTTTAGTCCGAGCAAAAGATTTTAATAAATTGAAAACCCAAAGTTATGAAATTATAAAACGCTTTTTCTGTCCGAGATGGACTCGATAACTCTAAGTAACTGAAATATTCGTTTAATGCTTTTTTTCAGATTAGGAGCCCATTATAGAACATATGGAAGTGTTGGAACAGAACAAGATATTGAGGTTGAAAAAATCATCGTGCATGAGAATTACGGAAGTCCTCTTTATGACAGCAATGATATCGCCTTAATCAATCTCGCGAACTCTGCTGAACTAGGACAAGGCGTCGGGCTTGTTTGTTTGCCGGACACTGGTCATCAGCTTCCCTTTGACGACCTTGACAAAAGGTGCTGGATAACTGGTTGGGGACATTTATCGTTTTGGGGCTCCTCCCCAAACACACTAATGCAAGCATCTTTGCCATTAGTGTCAAAACAACGATGCCAGAATGCCTATCCTGGTGAAATCGACGATTCCATGCTCTGTGCTGGTCTAGATGAAGGAGGTATTGATACTTGTCAGGGTGATAGTGGCGGACCCTTGGTGTGCGAGTTTAATGGTACGTGGTACCTCGAGGGAGTCACCAGCTGGGGATATGGATGTGCCGAGCCTGGAAAATATGGAGTATACGCTAAAGTTCGAGCCTTGACATCGTGGCTATCAACAAATATGTACACGGTTGTTGCACCTAGTGCATCACCACAAAACCAGTCATTACCAATGGGTAAGCGTAATATAAAATAGGTAAGCGTAATATTGGATAATATAGATGTCAAATGGGTTGAGCTACATTCTTGCTTCTTTCGTATTTTTTTGTTCCTTTTTTTTTTTTTCGTGTCGGTGACCAGGACCAAGCCTCTACTCGGCCGACGTTGACTCCTCGTTCAAACTTTGAAACACACGGCATTTAATGTTTTATATAGTGGAACTATCATGCGAACATGGGCAAGAAGAGCCAAGTCTTTTCGTGGTGACAGCCACGAAGATTTGAAAAGATTTTTACTGCATGATATTAATGTGTGGACATTTTACGATATGGACATGTGAATATTCAAACGTAGAAAAATACGCTTGTTTACAGAGTGAAATGGTTTTGGTGTTATAAAAGCATAGAGAGTCGTCGTAGAAATTATATATTTGCTATTGCTTAAAAAATGTGTTTTTTATGACGTCTTTGTTATAGATTTTGACCGTAGCTAATTTACACAATTTTGAATGCATTTTGTTTGAGCAAAAATGTTTACGTCTTCAAAAAGAGGCAGTGAACTATGTTCTTGCATACGGTGGCTGCGCCCGTAGTACGAGATGCAGTCAAAACCGAACTGTCCGAAATGACACGATGGTCCATAATTGTCGATAGAACAGGCCATAATGGGGAAGGGGCTCTGAGAGGCTGGAGGCACATACTCAGCAAATATCGACTCAAGTACCCCCTCCGGGAGAGTTACCGTTGTTGCAAGCTACGAGAACGCGTAAAACAGAGTAACCTAATGGTCCATGTCCTTGTAACAATTTTCTTTTAGTTGGCAATGCATATTTTCAGTTTGCAAGTATTTCCTAGCTTGGCTTCCAGGTAACAAAATGGTCACGAATTATAATTTTCTGGCCCTCGAAAACGACCATGCATCTCGGCTATCACACAACTTAAATTCAAAATAAGTCTCCAACAGTAAATATCCATGTAACTATTTTAGGCTGGTGTAATTTCGACCACGGTTTGTGTTCTGGGTGGAGTCAATCGTCCTCGGATGATTTTGATTGGACGCTGGCCTCTGGCTCGACGCCTTCCTCTTCTACAGGTCCAACCCACGGTCAAGGGGGTTCAGGTTAGATTAGTTTCTTTGTTTAATTTTCGTAATATTATCTATTCATTAAAATCACTTACACAGTGTAAAACAGTTTCTCGACGTATGGTGACGTTGTACGAATTAAGTCGTTAATAAATCGTCTATAAATATTCCAATCGACAACTACAGTTGTTGTTTGATAGTTATATTTCATACAGTGATACTGTCCGCCGAAGTTCAGATCTATAGTCATGGCATTCAAGCCAGGCGAGTGGTTTACGAATGGGCATGTACGCGCAATTGCAAAAAGTAAATGGGCACTTTGCACATAGAAGCCAAATTGCTCTGTTATTGTTGATCTGAACCAAACTCAAATCGTTGGTTTTAATGCTAGTGATCAAGGAATGCTTTCCACCAAACATTACATCAAAAGACGAAATATTTTATACTCGATGAAACAATGAATCAATGAATCAATGAATCAATGAATCAATGAATCAATGAATCAATGAATCAATGAATCAATGAATCAATAAATCAATAAATCAATAAATCAATAAATCAATAAATCAATAAATCAATAAATCAATGAATCAATGAATCAGTGAATCAATGAGTCAATAACTCAATGAGTCAATGAGTCAATGAATAAATGAATGAATAAATCGATCAATAGATAAATAACTCAATTAACTGAATAATTAATTAATTAATTGATTAATCAATGCTTTGATTTTAAATGTTGTTTTTGTAGTTATGTATTGATGTATTTCTACAGGAAAATATATGTACATCGAGGCATCTTCCCCTAGAAAGCCTGGCGAAATTGCAAAACTGGTAGTTACAGTTCCAAATAATGGAAATCAATCGTGTCTTTCATTTTACTATCACATGTATGGGGCGTCGGCTGGAACTCTCAATGTCTACAGTGGAAATATCAAAGTTTTTACCGCGACCGGAAACCAGGGAGATAATTGGTTCATGATGGAAGCCAACTTATATTTGGAAGGAGTGGTAAGTAAAATATTGCCTTTCATAGGTACATTAAACCTACTGGGCATATCAAAAGACCTGATTTTAAGCGGACATATAAGTATTATTATTATTATTATTATTATTACCATTATCATTATTATTATTATTATTATTATTATTATTATTATTATTATTATTGTCGTCCTCACGTAATGTTTGCTTAGAGTCCTTAGGGCCGAGACCAAACCATGGTCCTGGGGCACTAGGGGATAGCCAGTTTTTAGCTTGATTAGCTTTAGCTTTATTATTATTATTATTATCATCATCCTCATCATCATCATTATTATTATTATTATTATTATTATTATTATTATATAACTATAACCCGGCAGTTGTCACTCTTGGAAATAAATTCAATATATTGCTGTAAAATCTGCGTGCAATTATTGACATCTCCACTGAGAGAAGAAAGATACACTATGCACATGAATCCGCGCGTATCCAGTGAGGATGAAGGCCTTATAAGTTAATCCCTCTAAGCATGTTTTTAGATACCTTGAAGTAATCAATCTTAAGACTTGAATTTCACTCTCGTTAACAACCCAAGCGACTTAACACGCATCCTCCACCTAAACGCCTATGCAACTTACATGGAACATTATCCGTCGCAGAACTGGGTACCATGTCTCAAAAAGTATCGACCGCAATTACCTTGAGGATTTACCAACTGCTGAAAACATGTTTGCAGGTCACATTTGAAGGTATAATTGGAGGTTCTTACACGGGTGATGTCGCCATTGATGAAGTGAAAATTACGCAAGGGAGCTGTCGAGGTAAATATATACATAGGCGAAAGTCCGAATAAACCCAGTTACCTTCAAACTTTTCAAAGTAATAAATCGGGTTTTAAAAGTTTCTAGCTGTCCCGCCTATAAACCATGTTCTCTTTGATCGTCTTGAGTTTCCCGAATTTTTCACGTATCGGCCAAAAAGACACCATGGAAAAGCACGCGTTAAGACACACTCCACTAAGGCCTTTTTTCTGGCCCACTTATTCATCTTTGCCGAGTATTGTAGGTGTCACAATTTCTGCCTCCTTTTTAATGTCACTGGATGTGATTATGTATTATGTATTAGTGAAAATTGCTTTATGAAAATGCCAGTAATAATAGTAAAATATAAATAAATATAAATAAATAATTGATCAGTGTAACGATGTAAATTCGCATTTGGCAATTTTATCTGATGAGTGCCGCACACAAATTGTGTAGTGCGAAACTAAATAATGATAAAATGCCAAGTCAAATCTACAATTGATCAGTTCGTCATCTATTATAAATAAATAATTCAATGTATTTATCACTGTTGTGCTAATTGGGGACACTGTAAATAAATAAATGAATGAATGAATAAATAAATAAATAAACAAATATTGCAGAGAGAACATAAACTATTAAGAATCCCGTATTACTGCAGAGTGCGGTGGAAGAGTTGAACTCGAACCTACCGAGAACAAATTAGCAGATAGCTGTAGGGAGGAGGTTTTGAACCCGGGATCTCCAGTAGTTTGTCATGTGAGTACTTTAAACTGCAACTGATTAATTTAATATTCTATTACCTTCAGTTTCATGTAGCTTTGACAGCGGTTTGTGCACCGGATGGAGTCAATCTACTTCAGATGTATTTGATTGGACACTTAACTCTGGATCCACACCGTCGTGGTCCACGGGACCATCGTCAGATCTTAGTGGAACAGGTGAGTTGTCTCTCATTTGTTTTTTTGGTCTTCAGGCAAACTACGTGACTGACTTTAGAAAATAGCCCAAAGAAAATACATGCGCCTATTGGTTTAAAATCGTCTTTCTATTTAACATTTAGGTTCTGAGGTCGAGATTTCTATCACCCATAGAAATCTTGAGCTCATAATCTTATTAGTATAAATCTAGTAGTATTATTAGTTGATAAACTATTACGTGTCACCCTCAATGAATAAAGTTTTGATTTGATTTGATTTGATTTAGCAATCTAGTAGTATAAATCTACTAGTCGTTCAAAATTGTAACTTAATCCTCTCCACAGACACCTCGAAAACGTAAAGAAGCGGCCGTAATTTTATTAACAAAGTTTATGCATACTGCTACGCAACTTACTATCTACAACAGAATAGATAGTGAGTAGCGTAGCCAATCAGAGAACAGCATTCGCGATGGAACGCTAGTAGATTTACACTAAAACTTGATACTAACACAGAACTAGCTCGAGCTGTTGACGTATATGTAATGATGGCACGAGCAAAGAGAATTTACATTTTCATGATCAAAGTAAACAAGTTGATTTCTTCTTTTTGTCGCGGAATTTTCTAAACCAAATAGACGTAATATGTTCTCGGTGTTTCTACATCGAAAACGCTGTGGATACAGTCACCTGTTAGCTTGTGTTATCACAGCATTTGTCGTATTTCAGTGATAGATCACATAAGACGTCAAAATGTGGTGAGAACAAAAAAGTGGCAAACAAGGCGATAGCCCAGTGTCAAAATCACGCCACTGTCAAACTTGAATTCAACGACTTCAACTGCTTAATCCACAAATCTTGCACAAACACTGGAAAGGTCAAGTCAGTTTTTGTCACCAGAGCATCCCTGTGAGCTGAAAAACCTGGTCGTTGCTTGAATATTTCAGGAGTTGAAAAAAACGCTCAAAAAACTCGCGGTTGCGGTCAACATCGACATATTGGAGGCCATTCAAGTTCGAGTTTTGAATGAAGGGAGCGTTAGTGACGGTGGAAATTTGTGTCGTCTGTGGTTGGTGATTTTCAAATCAATTTGTTAAATAGTGTCCGAGACATTTTGTAGCTGCGATACAGACGGCCGTGAGCTGTAGTGAGGTAATAGTCAATTCCCTGCTCTGCCTTCAAACGGACTAGAACATATTTGCGTCGGAAAGCAAGGTTAATTTTAAGCTTAAGGCTGGGGTACACATTAAATTCTGTAAAAATTGGAATTTTCTTTGTCATCGGTATTTGAATCTTAAGGTATTGAAGTTGTTTCATTCGCAGAATTTCTGTTACCGTAAGTTCAAAGCTCGTTTATTCAAAACTAGTTATCCTTGCCTTGGAGAAAATATAGTTTGAGAACGATTTATCCAATTGAGCTGAAATTTTCAAGATTTGTTGTTCTAAGTAAGTTTTGTGTTTTAAGCATAGAACTTTGCCATCCAGTGCATTTTAACGAAGTTATGTATTGAAACGTATGCTGGATTTTCTGTTTCAAATTTGACTGGTCACCATTTCATGTGCTTTTAACTTTTCAAGAATCTCTACGCTTAAAACACTAAGCTATTTGTCTTCTATCAAAAGATTAAAACAATTATTCCTTTTGACCAGTTCTTGTAGGAGTTATCTTTTCTCAAGTAAGCCCTGGCATTCCCCAGCAGGTGGCAGATTTAATCAGCTGGTGTCAGGTTACAATACAGTCCTAGGGTACAAAATAGTTTTTCTCATAATCTTTGGTCTTTCCGCTTTCTAAAAGTGAACTCTTTAACATGGTTTGGAATTAAATCTTAGCCATGAAAAAATAAATAAATAAATAAATAAATAAATAAATTGAAAAACTGTTGTGTTTTCATTTGTAACCCCGCCTTAACTGATTTTAAGAAGTGGCGTTGAAATGTTTCAATATTCCTGCCATCAATCTGTGTTAACAATTATTTTGAGACTGCCGCAAAAGTTTAATTCTTGAAATAAACTAATGTCATAAGCATTTTTCATGTTGGGTTTGTTAAATTCGAGACAAAGTAACGGTGCCAATTTTGTGTCTGGTTTAGTCCCGTTTGACTGCCGACTGAGACTGCTTGAGTATTTTTCTGAGTCATTTTCTCAAAAGGAAGCGGCTTTTTCCTTCTTCTTCTTCTTTATTCACAGCCTCGACAAGACTTTTTTTGTACCTTATCTTTCGCCAAGTCACGTAAAATGTTATCTTAATTCTGAAAACTTTCCGCCATTTAAAAAAATAGGAGGGAAAATGTTTGTTACATTGACGTCATCTATGCGTCTGTCCTCTAATAGATCATAGGTGAGAGCTGCTCAAAATGCGAGAATAATTTGACTTATTATATAACGCGCGATAATTGACGAGGACGCAGCTCGAGTCAACTATCACGCAAAGAAATCGAGAGCAAACGATCTAATTGTTTTATGGTATAAATCTCCTAGTAGTTGAAAACATCATCTAAATCCTCGTCACAGATAACTCGAAAACGCAAAGCCGAAGATGCCGTCATTATTTTGTTAACAAGCGTATTATCTAAAGCAGAATATATGGTAAGTAACGTAGCCAATTAGAGAACGGCGTTCGTCATAGAACGCGAGTAGATTTATGCCAAAACTCGACAGAAATACCGTGCATGTTTTCTATTTCTGAAATAATACAAGAATGTTACTATTTAGATCAGGAATAATTTTGAATGTAATTTTCAAGACGGGCCAATTTTCAGTACCTATGTGTAAAATGTATATTTCGCCTGAAGTCAAGCATACGCCCTTTGATCCTTTCCTCCTTAAGCGTTTTGTATTATTCCTCGTAAGGTTGACGCGTTCTTGCATATATTAAACATGTTCTACAGTCGAAACTCTCTTGCGACATCTCCACAATTCGACACCACTATTTTACTGACAGCTCATTTCGTTCCTCAGAAACCAGAAGTGATATGATTTAGCAGGGTTTAGTTGTTCCTCTACGTTTATCATCTTGAACAAAAATCAATGTTTTTTAATCCGAGCAAAGGACATTTTGATCTTTGTCTTCACAGGGAAGTATATGTACACTGAAGCTTCACCTCAGTTACCGGGCGATAATGCTAAGCTCCAGCTTGTAGTACCAAGAAGCCTGGGTAGCTCAACTTCATGCTTGACGTTCTTCTATCACATGTATGGATCATCGATGGGTACCCTGAACGTATTCAATGGAAATAGCTCAATATTTACTGCGTCCGGAGATCATGGAAACTATTGGAGAAAAGTTACAAGGACAATAAATTCGAGCAACATTGTAAGTATGCCTTAATTGTGTGGTTCCTGAATTTCTGTAATCCGCAGTATTTTTGTCTTCAAAGCATTTGAAAGATCTTCAGACATGTGCATGTGTGTATGTAGGTGGACGTACATCTTTGCATACGTACATAGATGCACGTATCTACTCTTAGTCAGGTCCGTTATAAGCTATTATACTCAAACTTATTCTTACTGTTTGACATACCGTAAAGGGCTGTTTTCGATTCGTATACGACATGAAAATTTCATTTCACTATAAGAGGATGCATTTCACTTGAGTGAAGGGAATGAAACGACTTGAAAATCCGTAAGGTTTGTATGAAATAAAGGAAACTGATTTCCGGTCCGTATACAGTTCCAAAATTACAACTTATTATACGCTTTTCAACCGAAAGAACAGTAAAAGCCTCATACTTTAAGGAAGTAGCGTGGCCGTGTGGTTTAGGGCGTGGTTGTTGTAATCCGGAGGTCCCGGGTTCAAGGCCTCCGCCCTGTCATTAGCGGGATGTTTCTCGTTAGTCCCGAGTTCAAATCCTCGGTCACGCTTTGTAAATAGCCAACTGGTCTGCCTCCTACCAGTTGGGATTTTTAACTATGTTACGTTTATCTGAGATATTTGTTTCCTTTGTTTTAGTGGCATGTCTGTAAACTAGCTAAGCTTAGCTTACATTTTTACATTTCATGCCACTGCCAAAGCAACAAAACAAAATTAATATACACGTTTATCGCGTTCGTGAAACGCAGGCCACTCACTTAATGACGCGTTTAACCTTCCGCCTATTGGACTTTTCCATTGTTGATGTCCTAACAACAATAACATTAAAGTAAAACCACATAAGCTAAGTTCTTACTTGGTAGATAGGTTTTATGTTGTTGATTTGGCGTATCGGTAATGTGAACGTGCCGTAATTAACAGAGTTTTCCTCCTAAGCATCTCGATATTTACCTAGACGAAGTAAGAAACATTAATATTTTAGAACAAGCACCTTGTTGTAAAGCCACCAAAGTAAGGGCCTGAGTATCCATTCAAAGCATATTTTACCCTGCACAGAGTAGCATTGTCGCATCGCTTGTAAACTGACGAATTAGGTCATCGCAACCCGCAGTGACCGATCAAGAACCAATGAGAGAACCTCAGACAGCTCCAACAAACTCCAGTCTATAGCATAATCTTTTTACTATCTCTTTTCATCTTTTGAAAAAAAAAATGATTTGTCAAGGCATGTAACTTTTTTCATTTCCTAGTTGACATTCGAAGGAATAAGAGGAAGGTCATACACCAGTGACATCGCAATCGATAACGTAACAGTTAGCGAAGGAAATTGTCCAGGTAAGACAGGTTGAGAACAATCGTCATTTGATGTCCGTCGCCTGCAAGGCCAATCCTAAATTAAAATCGTACTGATCAAAACAAACGCGTATAGAACGGTTTCTCGCTCGCATTTTCGTTGAGTTGCGTTACTTCTCTAAGCGATTGGCTTAATAACGTCACGCCACGTTGTCATCTAATCAAAATTAACAACGAAACCAATCTTTTCTCTCTTGCACACGTTTTCACTCGCTCGGTGCCAGCTATATGTGTTTATTTTGAGTTATGATTGGTTCACAGGACTTTCTGCAACCTTTAAACAACACAACAACAACAACGAAAACAAGAAAAACAAAAACAAATTGGAGGCGCGGTGGCCTCAGGTCAGTGCGCTCGTCTCAGGAACAAGCGGGCCCAATTCGAGCCCTGGCCGGGGATACCGTGTTGTGTTCTTGAATAAGGCAATTTACTCTCCCAGGTGTGTAAATGGGTACCAGCAAATTTAATGCAGCGGGGGGGGGGGGGGCAGCAAATTTAATGCAGCGGGGAGGGGGGTAACCCTGGGATGGACTAGTATCCCATCCAAGGAGGGAGTAAAAGTACTCCTAGTGGCTTCATGCTACTAAAACGGGGGATAAGTGCCAACCTGATGGACCACTTGGCTGGTATGCAGACTGTACCTGTTACTGTTATCGAAAAAAAAAAAAAAAACTAAAAAAGTAAAACGAAAGAGGAAAAAAGCAAAAACAAGAAAACACACGCACAAAACACAACAATAAGACGGGTTTCTCAATTCTCTGTTAGTTAGTACATCTTGCAACTTCGACCGAGGGCTTTGTGATGGCTGGGAACAGTCTTTCTCAGACGTCTTTGACTGGACACGTCAGACAGGATCAACATGGTCTTCAGATACAGGTCCAGATTACGATCATACCAGTGCGACAGGTAAGAAAAAAAAAACAACGTATCTTTAAAATGTTATTGTTAGTTTTTTGTTTTGTTTTGTTTTCCAGCAATACCATTTTAACACGGAAACTGCGAAATATGTTCGAAAATAAAAGTCACTTGTACTTTGTTTCTGTTTAATCAATTAAAATACTTGTTGTGCTTTCGGTCGGGCAGTTAATTTTTTTTTTTACTTTCACAGGATACTACATGTATATCGAGGCATCTTCGCCCCGGGTCGCCGGTGATAACGCGAAGCTTGAGTTCTCTGTATCTGGAAATGGAGAACCGTCTTGCCTCGAGTTCTATTATCACATGTACGGAGACACTATGGGCACCCTTACAGTATTCAGCGGAAGTGTCGTAGTTTTCAACGTCTCAGGTAACCATGGCAACTACTGGAAAAAGGCGGAAAGAACCATTCATTTGGATAACATTGTGAGTTTTGATTGGTAGATACATGATTTACATGGCAAATCACTGAACCTTTCAACCTCTCCCTTCGAAAGAATTTTCGTATTTGTTTTGTGGAAAACAACATGTGTCTTTGGCAGCTCAGCCTTGAGCAACGCGTTGCACGTTTTCTTTTCTCCAATCATTTGTATACAGACGTACAGTCATGTTAAAGAAAGTGTACTGATAAAACAATACACTGCAACTCAAACACAAACAAATAAAGAGGCAACAAGACAGACAGTGAGACACGGATAGACAGTCAGGCGCACACAAACCAGAATAAAACTACGAAAACAAAGCAAAACAAAACAAAACAATACAAGGCTTCTCGTTTATTACGTTTCGCCTCTCGTTCTAAATAATCGTACACCCAGCTAGGTGATTCTTCGTTATTGAGAACGTTGTTCCTGTTTTGTCTGAGATTACGAATGGAATAGCAACTTTTTATTCATTCGTTTTTAACTCATCTAGGTGACATTTGAAGGAATAGTAGGGTCTTCTTACACTGGTGACTTAGCGATTGATGATGTCTCGATTAGCAGTGGAAGCTGCCAGGGGCACACTACACCTTCGACGTCCTCCACAACGTCAATATTTCCGACTTCATTATCTTCAGAACCATCGATGTTTAGTCCTTCCACGAACGAGCTTTTGTTACCTTCAGAGACATCGACATTTAGTCATTCCACGAAAGAACCTTCATTTTCTTCCAAGCTATCGATGTTTAGTCCTTCCACGAACGAGCTTTTGTTACCTTCAGAGACATCGACATTTAGTCATTCCACGAAAGAACCTTCATTTTCTTCAGAGACATCGACGATTAGGCCTTCACCTTCACCTTCGAAACGTTCGTCAATTTCCAAGACTCCGTTTTCCTCGTCCATTTTATCAGGTATAGTCTATTTGCCATCTGATCTATTTAGCTAAGGTGGCTGAACACAGTTTTTGATACCTGTGTTTCATTCACCTTTTTCTCTAAAACCCTTGATCCCTCGGTCGCCAAAAATGGCAGCAAGCAAGATAACAACACAAACTTTGTTTTTGTTTTGTTTTTTATGGTTAAGCTGAAGTACGTGCCGTTGTCGTGGCAGAATGAATGAATATAAACAGGCCTTTAAAATCGATTTTGTTTATTTGTAGAAAATCTAGTCATTCGATTTTCTTTATAATTTACATGCAACAAACTTGTCACGATTCTCACAACTTAACACCATTTTGCCAATAATTTAACAAAGAGATCTTTAATTATCCCTTGTTGAGGGTTCACTGGAATATCTAGAATTTCCTTTGTTAAAGTTCAATTATTTTCAATACTCCGGTTACTTATTTCCTAAAGTATTTTCGTGCCAAATTTCGTGAAATTCTAATGAGCGGTTCTCGAGAAATAGGCGTATTTCCGAGAGTGCAATTTTTCTTTCAATCGCAGTTTTTTGACTTACTACGCATGCGCTGCATTTAACCGCGTTCCTTCGGTAACAAAGAAAAAGCTGAGAATTGCTGGGTTCTTTGCATCGTTACCTTTTCTGACATATCTTTGTAATAAAAGACTAAAGCCATCAATACACTGCGTTCAATTATAGAGAAAAATAGCACAGATAGTGCGGGTGTCGAGTAAATAAAATGATCGCTCTATTGAAGGCATGTTTGTTTTTTGCAATCCTTGTGCGCGCGCTGAATTGCATCAGCAAAAGCGCGCGCGAAAACTGTGTTCGGCCACCTTAAAGCCTTCAACCACTCATGAATGACTCAACTAATTTTCCTAATTATGACATTTTTAGGTCCTGTAAAGAGCTACGCCGCAGTTGGCACATCTTGTTTAAGCCAGTCCCTTTTCAATTTTCTTCTTCGCAATGCATCTGGCTTAATCTAATAAATTGGTGTTAATTATTAGTTTGTGCATCTTTTTTTATTACTTAAAGCCTTTGTTTTGTTTTTTAAAGCTTATTTTGACATTAAAAGTCATTTTGATTTGGACATTTTGCAAAAAAACCCTACAACGTAACCTTACATACGTTCTTCTGGCAATATCTATTAGTACACTGTATCTTGCGTACAATAAGTTATTGAGAATTTCAAGCGGTTCTGTACAATCCACAACATTCAAGAATGGCAAATGTGTTTGCTCATTTTTTTTTTTTTTTTTGGTTTTAATCTTAATTCGGAATGTATCTTTTATCCAGAAACAACGCGATAGAGATTTAGTTTCAGAAATAACTTTTTTACGCCTTTACTTGTTTTCTCTGCACTCTCCCACAATTAACATTTTCACATCCTAGGTACTTCCATATCCTCCACTGCTCCTCCAACGCCATCAAGAAAGGAAATACAAGAGACTGTCAGGTTGGAAATTCGAGGCCTAGATATTTCAAAGGTACTTTTTCAGTTGTCAGTGTGTTATCACTCTTTCGTTGAGAAATTAAGAATCTAATAAAAGTTAAGCGATATTGCGCAAACCAAAACAGGGAGGCTTTTAAGTATATACTGGAACAAGAACTGACTTAGTCACAGGAAATTAAAGCTAGTGTTCAGTCCGCTCGGCGTAAGCAGCCCAGCTTGATGATTATTTTCATTTCATGCCGCTTGCGGGTGATGTACTTGCTCCCTATATAAAGCAATGGCCTCGTGGATACCGTGGGAGGCGAGGTGGCCTCATGGCTATTGTACTCGTCTCCGGCTCGAGGGGTTCGGGTTCTAGCTCTGGCTGGGGGCAATGCGTTCTTGGGCAAGACACTTTACTCTCACACTGCCTTTCTCAACCAAGGGGTACAAATGGGTACCAGCTAACTTAATGCTGGGGGAACGGAGCAGCATCCCATCCAGGGGTTTGTAGAAATACTCCTAGTCGCTTCGTGCTACAGAAACCTGGCTAGGCTCCGGTCTGATGGGCCACTTAATTAGCTCGTTTGCAGAATTTACCTAACCTTGTGGAGACCAAGAGGACCAGAATTGAAACTTTACTATTGCATCTCGCCTTTCTGACAACTTGTTAGTATGACCCTATCCTAGAACGCTTGGAGCAACTAAAGAAAGTGCCCCCAAGTAATTTAAGATCTCGGATAATATTTCTCCGTTATCTTTATTCTTGAATTGTTACCCTGACTCACGGTTTCGGTTGCCTTTGTAATAAATTAATAAAACCATTTCCAACTTGAAGTTGAAGTTGCGCCAGGTTAATATTTGTTGATTTAATATTCTTAATATGACATTTCCTCTTTGGTTTTCTTTTGATCTGTTTGACTAGTGGAATGACCACATGGGAAGGGATTTTAAAACAGAAGTTGCAAGAGCAGCGACAGAATACTGCAGTGCTGGTGACGGAACACGATGTGGACTAACTCCATCAAGGTAAAACTCAACTACAAAATAAGTTGATAGAAAAAATGAATAATATATATATATATATATATATATATATATATATATATATATATATATATATGTCTGAATTTATGAAAACCGTGTTAAAGACTTTGCACCAAAATAGCGGGCATGTTTTTGGAAAATCGGTTAGAAAATGTACATAAATATGGCCATGTCGTACCGAGAGTGCTATCTACCTCGTGTAGTCATTAAGAGTCCATACCATGCCTATACAAGCCTTTGAAGTCGCTGCAAATGAGTCGAACGAGCCAAACAAAGCTAAATTAGAGCTTACATTGATCATCTGGTTCGCCGCGGCACTAATTTAGACAGGCTTAACCTCTGCGATTTCACCCAAATGACCTCACTATGTCTTTACTGTGGGTTAAATTAGCCAGTCACGCTAACAAGAGCATGGTAAGCAATGGAATTGGTTATTTACCTGTATATTTCAGCCAAAAAGTAGCCGTTACGTGACATTTCATCTCAATATCTAACCGGATTCGCAAAAACGTAGCCATAGAATTTGACTTGTCACTGATAATCTTGCTACAATTCTGTCCTAAAGCTAGCTTTCCACGAGGTTTATCGTAGCTCAAATAGCAGCAAATAACTCTCCTGTATGCCTTTTGAGGCCAGGAAGACTAAATTCACCGTCTTTTCGTTGAATCATGAATTATACAATTTAATTCAGAGTGCTTTTAACGTGAAATTGGAGTCTAAATCAACACGAACGTACAGATATCAAAACCGCGGCGGAGAGCCAATCTATTGCTTTCTAAAGGCCTGCATCGTCCTAAATGGACTGAACAAGAGCTTCCTACATCCAGAATCGATTGAAATTCAAATAAACTAGGCCATAGTTAGCAGTAAGCGAACACTCAACGTGTTGTCGTTACGTCAATTATCGCCCGGAAGCCACGCAAATAAATTTCTTCCGCGCTAGCGAATCACAGACAGTTCTGATACTTAGCTAAGCCGAGAACGCCTAAAATTGATAAAACAAGCAAATTCTACTCACGATCAGCGCTTGAACTCATGTTCTTCTCTCTCCTCGTGGCCATGTTTTGCTCGCAAATAGCAATGTCCCGGATGTACTTCAATTTTGTCGAGCGCGGAATGGCACATCCAGATTTCAACAGATTTTTTTCTAAGTCTTTAGCTACATCAAAGTTCAGAGCAAATGACGCCAACAGCAGCTAGAGATGTCTAGTCCATTGCACGTCTAAGCCCTAAATCGATGTGGCTAAAGATGTTTTGCTGTCTAAAGCAAGCACAACATTATCGCCACAGGGCAAACGGCCTACTGTTAGGGGACTAAATGTGACCCGTACAGTTTACACATCTCCTCAGGCCCGCCTCACGTACGATAATGGACGACGCTTACTAGCAAATCGTTAGACTTGGGCCTTCATTGGACTTAATGATGTCCTCGGGCAGACCTCCTTTAGACAGCAAATACAGAACGCTAATCGGTCGCTCCTTTTCAGAGTCACCGCGCGAACTGAATTCAGACGAGTGTAGCCTGGGCTAAACTTAACGCAAATTGAAGAGGGGGGGAGGGGGGGGGGGGAGGAGGGGGTCGATAAATAAGGAAACAAATACCTAAATAAATGAAACATGCGGCAAGGAGTTTTCTACATTTCATGCTAGGTAAGATTTACAAGCTGCTGTCATAGCAAAAGCAGAAAAAAACAAGCAAACAAACAAACAAAGAAATGAAAAAAACAAATAAATCAAAAAACACCTGATTCAGTCTTTAACACCGTTTTCATAAATCCAGACATATATATATATATATATATATATATATATATATATATATATATATATATATCACTTAACCGTGGAATTCTCAAATATATCTGCAATATAAGTATACATTCATTTTAAACGGTTAATGCTTCTACACAGAGAGGCGACTCTCTTCCAGACTCTAAGAGCGTTTACTCGGGCTTCATGCCGCAATATCATATCGCACTTTAAGTAAATAATCAAATAAAAAGAATAAAACCAAATATAAGAATCAGGATATTTTAACACAAGAATTACTCTTAGATATTTACTATTGAAATTGCTTCGACGAAATCTCCTCTTTATCCAATTGCATGTTGTTTGCCACATCATGGAAGTTCTGTTTACGACGATTCTTGATTTTTTAATTTCAACATCTGAAGTGTTCGTCTCAGTATTATAGCTTGTTTTTAAATCAGTAGTCATAGTTTTTTGCCAGTGTTTTCGTAGTTTGAACTTGCATGGCTTATTTGTTATGTCGCGAGAACGAGCACAAAATTCGTGGACCCACCCGTTCCGAAAACGATCGACATCTTTGTATGTGAGATGAACGTAGTCGTGATTCTATCCAAACCTTTCTTCACAAAACACAGCACTCTGTAAATTATGTTGTTCATAAGGAACGAGCAAATGATAACACAAAATGATAGCATTCCCATCCCCAGTCTCCACGGTCTAAACACGGATCGCCTGGGACCATAACCCTACTTTTGGCGACCAAGACTGGCTTGTATTTTATGACTTGGGCTTTCCAACGGAAGCTTGAGTAACTAGCAGTAATCCGCTCAGTGTATGCTTGTGTTCGGCCGTTAGATGAGTTATGATCTTTAGTTATGATCTTTGTAATATGCCGATGACTTGACTGATTCTCCTAAAATTTCGGTCGCGTGCCATATTGAAAGTCGTACCACAAACTACTACTGCGCACTTTTCATACTGATGTTGAGTTTTTTTAAAGAGACAAACTATTAGAGATTTAATACTTTAAAATAGGTTAAGGAAGAAGATCTTGTATATTTCGATAGCTGTTTCAATAACTATGCCCCTGATTTAATTTTCAGATTAACCTGTAAATATTTTGTGCTAAACCTTTTTGTATCATTTACATTGAATTTTTCCACCTTTTACAGTTCCCGGCGAAAGCGATCGTCTGAGGAAATGGAATTTACCATGGATATGGTTCACATTTTCCCTGGTTATCCAAAGAGGTCAACAGATAATCCTTCAATCACCTTGTTAGCGTTTTACTTACAACTTCCTCAAGGGTTCTCAGATAATATCGTCAAGAAAGACGTCCTAAAAGCCATCGTGGAAAGTGATGAGCCGAGTATAGGAGGATCGGTGGGCGGTACCATCGTAAGCGTCCAACCTTTAATCTCTTCTACAGAAACCACAGAAGAAAGTGACAAGGAACCAAAACCAATGAATGCCATTGTTGTAGGAGCTTCTGTGGGTGGTGTTATATTGGTCGTTGTTATCTTAATCGCTCTTCTTTTCCGTTTCAAGAGAAGGAAAAGGTAAGAGACCAAACTTGAACAGGTTGAATCCAAAATAAAACTAGCTGGAGTGCAATAACTATGTATCTCAGCTGGGAGAGGTAGACGTTAATTCACATTATATAGCCCATTATATGAGGCTTTGATTTTGGCGTCGCTGTGCATTTCCACTCGTCGGTTTTGCATTGTGACTGTTTCCTGACTGGATGCGCAGCGTTGTACGGCCTCGGCAGCTTACTAGCACAGTTTTAGTTACAGAACATCTAAATCGTCAATTTGAATTAGAACATCCAAAATAATTAAGGTGTCATGTAATATGCCTGGAGATTTTTGCTTTGAACTACGTTCTTAGCACTGTCAAACACTGTCCGTATACGGAAATGTCAAAATTTCAAGTTTCGTCTAATCAAAAAAGGATAATTTACCTTAATTTATCGATATAAGTACGAATTCGCCGTGCGCACATGCATGTCATAATGGCATGATCTGCGTTGTCACTCCAACGAGAAATAAAAATGTAAAAACAGTGGGTAGAGTGTCATAATTTCCTTTGCTCAGTAACCACAATTTTATGTCACGTTGGTAATGGCCCCTGTTAACGTGAAAGTGTTGCGTCAGCAGACCAGTTAGCAATTAGCAGACTGCATTGATAATTCTTGTTTTCTTTTTTTGTTTTTTGTTTGTTTGTTTGTTTGTTTGTTTTTTTTTTGCTTTTTTTTGTGGACCCTGACCATCAAAGAGATAACGGTAAAATATCTGCTTGTTTGTGCGTTAATATAACTCCTTTTTTTTCCCTAAGATTAATTGCTGCAAAGAAGAGGGCGGGCAATGGTTTCAGCAACAATGCTTACCTCAACGATGCTTACTGCATCGGCCCTGGAGAGCAACAGATCGAAATGAAGTGTGGTGATCAAGCTTTTCCAACTGGTAATGTACATAATTTTGGGGAGCACAATTACGCGACCGTCAATGACCTGCACGCATCTAATAATCACTCACCAGTGGTCCTTAAGTTTCCGAACCCTCCAGCAGGAAAGAACAGTGAGGATGTCACTGCACCTATCTACCAAACACTCAGCAGTGGAGATGATGCACCCATCTACCAACCACTCAAAAGTGGAGTTGATGCACCTATTTACCAACCACTCAACAGTAATCGAAAGTCACCTGAAGTCCAAGCTGAGAAGACCAGTGAGGGAAATGCAGCACCTGTCTACCAATCCCCCAGTAATGGAGTTACTGTATCCATCTACCAAACACTCAACAATATACCTAAGGCTTCAAAAGGTGATCAAGCTTTTTCAGCTGGTAATGTACCTGATTTTGGGGAGCACAGTTACGCGGCCTACAATGATCTGCACCCATCTAGTAATCACTCAGGAGTGGTCCTTAAGTTTCCAGGCTCTCTAGCAAGAAAGAACAGTGAGGATGTTGCTGCACCTATCTACCAAACACCCGAGAGTGGAGCTGATACACTTATCTACCAACCAATCAACAGTGGAGTTGATGCACCTATTTACCAACCACTCAACAGTAATCGAAAGTCACCTGAAGTCCAAGCTGAGAAGACCAGTGAGGGAAATGCAGCACCTGTCTACCAATCACCCAGTAATGGAGTTACTGTATCCATCTACCAAACACTCAACAATATACCTAAGGCTTCAGAAGCCTAGGTAGAAAACAGTCAGGGAGACGTTGCCAATTTCACCGGGCGGCTGACCAAATAACGGTGATTCAAAAGATCGGAACTAGGAAAAAAAAGAAAATCAAAAGAAAAAAATAATAATAATAATAAAAATACGAATAGAAATAGCAAAGTGGTTGATCCTAAAATATCCCAGCCCACATTGAAGTGAGTTTCTTTACATGTACCTTCACGTTTTTGCTAAGAAAAAGGAACGATGGGGTTCCTACAACGGCGGACTTTGCAATGAACATAGCGAGCTAAGTCTGTTTCCCATGGGAAGATTTTATTTTCCATAAAATGGATGTTGCACTAAATCTCGTTTCATAGCAACTGTAATAATATTTTCCGCCATTTGTTTATCAGTTTAGGTAGGCTGTGATATTAAATGTTTTTGTACCGTTTAAGTGATTTTTAAGGTAAATAATTAACTTATAGTGGCAAGTGTAGTAGGATTTGTGGCCACACCCGGTTTTAGAAGTGGCCTCTAATCCACTCCCCTTCTTAAATTGCACTTGGCTACAAAACTCAGACGTGGCATCTAATGCTATATACAGTTTTACACCTAGCTTCAAGAAGCCAGATGCATGTTAGTGCTACGCGTGCATGCGCTTTAGTTACTATCTCAGGAAAACCGTAAGTCTCATATTTACATAAGGCTGGTGCCTCTGAAATTTGATTAAGCCAATCAGCCAATAGAGAGGAATAAATCCCCCCTTCCCCGGGGGGAGACTAGATAGGAAGATCTTAGCCATGCCATTAAAAACACATGTTTGTAACTTTTTAGCCTTTCAAGTTGAGCAGCGGTCAATATTTTGGTAGTGGTAAAATCTGACTGCTTTTAGTTTGGTTCCTATCTCGACAGTTTATTTCTAAAGCAGTCAAGCATGTAACATGAAAACTCTCTTTTTGAATGCGGTTACCATTTCCAAAGTTGTTCGGCTGCTGGATTGGTATGATTCTAAAACCAACATTAGTTATTTTCAGAACAGACTTTATCCGAACAATCACTCAAGCTCCTGGGTTCAAGCTAATAACTTCAGGGGAAGTATTTTTTATCATTAACCTTGTTTTTTTCTATGATATAATTAGCAGCTTGCTAACTGAATTAGCAATAAGTAATCCCAGGAGCTCCTGGTAATCCAAATCACCTAGCGTCACCATCACCATAATGCCAATAATTGTGGAATCTTTTATATACATTGCTACATGCACTGAACGATTTTCGCTCTTTCTTTTTATTAGCTGCACGTTTCCAGATATAATGTTTTATAATACTTTTAATCTTGAATTTTGTAACTCTTAGGATAGAAAGAGACTTGTTTATTGCTTAATTACTGACCAATTAAATGAGTGACGGACTGACTGATTGACTGGCTGCCTGACTGACTGATGGACTGACTGACCGACTGACGGACAGACGTCCCTGGGTGACTCCAATTTAAAAAAGCACGAGGGTGCTCGTCTGAAACCCTTAAGGGGTACCAAGATCCTTTTTTGTGGGTGTGGCTTGAATTCTTTTTCTCCACTAAGAGGTACAAATTCTTACCTAACACATTATCTCCTGTCATACCGAAAAAGCCCCACTGTGGACCTTTTGATGTTCAAAACCATAAGAAGTAGCAAAACCGCTAAAGGTACCACAAGCACCCCTATCATTTTTATATGGTAGTCCCCCCTCCCCCCCCCCCCCCTGCCTCCACGAAACAGACGTACGGACGTACGGACTGGCAGATGACCATGGACGGACGGATGGAAGGCCGTCCGTAATGAATTACTTCCCGATCAGTTCGTTACTCAAACCTTATTTCCTTTATAATCGTTTTCTAAGGGCTTTAAACTATAAAACAAAACCCCCAAATAACTGTTTGTAGCTTAAGAGAAGATTGTCTCGATTTATCGTCAATAAAATGTATTCTTATGACATCTACTAAGGCCTGATAATTAACTTGTAGACAAATAAATACTGATATTAACTGATATGGCAGCGACTAGTACTTGGCATCTCTATAGGAAGCTGTCTACTGAGAGGAAGCCTGTCGAGGCATGGATGATCGCCACTGCATTCATAACTTAAACGGTTGTGGTGTTTAGGCTTGAAAAAATTAAAATGCAGGCTTCAAAGGAGGTCGAACCCATGACCTCTGTTGTTGTTGATAGAGCAGCGCTCTGTATCGTTGAACTACATTCACGCCTGCATTTTTTTGTCACGCTTCATTTCCACATTTTCATGGTCTGAACATCCGTGAAGAAACATATTGATTGTTTCCATTTGTTTTCTTTTATTATGTTTTTTTTTTTTTTTTATCATGTTATTTTATTTTACCGATTACGGGTTGAATTTAGAGTGGATTGCGTTGTGGTGTTTAGGCTTGAAAAAATTAAAATGCAGGCTTCAAAGGAGGTCGAACCCATGACCTCTGTTGTTGTTGATAGAGCAGCGCTCTGTATCGTTGAACTACATTCACGCCTGCATTTTTTTGTCACGCTTCATTTCCACATTTTCATGGTCTGAACATCCGTGAAGAAACTTATTGATTGTTTCCATTTGTTTTCTTTTATTATGTTTTTTTTTTTTTTTTTTATCATGTTATTTTATTTTACCGATTACGGGTTGAATTTAGAGTGGATTGCGTTGTGGTTTGTCAAACTTTGCCTCGAAAGAATCAACCTTATCCCGAGTACAACTCGGCGGTATCAAGTTTAAACTCTTGGCTAAAATATACACTATCAACAAAAGAGCATGCTACATTTTGGAGACACCGTGGGCTTGCACGTCCTTCGCTCAATATCTTTGATGTGGATGGAATTCATTTAAATCGACGTGGAGAGCAACTACTGTTTAGAAGCTATCGTGGGGCAATTCTATTTGCCATCAAACAGCTGCAGCCATAATTATTTGTTCTATTTTAATTTAGGTCAGCATTTTTATTATCCTGATTATCTTATGCTCGACTCATTTACGCCCATTATGCGCATTTCTATTATTATAAAAAATTCCTATCCCCTATATCTTGTCTACACTGTGGGGATATTTGTACTTAATCGTATCATTCTGATATTTTGGGTGTTATGTACACCCCATTGTTAGCTGGCTTATATGTTTGGGGCGACTTGTTTATACTTTGTATGTATCATGCTACATGTCATTTTGTCTGGTTATTTATTCTCCACTGGTGTTATGCTTATGTTTGGGATATTTATACCCTAGTTTCCCATGCCTGCATGTTAGGTTTATGTATACCCTACTGGCATGATGCTTATGTATTGGGGTTATTTATACCCTGTTTTTTACCATGCTTATGTGTTAGGGTTATTTTTTCCCCTGCCGGCACGATCCTCATATAATAGTGTTATTTATACCCCATATTTAACATGTCTACTTGTTAGGATTATTTATACCCTACTGGCATGATGCTTATATACTGGGGTTATTTATACCCTGTTTTTTACCATGCTTATGTGTTAGGGTTATTTTTCCCCTGCCGGCATGATCCTCATATAATAGGGTTATTTATACCCTATATTTAACATGCCTACTTGTTAGGGTTATTTATACCCTACTGGCATGATGCTTATATATTAGGGTTATTTATACCCTGTTTTTGTCAGGTTTACATGTTGGGGTTATTTATACCCTGTTTGTGCCTGTACAATATTCCACGGTGTAGCATGATCTTCTCAGCCAGGCAAGTGTACGCCTTGTCCTGTGCCATTCATGTGTTACGCAGCGTTGTGTGAATAATTGTGATCACACACATTTAATGCTCTATATAGTTTACAGTGGTGCACAGGACGTTGTGTAACGTTTGATCCCTGTATCTCTGTACAGGAATTTTTTGCTTAACGTTTGAGGCATTACTTCCTACCAATAGGAACTGAGGTGCCGCCCAAACGCCGCCCCCATCCACCTGTCAGGACCACCTCATCGAAGTAGCATAAAGTAACAAGTACCAGTACCCCTTCCCGCACCAAAACCTCTATCAGGTCTAGTGTCACTGCATCTCCTAGTTCATCGCCTCAAGCAATGTCTGAGGATCAGCTAATCCAAAGGATTGCAGTTGCCGTCACTCAAGCTTTCAGAGATCAGACCAGTTCTCGAGCTTCCTCTGATACACCCAGCCCATATCTTCTTGTTGTTGCTCAACACCAACCTGATTCGACGCCTTTGGTCCAACAATCAGTTACAGAGGCAATCCAACAAGTAACAGGGGTAAATCAGGCAACAGAGACATCCAGTGATGCAACTACAAGTAAGAGTCAATTTGTGTCTGTTGCTGCTTCCCTAGGTTCCTCAGTCTCTGCTAAGACTAAGAATAAGATCTGGGGTAATGAATTCATTGACCTGGGTTTGCTCTTAACTGTGCAAACCCCTGATGAGTCCTACAGTTTCAAACTCCAGAAATCGGGGAAGGGGGGGGGGGGGGCAGCAAACCTTAGCAATAATTCCTAACCAGAAAAAGCTGTGGATCACTAACATAGAACAGTGGACGAATGCCTTCTTAGTATTCGCCGCTATTTATTGTGAGAAATCACCAAGCGAGGCCCCTAGCCTGATGAAATACATGTCCATATAGTAAGAGAGTTGGCATCCCGATCAGGCAACTGGCGATTTTATGATGAGTCCTTCCGTAAACTGAGGGAGGTTGATCCATTACCTTGGAGCCGGACTCATTCAGAGATATGGCTCAGGGCTCATAAAGTTCCTAAGCCCGGAGCTCAGGCTAATTTTCGTCCCAAACAGGGCGTTTCTAGCGCCCCCAGGGGTTACTGTTTCAAATTTCACTCAGGTGCCCAATGTGGTGGTTGCTCTTTCAAGCATACCCGTTTCAAATGTGGGGGCAGCCACGCTATCTCACGATGCCCGCAAACTAGACCATGGCAAAAGTCAAGTAGATCTAATGAACCCCAAATCCTACCAACTCCGGTAATCGCAGCTAAACTTTCTCATTATTTGGAAGGCTATGACCACATGCTTACAAACAAGATTATCAACGGATTTGCACAGGGTTTTAAGTTGGATTTTGTTGGGAAAAGGAAAAGCTCATTTGCACCTAACCTTCTGTCTGCTCGGGAGTTCCCCGGGGTCATTGATTCAAAGGTGGCATCAGAAGTGGCACTCGGCCGTATCGCTGGCCCATTCGACACCCCTCCTGTAGACCCCTTATGGGTGTCCCCAGTGGGGGTAGTACCGAAGAAAATTAAAGGAGAATACAGAAAGATTCAACATTTGTCATACCCGGAGGGTAGCTCTGTGAATGATGGAATCCCCCGAGAACTTTCCGCTGTTCACTATGCCACAGTCGATGATGCTATTTCTTTGATCAAGAAATCTGGGAGGGGCAGTGCACTGGCAAAAACGGACATTAAAAGTGCCTTCCGCATTATACCGGTTCACCCTTCCGATTATCAGCTGCTAGGGTTTCAGTGGAAAGGGAAATGGTATGTTGACCGTTGCTTGCCGATGGGCTCCTCCTCATCTTGTCGCAGTTTTGAGGAGTTCAGCTCTTCGTTAGAGTGGATAGCACGACACAAACTTGGTGTAGAGAATATCATTCATATATGGGATGATTTTTTGATAATCGAGCAGTCGCTTTCTCGTTGTGGATCACAACTGGCTCTTTTTCTTGACCTTTGCAATGAGCTCAGGGTTCCTATAGCGCAGGGGAAGTCGGCAGGACCTTGTCACATATTGAGTTTTGCGGGTATAGAACTAGATTGTTTAGCACTTGAGGCCAGGCTTCCTCAAGAAAAACTCCAGAAGTGTTTGTCAGCAATTGAGCACACTTTGTCACGTAAAAAAGTAGCGTTGAAGGGGCTTTAGTCGCTCACTGGTTAACTGAATTTTGCATGCTGCGCTATTATACCTGGCCGAGTTTTTCTGCGCCGCCTAATCAACATTACAATTGGGGTTAAGGTTACAGTATACCTTCGGGTCGGCAATTTTCTTCAAATTTGGATTTTTGGGTCAAAATAGTGGTTGAAGAATAATCTCTAATTTCTGAAAAAAAATTTTGAAAAAGGCTAAATATTGGCGGAGAAATGGCGGTTTTACGTTTTCACCGGAAGTAAAAGTTTACCTCTTGATTGACAGCCCTATGGCGCGTATGCAATCAACCGAGACGATTTTCGCGGGAATTACCTATATGGATGTCACGAATTGAGTACTCAGTTGATCAGCATTGTTGTTCTGACTACCCAGCATTTTTGATATTAGGCGTGTCTCTATTAAGTTATAAGTAAACATAGACCCCGTTTAAACCATGGACCGGTTCGAAAAAGCGAAAACAGCGAAGAACGAATGAAAATACATCAATGATTGAAGAAGCGAAAGTTCGCCACGCGGATGAAGCTATAGTTATCGTATAAGGCGGGGAAATAGTCGTGGTAAGAGAAAAGAAAGGTTCTGTAAAAATTTCGGAACTTGAAAGCAATAACAGGGATGCTGACAGAGACTCTTCTGATGAGTCCGATATCGACGAATCGTCGGACTCATTGAGACCATTTGAAATATTATCCATGCACAGTTGCCCACACACAGTTGCTCTCCGCGCTGTCTTTTGTTTGTTTCCCTCGCTCAGCCACTCTAGCGTTCGTATCCTTTTTAGTCTTCCCCATTTTGCCAGACCAGCTTCAAGAAAAACCGAGCTACAGAAAAATTATCTCTCTGCCTTCGGTTCCTTGAGCGCATTGCGAAACACAAGAGTGTTTTAGAGATTCGTGCGTAAATTTCACTAGGAGGTTAACGGTAGTAAAGTTTCCCTGCACTGATTGGCTTAGTTATCTGAGAACCCAGTTGAAGGCGTTTGTGGACGGAGTTTGTTTGCGAAGCAGAAAATTTTTCTTAGCGCTGTTTTCTCGAGTAAATTTTTTCACTTGAAGCAGACACTTTAAAGAGTTATAACTCATAGGGAATTTGTTCAATTGCTCTTAAATTTGGACAGTGGCTAGTTTAACATATAAACTACAAAAGAGTGTCTGGGAATTGTTAATTTCGAAATACTTTTTCTTCGAGAGCGATTTTTGTACGATCACTCCACATTTTTTTAATCCTATTTCGAAAATGTTCTGTAACTTTTTACTGCAATCGAATATGCCAAAATGCAGACACGTTTTTTAAGTGCTTTGGGCCCTGAAACCGAGGAAAAAATTAAATTGGCGAAAAACGACATTCGCTTTGAGTTGTAGCTTTCGAAAGGTGATTCGGGCGCTCGCATTTAGTGGTCGTGAAAAATTCGACAATTCATTTTCTTTCAAAATTCTCAGTATAGTTTGATAGCCAGCTCCATAAGCTTTAATTTGATATAGGGGTTTAGGTATCTACAGCTTAAACTGCACGCGCTACATCGCTTGCGCGCGAGACACCCCTGAAGGTATACTGTAACCTTAAGCGCCCTAACCACTACATCCGCATAACTCAAGATGTCGGAAAGGATTTGGCACTTTAGAAATCATTTTTTAAATCCCATAATGGCAAATCCATGTTCCTTGAGGACGCCTGGTACTCTTCGTCTCACCTTAAATTTTACACCGATGCTGCTCAATCATTGGGCTTCGGTATTGTCTTTGGTAGGAAATGGGCATACGGCAAGTGGCCTAGTGATTGGACTCATAAAAGCATTGCCTTCCTGGAACTTTTTCCCATAGCCCTCGGGGTGCGGATGTGGGGAGATTCTTTGGCCAAGAAACGGATTTTATTTTTTACAGATAACGACAGTGTCGAGCAAGTGATTAATCAGCAAACCTCTAAAAATAAGGAATTGCTTTATCTTCTCCGTCAACTAGTTCTGACATGCCTTCGGCACAACATTCTGTTTAGGGCTAGACACATTCAGGGCAAGAAAAATATCCTTGCTGACAGCCTGTCTCGTTTACAGGTGGGGCGATTCAAAACATTGGCCCCCGATGTCGAGGAGAGTCCAACCGTTGTGCCGCCACCCCTCCTTCCGCAGAACTGGGAGAAATCCTGAACTCTTTATTACGGGGATCCATCAGTACCTCCTCTCTATATACCTACCAGAGGCCTTGGTTAACTTTTAAGCAATTTTTATCCGAGCAGCTTGGAAATTCCAATTTGTCTCTCCCAGTTAGCGTCCATAATCTAGCCTTATTCATAGCTTATTTAGCCAAATCCAAATATTCAGAATCCACGGTGTTCACCTACATCTCCTCTATTGGTTATGTTCATCGGCTGGGTTCTTTTCCAGACCCGACTCAATGCCCCATAGTCAAACTTGCCTTTAAAGGCTATTCTAAGCTAAATTCATCTGTTTAGACTCCCCATTACATTACCTTGATTGGAACGAATCGCTAATGCCTTTTCTAGCACCGTATCAGGTGATTACCATAGGAAGTTAATGAAAGCCATGTGTGCCATACCATTCTTTGCAGCCCTTCGGGTAGGAGAAATTACGTTTCGTAGTGGTCAGTCCTCCAAGAATGTTATTCAACTGAACCAAATTTCCTTCTTGGCATCCACTAATGGTGAGACCAGTGCTATTAAACTAACCATGAGATTCTTCAAGCACAGCAATCCCACTCAACCCGTTGATGTTTTACTTCACAAATCGCAACCGATCTGTCCGGTTACTACTATCGTTGAGTATCTAAGCGTTAGAGGACACCTTTCTGGTCCCTTATTTTGTTGGCTAGACAACTCCCCAGTCCGCAGATCACAATTCGTCGATTCCCTTAATCGGGCTCTTTCATTTTGCAGTCTTGAAATTGACCAGTACAAAACTCACAGCTTCCGAATAGGGGCTGCCTCGTGGGCCGCCGCTCTAGGCTCTTCTGATTCGCAGATTAGACGCTTTGGACGTTGGAAGTCTAACACTTTCCTAAAGTACATAAGGACCCCTTCCCTATAATCAGTAGGCCACTAGCCAAAATCTCGAGGGACATCTTTCAGTAATCCGTTAGATTCCTGTCTTCCTGCGTTCCCATGCAACACGTTTGAGTAACGGCCTCTCTTATTTTCTACCTTGTTAACAGCATTTTACTTATCACTGAGTTTGAGCAGGGGCCAATCTCATTGATTAAAGCCTCAGTGTTGTTTTATTCAGTAAGTAATTTTAGTATTCAATGAGTTTGAGCAGGGGCCAATCTCATTGTTTAAAGCCTTGGTGTCGTTTTATTCAGTAAGTAATTCTAGTATTCAATGAGTTTGAGCAGGAGCCAATCTCATTGCTTAAAGCCTTAGCTTGATTTCATTAGTACTCAGTGAGTTTGAGCAGGGGCCACGCCCATTGATTCACGCTTTGGTGCTGTTTTATTCAGTTAAGTATCTTTAGTATTCTATGAGTTTGAGCAGGGGCCAATCTCATTGCTTGAAGCCTTACTGCTGTTTTATTCAGTTAAGTATCCTAAGTATTCCTTGAGTTTGAGCAGTGGCCAATCTCATTGATTAAGACCTTTAGTGTCTTTTCACTTAGTTTGCTTTCTGTGACACTCGTTGAAATTTTTAGCAGGAGCCAGTCTTATATAAGTCTTGGCTCGTTCGTTTACTTTATCTTTCTGTATGTTAATAGCCTTTTCGTGTGCACTGCGTGGGCCTCGGGTGGGGTGGCCCGGTTTCCTTTTGCGTCCGGGCTGTGGCGGTTTTCACCCTCACCTTTGTGAGAACAAGGTCGTTTAAAGGGTTAGCTCTTCCTTAGGGATGAGTGATTGGCAAATAAATGCTGTACACTTTATTGATTTAACAAACGGCCACTCACGTGGCCAAAAGTTTGCCAATCCAGGTTTTATCCTTTTTACCCACTTCCTCCGTTCTCATCAAACCAAGCTCGGCCTACGCAGTGCTCATACGCGGCTTTGTTAATAACATGCGTCATAAAGGGGGAACCTCTAGAAGGGGGAATATCAATGCCCTTACCGTGAAGATACTGCAAACCGCGTGCGACACCATCTACGATATGAGGCATGACGCGCGTGAATCCCTCGCAGTTGCAGTCTTTTGTTGACCTGGCGTAGGAATTCAGCCAGCTTATGAGCACGGGTTTCATCGGTAAAACACTGAAAGTCGAAATAGACAAACTCCGACATAATAGCAAACAAAGAGCTTTCAGCTGGACAACGTTGTTGCGTTGCAGCGAAATCATTAATTTTCCCTCCTTGAGAAATTTTTCTTGTGAATCAACATCAACGGCACAGAAAAGTTTTTTCACCACCACCTGCTTCTCAGCTTATAGGGAACTTAAGCAAACCACCACGACGACGGCAATGAGAACACTACCAGAAAAAGGGTTTAATGAGCAAAACAATAGCTGTGCACGCTCGTTATTAGCCTGCGTAGCAAGCGTTTCTGTGGAGTTCGGGAGCAAAGATTTACAGCGCGAAAAATGGAGCGGGTAAAGGATGGGAGAGGGGGAGAGGAAAGAAGGAAGGGAACGCCTGCAAACAAACCCCTGGAGTTTGAAAACCGCTCACGTGGCCTTTCATGCCTGAGTGCGCACATTGAGATTTCATGCTGTCATCGGCTGTCATTAATTAACCAATAAAATCTTCAGCCTTCCGTAGCAGAAATGAACTTTGAACCAAAACAAACTTTAACCTATATTTCTACTCAATCGGTCTGAAAGGAAAGACTTTAAGGGTGAAGTTTTAGCACAAATCTGCCAGAAAGTTAAAATGTGAGAAGTATTCAGGTCGCGTTTGTAATCCCTGTGCTCGCAAGATTCGAAATCTTGGATCACTGTATTCATTCATCTAGGAATCGATACAAGGTAAAATTGGCAAGTCAACTCCTGCAAAGGCAACTCCAGTAAAGAAGCATTTGCTGGAAGCGCCAGATCCGCAAATCGGCTCGAGTGTTATCGCCTGTAACAAAAGCAAGCAACGGAAAGTCTTCTCGGAAAACTTTGGAATTTGGGCAAGAGAGGCTTCGAACATCTGAGAGGGAAAATAACGATAGTCTTACCAGTATCTGAATAAAGATAATCGTCCCCTAGGCGGCCTCCAAGCCAAAGTTGTTTATAAAACCAACTCTGGAAATGTCCTCGTAAGAATTCCCCGCGACGAGACGACTAAATTTTTGGCAAGGCAAATGTCTGACAAAAACTGGTGTGCCGCAGCTAACACTATAACAAATCATTCAGAATTGTACCCAGAGGTTCTAAATGCTGTCAACAAAAATGCCTCTAATGAAATGTCAGATCTGGAGTACTTACGAAAACATATTGCCATGTAACAAGCCAGATGAAATCACTAGGTTTTCCCACGCAGTAGTGCGAATTTTCCGTCTCGTGGTTTATTATCTTGTCCTTTGCGCATGTGGCATTCAAGAAAGTGATGTTAAAATTAAAGGAACAGCTGCAAATACTTGTGTCGCACTTGCATCTGCAATAATGTACAGGCTTCGAAAAACCAAAGCGTCGGTATTGCACTAAAGGATTTCTACCGTACTATCGAAACTCACGACTAAATGCTCGTTCGGCGAGAAAGGTTAAAGCGTTTTGTAAACAAGCTTCGAACGCGTCCCGTTCGTCCCAAGTCCCGTTCGGTGGCGAACGGGGGTTTTCAAAATCCAGGGGTTTGTCTGCAAGCGTTTCCTTCCTTCCCCTCCCACACCCCCGTCTTTCTTTTTTTTTTTTGGCTCTCGCCCCGTTTCCCGCACAGGCAAATTACCGAAAATCCGGTTCCTCGGTCTTTCTTTGCTTCCAAACCCCACGGAAACGCTTGCTACGCAGGCTAGCTCGTAATAAATTTTCTTAGTTCGTATTTTTATTTAGAAGTGAACGCTGTCATTGCATATTTAGGCTGAAGACGTTTTTAGAGCCATCGACGTACTAGACAGATCTGGATAGTTGCGAATTTCGCTGGAAAAATATAAATTCATTTTGGACTAGGCGTCGTCCACGGCGTCGTCGTCGTCGCTTAAGCACCCTATTAGTGTCGTAAGGTGACCTGCTCCAAACGTACCACGGCCAATCTCTGCTTTATTATCAATAAGCGGGGTGCTATAAATAGCTAACCATACTCGTTCCCACTGCATTCGGAGGTCGGAGCTATTCCTGTAATGAATCGCTATATATGAAGTCTCAAACCTGAGCTCCTCACGATCCTCACGAGTCGAGCAAGCCAACGACGGATTAAAAGTTCTCTATACCTACATGGAAAAGTTCTTTTTTAATTTAATTTTGCTCCTTGTCGAGCAATTTTGGTCCTCTGAACGAGCACCACATTTTCTTTTATGCGCTCTTAATCATACAATCCATGAAACCAAACATCAGCTGACAAACATTCCTTTTATCAAACCATCACTTTTATTAGCATATTGGGGCTGAAATTGGCGAAATTTTAAGGAAGAACATGCATAGAATATACCCAAGACTGCCGAGATTTTCCGCGCTCTATTAAATTAAGTTCCTAGATTTGGTGACTCGCGTACAAACGATGTAGCGCGTGCAGTTTAAGCGGTAGATACCTAAAACCCTATATCAAATTAAAGCTTATAGAGCTGGCTATCAACCTATACCAAGAATTTTGAAGTAAAATGAATTGTCGAATTTTTCACGACCAGTAAACGCGAGCGCCCGAGTCGTCTTTCGAAAGCTACAAGTCAAAGCGAATTTTGTTTTTCGCCAATTTCATTTTTTCCTCGGTGTCAGGGCCCAAAGCGCTTAAAAAACGTGTCTGCGTTTTGCCATATTCAATTGCAGTAAAAAGTTACAGAATATTTCCGTAATAGGATTTCAAAAATGTAGAGTGATCGTAAAAAAATCGCTCTCGAAGAAAAAAGATTTAATTAACAATTCGCAGACACGTTTTTGTCGTTTATATGTTAAACTAGCTGTAGCTACTGTCCATATTTGAGGGCAATTGAACAAATTCCCTTTGAGTTATAACTCTTTTAGAGCAGCTTCGCCTAAATATCAACTAGACTTGGAAATAGCAAAAAATCGAATTTCTTCAAACTCGCCCAGAGTGAAGCCCTACGGGCACTAGTTACAAAAATATTGTTTTAAGTTCGATAAATCAAAAATTATTTTTTTCCGCAATTTTTTCATTTCGATCCCCCAAATCGGCCAAAATCCATCGAAAATGAGCGTTATATTCAGAGGCTCGTAAACTCAAAAGCAAAAATCTTCATTACAAACTGATTGCACGTCATATTTGTACTTCCTTTCTTGGGTCTCAATGAGTCCAACGATTCGTCGATATTGGATTAATCGGAGACTCTGTCAATATCCCTGTTATTGCTGTCAAGTTCCCAAATTTTTACAGAACCTAATTTCTTTTCTCTTGCTTCGAATTTTTTGCCCGCCTTATACAATAGCTATAGCTTCATCCGCGTGGCGAACTTTCGCTTCCACACTCATTGATGTATTTTCATTCGTTTTTCGCTGTAGTCGCTTTTTCGAACTGGTCCATGTTTTTAACGTGGTCTAAGTTTACTTATAACTTTATAGAATTACACCTTATACCAAAATGCTCGGTAGTCAGAACAACGATGCTGATCAACTGAGTAGTCAATTCGTGACATTCGTATAGGTAATTCCCGCGAAAATCGCCCCGGTTGACTGCATACACGCCATAGGGCTGTCAAGCAAGAGGTAAACTTTTATTTCCGGCGAAAACGTAAAACCGCCATTTCTCCGCCAATCAGTTATTCTTTTTCAAAAAAAAATTTTTCAGAAATTACAGATTATTCTTCGACCACTACTTTGACCCAAAAATCCAAATTTGAAGGAAATTGGCAACCTGAAGGTATACTGTAACAATAAAAATGTAGTTATATGTATGTTACTTTAGACAGTTATTTTACGCGCCACGATAAGTTAATTATTTACCTTAAAAATCACTTAAACGGTGCAACAACATTCAATATTACCTAAAGGGGAAAATGTTATTACAGTTGTAATGAAAAGAGATTTAGTGCAACATCCACTTTAAAAATATTCCCTTGTGAAACAGACTTAGTTCATTATACGCGTTGCAAAGTCCGCACATATAATAAAATTTAAAAAGGAAATACTGTACGGACCCCCATCGTTCCTTGTTTCTAAAACGTGAAGGTAAAGAAACTCACGTCAGTGTGGGCTGGGATATTTTAGGATCAACTACTTTGCTATTTCTATGTCTATTTCTATTTCTATTTCTACTTCTACTTCTACTTCTAATTCTATTTCTATTTTTATTTCTATTATTATTATTATTATTATTATTATTTATTTTATTTTATTTTATTTATTTATTTATTTTTTTGATTCTCCTTTTTTTTTTTGCGTAGTTTCAATCTTTGGAATCACCGTTATTGGGTCAGCTGCCCGGTGAACTTGGCAACGTCTCCCTGACTGTTCTCTACCTAGGCCTCTGAAAACTTAGGTATATTGTTGAGTGTTTGATAGATGGATACAATAACCATTGCTGGGTGATTGGTAGACAGGTGCTGTATTTCCCTCACTGGTCTTCTCAGCTCAGACTTCAGATGACTTTCGATTACTGTTGAGTGGTTGGTAGATAGGTCCATCACCTCCGCTGTTGATTGGTTGGTAGATAAGTGTATCAACTCCACTATCGGGTTTTTGGTAGATAGGTGCAGCAACATCCTCACTGTTCTTTCCTGCTAGAGAGTCTGGAAACTTAAGGATCACTGCTGAGTGATTACTAGATGGGTACAGGTCATTGTAGGCCGCGTAACTGTGCTCCCCAAAATCAGGTACATTACCAGCTGAAAAAGCTTGATCACCACACTTCATTTCGATCTCTTGCTCTCCAGGACCGATGCAGTAAGCATCGTTGAGGTAAGCATTGTTGTTGAAACCACAGCCCGCCTTCTTCTTTGCAGCAATTAATCTTAGAAAAAAAGTACTTATATTAACGTACAAAAAAGAAAATATTTTGCCGTTATCGCTTTCATGGTCAGGATCCACAATAAAATGTAAAAACACAGGACAATTATCAATGCAGTCTGCTAATCTGCTGACTGATCTGTTAACGCAACATTCTCACGGTAACTGGGGCCATAATATTAGTGTACAAACAAGCAAATATTTTGCCGTTATCGCTTTCATGATCAGGGTCCACGAAAAAAAAAATCAAAATAATAATAATAATAATAATAATAATAATAATAATAATAAACACGACAATTATCAATGCAGTCTGCTAGTCTTCTGAATGATCTTTTAACGTAACATTTTCACGGTAACTGGGGCCATTACCAACGTCACATATGGTTGTGGTTACTGATCAAAGGAAATGATGAAACCATACCCAGTGTTTTTATATTTTTATTTCAGATTGGAGTGACAACATAGATCATGCCATTATATATGACATGCGTATGCGCACAGTCTTTAAGGCGACTTATCCCTTTTTGATTAGACAAAACTTGAAATTTGACATACGGACAGTGTTTGACAGTCCTAAGGACGTACTTCAATGCAAAAATCCCCAGGCATATTATATGACACCTTATTTATTTAGAATGGTCTAATTCAAATTGACGATTTAGATGTTCTGTAAATAAAACTGTGCTAGCAAGCTGCCGAGGTCGTAAAACGCTGCGCATCCAGTCAGGAAACCACAGTCACAGTGCAAAACCAGCGAGTAGAAACGCACAGTGACGCCAAAACCAAAGCCTCATATAATGGGCCATATAATGTTAATTAACGCTTTCCTTCCCTAGCTGAGAAATATAGGTCTTGCGCTCCAACTAGTTTTATTTTGGATTCAACCTGTTCAAGTTTGGTCTCTTACCTTTTCCTTCTCTTGAAACGGAAAAGAAGAGCGATTAAGATAACAACAACCAATATAACACCACCCACACAAGTTCCTATAGTAATGGCATTCATTGGTTTTGGTTCCTTGTCACTTTCTTCTGTTGTTTCTGTAGTGGAGGTTAAAGGCTGGACGCTTACGATGGTACCACCCACCGATCCTCCAATACTCGGCTCGTCACTTTCCACGATGGCTTTTAGGACGTTTTTGTTGATGATATTATCTGAGAACCCTTGAGGAAGTTGCAAGTAAAACGCTAACAAGGTGATTGAAGGATTATCTGTCGATTCCTTTGGATAACCAGGAAAAATGTGAACCATATCGATGGTAAATACAATTTTGTCAAACGACCGCTTTCGCCGAGAACTGTAAAAGGTGGAGAAAATACGATGTAAATGATACAAAAAGGTTTAGAGCAAAATTTTTACAGTTTAATCTTAAAATTAAATCAGGTGCATAATTATTGAAACAGCTGTGGAAATATACAAGGTGTTCCTATTTACCTATTTTAAGATATTAAATCACTAATATTTTGTCCCTAAAAGAACTGAGATTACATCAGCATGAAAATTGAGTAGTAGTATTTTGTGGCACGACTTTCAATATAACACGTGCTCAAAATGTTAGAGAGAATCAGTCAAACTATCGACAAATTACAAAGATCATAGCTAAAGATCATAATTCCTCAAACGGCCAAAACCAATCATGCACTGAGTGGATTTTTGCTAACTGGATTTTCGGTTTGGAAGAGGAACAACTCTCTGTGTAGAAGCAGCTAACTTTTAAAATGAATGTATATTTGTACTGCAGATATATTTGAGAATACCAATCTTACTTGATTTTTGGTTTCGTCTGTTTTTTTTTTTTTGTAAACGTATTTTGTAGATGGCTATTTACCTTGATGTAGTAAATCCACATCGTGTTCCGTCAAAAGCACAGTAATCTGTTGCTGCCCTTGCAACTTCTTTTTTAAAGTCACTTTCCATTTGGTCATTCCACTTTTTAAAAACAGAAAAAGACGAAACAAGGAAGAAATGTCACATTAAAAAGATTACATTTGCAAATATTAAAATTACCTGACTTCAACTTCAAATTCGAAATGGTTTTAATCATTTGATTACAACGGAAACCGAAACCACAAGTCAGAATAGCAATACAGGAATAATGAAGATAATGACGAAATACTAACCGTCATCTACATCACTCAGGGACATCGTCTTTAGTTGCTAAACTTCTCGACTTCTTCTGATCAAATTAGCACGTCAAAAATGCAAGGACAGATATATAATAACGTCTCTTGCCAAAAAATAGTAAGTTTTCAATCCTGAAATTCTTTTAAGCCAGCGTCCGACGAGATATCCACAAGGACATCGCCTTAACATTTTTAACAGCCTGGATAGCATACAGACGATCAATTGGAGTCGTAGAGCTGAATCAGAAGCCCTTAACATTTCCAAGCCAAAAGACGCGAATGTGATAATTTCATTCAAGTGATTCTTGCTCCAATTTTTTTTTTGGTTTGTGTTTTATCATTTACGTTCTATTACTCTCTTTTGTTCAAACAAAGTAGTACAAAACAATGATAACTGAAAAAGTACCTCGTCGATATTTAGATCTCGAATTTCCATCTCGACAGTCTCTTGTGCTTCTTCTACTGATGGTGTTGGAAGAGCAATGGAGGATATGGAAGTACCTAGGATGAGAAAATATTGATTGTAGGAGTGTGCTTAGAAAATAAGTAAATTGAACGGCAGTGATTGAAAATTCTAAAAAATCAAGGCACAAAAACAGTTAATTTTGAAACTACATCTCGATCTTGTCATTTCTAGGTAAAAAAAAAAAATAAATAAACAGTCTCCTTCAAAATTAAGGTAGCAATATTGAGCGAACACATTTGCCATTCTCGGATATTGTAGATTGTACATTTTTTTACCAGCATCACTCGACGGTGTCTAGTTTCATGAAATGCCATTCTCAATATTTCATTGCATACTAGATAGAGTAGATAGAGGTTCAAGGGGTTTTGCATAATGACTAAATTAAAATGATATTTACTGTAAGAATAGGTTTCAGTCGTAATAATTTGTTACAGTCTAGTGAGACATGTATTCTTGAAGAGTAAATATTTTGGAGAAAGGATATTGATCCAATTTCTCCTTAACCAAGGTGGCCACAGGAATTTCTCAAGAAAGCTATACATCAACAAATCAAAACAAAATCATCTTGAATCGATAGGTGAACATATCATATACCTGGTTCTATCAACTATACTGACGCTAAGTGTTTTTCTCTAAATAGAAACGATGGCAAATAGGCAATACCTGATAAAGAAGACGAAGGCAAGGAAGAAGAGGATGAAGGTCCCTTGGGGGATGGACTAAACGCCAATTGCCCTGTAGACGAAGAAGCTTGGCTAGAGGGAGGACTAAATGTGGATTGCCCTGAAGACGACGAAGCTTGGCTAGAGGGAGGACTAGAAGTCGATGGCCCTGAAGACGATGAAGCTTGGCTAGAGGAAGGACTAGACGTCGATGGATCTGACATCACTGAAGGCGAAAATATGGGCGTTGTGGAAAGCGTTGGAGATGCAGTGTGCCCCTGGCAGCTTCCAGTGCTAATTGAGACATCATCGATCGCTAAGTCACCCGTGTAAGAGGATCCTACTATTCCTTCAAATGTCACCTAGATGAATTACAGAAGAACGAAAAGTTGTTATTCCATTGGTAATCTCAGGTAAAACAGAAATGATGTCCTTGATAATGATAAATCGTCTAGCTAGGTTAAGGGTCAAAGGGTCGAAGAAAGGGTCAAAGAAAAGTGATTAACAAGGAGACTTGTTTTTTTTTTTCCCCTGGTTTGTCTGCGCCTGACTGTGTGTCGCTGTCTGTAGTTTTTCCTCTTTTTACGTTTGTGTTTGAATTTCATGTGTTATTGTGTCATCAGTAAACGTACATGTATTTTTATATGACTGTACGAGAAATAAAATGTACAACACGTTGCTCAAAGCTTACTTGTCAAAGACGCGTAATGTTTTCCATTTTAATTGTAAAAATTCTTTCGAAGGTAGAGGATGAAATTTTCAGTGATTTGCCAGATAAATCATGTGTCTACAGTTTAAAACTTACAATGCTATCCAAATGAATGGTAATCTCCGCCTTTATCCAAGTGTTGCCATGGTTAGCTGATGTGTTAAAAACTACCGCACTTCCGCTGAAGACTGTAAGAGTGCCCATAGTGTCTCCATACATGTGATAATAGAACTCGAGACAAGAAAATCTTCCATTTCCAGGTACAGCAAACTCAAGCTTTGCGTTATCACCGGCGACTCGGGGGAACGACGTCTCGATATACATATAGTATCCTGTGAATGCAAAAAAACATATCTGCCCGACCGAAAGCATAACAAATATATATATATTTTTTTTGATTAAAAAGAAACAAAGTACAAGTGACTTCTATTTTCGCACATATTTCGAAGTTTCTGTTTTAAATGATGTTGCTGAAAAGCAAAATAAACAAACAATAACATTTAAATTCAGGTTTTTCTCCTTACCTGTCCCACTGGTATGATCGTAATCTGGACCTGTATCTAAAGACAACGTTGATCCTGTCCGACGCGTCCAGTCAAAGACGTCTGAGTAAGATTGCTCCCAGCCATCACAAAGCCCGCTGTCGAAGTTGCAAGATATACTAACTAAAGGAGAAATGAATTAACCGTTACATTGTTGTGGTTGTTGTTGTTGTCGTTTTTCCATCTTTGTTTTTACTTTTTCGTTCTTTTTTTTCTTTTTTGATGACAGTAATACGAGCCAAGTGGTCCACCAGGTTGGCACTTATCCCCCGTTTCAGTACCATGAAGCCACTAGGAGTACCTTTACACCCTCCTTGGAAGGGATACTAGGCCATCGAAGGGTTACCTCCCCCCTCCCCCGCATTAAATTCGCCAGTACCAATTTACACACCTAGGAGAGTAATTTGCCTTGTTCAAGACACGATATCCCCCGGCCAGGGCTCGAATCGGGACAGCTTGATCCGGAGCCGAGCGCACTGACCTGAGGTCACCGCGCCTTCATTTTTGTCTTGTTAACGTTTTGTTTTTCTTGTTTTTGTTTTTGTTGTTGTTTTTCATTGACAACACTACATTCAACCGAGCTGTTCAATGAACAGCTATAAGAGCTGTTTCCAATTGTGAATCATAAAACCAAACCTAAGGTCATCACTCTGCCCAAGAATAAATGTTCCAGACAGTCCAATGAAGCAATCATAACCCAAAACAAATGCATAGACCTGGCGCCAATCTATTGAAAACGTGTGCAAGAAAGAAAAGATTGGTTTCGTTGTTACTTTTGATTCGGTGACAACGTGGCGTGAGCTTATAATAATAATAATAATAATAATAATAATAATAATAATAATAGACTTGTATAGCGCTAGAACTATACAAACATACTCAAAAGCGCTTTACATTAAGTTAAAATAAATGAATAAATGGAAATCACTAAACTTTAAAACTATTACAACAACTATGCTAAACTTTAAAACTATTTCCACAAGTCAAAAGCTTTCTTAAAAAGAAATGTTTTCAGTTGCTTTTTGAAAATGGCGAGGCTGCTACTTGTTCTTATAGTTAATGGCAGCGAGTTCCATAAAACAGGTGCAGCATGAGCAAAGGCCCGATCCCCAAGTGTAGAGCAGTTGACTTTTGGAACAACCAGAAGAGATTTTGCAGACGAACGAAGAGCGTAATTAGTAGCTGGTTTCAGGGATAAAAGATCATTTATGTAGGAAGGACTTTGGTTGTGTAGTGCCTTGTAAACAAGAAGAAGCAATTTAAACTGAACTCTAAGCGATACTGGGAGCCAATGTAAGTCGATAAGAGCGGGTGTGATATGATCAAATTTCGCAATCCGAAAAATCACTCTAGCCGCGGCATTCTGAACTTTCTGTAAACGATCAATCTGGTATTTAGGTAGACCAAATAGAAGTGCATTGCAGTAATCAATATTAAACCAATCTATGAGAGAAGTAACGCAAAATCAACGAAAATGCGAATCACCATAGGCACTCATTCGAGAAACCGTTCTACACGTTTCTATTTTGATCAGTACGATTTTCATTTAGGATTGGCCTTTCAGGCAACGGACATCAAATGACGATTATATTGTTCTCAAGCTGTCTTACCTGGACAATTTCCTTCACTAACTGTTACGTTATCGATGGCGATGTCACTTGCGTATGACCATCCTATTATTCCTTCGAATGTCAGCTAGGAAAGAAACAAGTGTAAAGTTCAAAGTCACAGGCCTAGACAAATCCTTTCATTTCAAGAAGATGAAAAGAGATAGCAAAAAGATTATTCTATAAACTGGAGTTTCTTGGAGCTGTCAGGTTCTCTCATTGGTGATCGTACACGATTGTACACGAACACGATCGTATACGAATCGAAAAAAGCCCATCATGGTGTGTCAAAATATGCGAATCAGTTTGAGCAAAATCGCTTATAATGGACATGACCAAGAGTAGATAGGTGTATCTATGTATATACGTATGCAAAGGTGTACGCCCACATACATACACAAATGCACATGTCTGAAGATCTTTCAAATGTTTTGACGACAAAAATACTGCGGATTACAAAAATTCAGGACCCACACAATCCAGGCATACTTACAACGTCGCTCGAATTTACTGTCCTTGTAACTTTTCTCCAATTGTCTCCATGATCTCCTGACGCAGTAAATATTGAAGTATTTCCGTTGAATACGTTCAGAGTACCCATTGAGTATCCATACATGTGATAGAAGAACGTCAAACACGAAGATGAGCTACCTCTTGGTACTACAAGCTGGAGCTTAGCATTATCGCCTTCCGACTGAGCAGTAGCTTCAGTGTACATATACTTTCCTATGAAAACAAAGATCAAGGTGTCGTTTGCTGGGATTAAGGTTCCTTCCCACCTTCAAGGGCACAAAAAATCGTTTTTTGTTTTTTCTTTTTTACAGTTTGACAAAATTTAAGTCAGTCATTTTATCGTTAGTTTACAAAAGAAAGCTATTAAAAATCTCAAAAAGCGGCCGAGTTATTTGGAAAAAAAATAGTATTTTCAAATAAAGTTAATAAACCAGGAGAGTGTCATAATTGTTCAAATGGACGAAACTTCCAGGGGAAATTTTCGCGACAAAAGCTGCATCTTGTTTGCAACGCGCATTTGCTCTTTTGCCTTTGGCTACTTTGTCCGTTTTAGTGTCTTTCTCTTTAATTGTACAGCGAGAAATATCCTTATCTATTTTCATTGACGCTAGGAGGTCCTGTTGTTCCAATGGTTGGCAGTTTCATAAGGCGAGATAATCTCCTGGCGTGGCGCGAGTTGTTTAAGAACCTTTACGAGTTAAAATCTCGCATTTGATTTTGGGAGTGTTACGGTATCGCTTGACCGCCAGAAAGATATACTACGAAACTCTTCTACGAACCCAACTTATTTATTTAACAATACGTAATAAAACCTTAGCTACAAAGGAGCGATTTCTAAACAATACAATCTACTACTAAACTAAGTTAAGCCTACTGCTAAACTTTAGTCACCACTGACACGAACTCACAACAAATCTCGATGTCTCCAAAGAGATCTCCTTACGGTCCACTTGACCTTAAACAAAGTTCGTCAACAGCTTTTACAATAGCAATAACACTTTATAGCTTTTCCACTCGGTCCCTGCCGAGAACAACAACGGGACTGTGGCTTCTCAACTCGGTCTCTGCCGAGAACTACTAACAGGACTTCTATAGCTTCTTCTCTCGGTCTTTGCCGAGAACTAATGAGACAATCTTCAGGACCTAGCTGATTCGTTATATACACTTAACTAATATTCTAGAACATTCTTGGAGCTTCTATTTATGTAACATTACATTATCATTACATCATTCGGTAGAATGTTCTAAAATGTTCCATAGCGTGACAATAGAAGATTCTGGCACCAACATTGCGTGACTTGACATTCTAGAAGTTTCCAGAAACTTAAATATTCACGTCCGCTCTTCATAACAGAAGGAATACATCCACTTTGAGCGAATTTATAGGGTATACAAATTTGACGGATTTTCGTGAAATTTCGTCAGAACATTCCAGGGATGGTAACAAACGAAAGCGCGTACTCTCGGGAATTTGTATATTTAACAGAATTATTTTTCCCGCGGCGTTTTTTTACGCAACGCGTCTTGCATATTTTTAGCTACACCAACCGGCTTTAGATGCGGATATCTAGTCAACGAATCAGAATATCGAAAAGGCCAGACACACTGGTTGATTGATGCCTTGTGAATAAAACTATGCAGCCGTTTTGCTCGGGTAGCGGCATCCGATAACCAATAAATTCAATAGAAGAAACCTCGGTCGTATCACGCCGTACCGGCTCCTGACACTTCCTAAAAGAAAAACTTGCTTAAATTATACTTTTCTGTCGAGGAACTATCGGCTGATAGTTTTCCCGCGGAAATTTGATGTTCTTAAAACAAATATTTGCCCGAGAAGCGAAGCTTCGAGGGCAAATATGCTAGTTTTAAGAACATCATATTTCCAACGGGAAACTATCAGGCCGATAGTTCCGAGGCATAAACACTCTATTGTTTTTATTGTTACGTTCACCACTAAATTTGCTTCCGTGCGCCAGTTCAAAAATCGTTTTGAATTATTTTCAACTATTTTAGATGAAAGCCGTGAGAGCCAAATGTAAAATTTGAAAAAGAAAACATCATACTTCACTTTCATCTACTACCGCAGTTCAATATGAATTATTTCATATATACTTCACATCATTTCACTCACGGGAATATATGAACTCAATTAATTGACCTCGCTCCCAATGTGTGGCTTCATAGCTCAGTTGGTAGAGCATCGCACCGGTATCGCGGAGGTCACGGGTTCGAATCCCGTTGAAGCCCTGATTTTTTTCAGGCTTCTTCTTTCCAGTTGCTTAAATTGGAAAATTTACTGCGATGATCATACTTCACTTTCAAAAACCCTCTTAATACAAATTCAATTGTTTATTTTCTATAAGCCCGCTTGTTCACAGAAATATTTTCACGGACGAGTACTATCCATCCGGGTATTTTCCTCGGACGGGCACTATGGGCTGATAGTGTCTCTCGGCGGATGAACACTATCGCGTCACGTGATCAATTAAAACCAATAAGAATCGGAGAAAATTTAGTGGTGAACTATAATAAACCATACCATTTCTTGTACCTCACGAACGAAATGGGCTGTCCGTAAAATAGCGGTGTCGTATCGTATGAAAGAGCGTAAGCTGGACTTCAGGGGAAATATGCATTTTAGGTGCTGAAAATTGGCCCGCCTTGAACATTTTATAAAAGATTATTCCTGATTTAAATAGTAGGATTCGTGTATTGTTGAAGAAAGAGAAAACTTATACCGTGTTGCTATCGAGTTTTAGTATAAATCTACTAGCGTTCTATCACGAATGCCGTTCTCTGATTGGCTACGCCACCCACTATCTATTCTGTGATAGATAGTGAGTAGCGTAGCAGTGTGCCCTTGTTAACAAAATGACGGTCGCTTCTTGGCGTTTGCGAAGTCTCCGTGAAGAGGATTAGTAGATTTGTACTAAAACAACTAGATATTCACTCTCTATTTCTATGCCTGATCAAGCGATGGAAATCTGGAGCCCACAATCTAGTTGTGTAATAGAAACATGAGTTAAAACCAATTTGCGCGCGTATTTTCTTCGTGCTATGTTCTAAAGTCTAGCAATTATTCTCACAACAATCACGACTTTCGGTAATCTGCCTTTAAGATTGAACAAGAAATGGAAGCCAGCTCACCTGTTCCACTAAGATCTGACGATGGTCCCGTGGACGACGACGGTGTGGGTCCAGAATTAAGTGTCCAATCAAATACATCTGAAATAGATTGACGCCAACCGAAGCACAAACCATCGTCAAAGCTACATGAAACTGAAGCAAATAGAATGTTAAATTAATCAGTTACAAATTGAAGTACCCACATAACAAACTACTGCTATCTCTGTAATTTTCAAAAATACAATTAATGCTAATCTAATGCTTCTAGTCATATTAAAAAAGCAGAAAATGTCGACTCTTTCTACAATACTCGGCAAAGTATCTAGAGAAGGGAAAAGATTACAATAGATGGAGTGTGTCCTAATATATGTGTTTTTCGTTATACCCTTGTTGGTCGATCGATTCGTGAAAAATTCAGGAAACTCAAGACTGTCAAAGAGAACGTAGTTTATAGGTGGGGCAGCTAGAAACTATAAGACCCGATCATTACTTTTGAAATTTGGAGGGTAAATGCGTTAAATCTGACTTTCGGAAATTACTTGCTGTAGTACATTCCTTTTAATTTAATACTTTACCTGGACAGCTCCCTTCCGTAATTTGAACTGCATCAATGGCGACATCACCCGTGTAAGAACCCCCAATGATACCTTCAAATGTGACCTGCAAACAAGATTTTAACTGTTGGTAAATTCTCAAGCTAATCATCATCGAGTAATCGCGTAATTTTTATTTATTTATTTAATTTTCAGACGTGGCACTCAATTCTCCGACGGATAATGTTTCATGTAAGTTGCGTTTAGGTGGAGGATGCGTGTTAAGTCTCTTGGGTTGTTCACGAGAGTAAATTTAAGTCTTAAGATTGGCTACTTCAAGATATCTAGAAATAACCTGAGAGGGATCATCTAATAAGGCCGTCATCTTCCCAGGAAACGGATGCATGTGCACAGTGTATCTTTCTATCTTTCTCCTCTCAGTGGAGAAGTCAATCATAACACGCAGAGTTTACAGCAATTTCTCGAACTGATTTCCGAGATTGACAACTGCCGGCTAATAATAGTTATACATAATAATTAACAATTATTCCCCAAAGGCGAAGTGAACGTTATGTTTTGTATTTCTAGGTTACATCGTTTCTGTCTTTCTCTTACCGAGAGGGTCTTGCAATATTTAACAATTATTCGCCAAAGGCGAAGTGAAGATTGGTGAATATTCACCGAGACGAGGTCGAGGTGAATATTTACCAATGTTCACTGAGCCTGAGGCGAATAATTGTTTTAGTATAATTTTCAGAGGTAAATATCAAGGACTACAAAATAACGAACTAAAACATAAAAACACAGACGCAATTGATCGTTTGCATACACGTATGCAGCCGTAGTTTTAGTAATAAGCTTACATGTACATCGATTGTCAATCAAATTACTCATCAAGTGCGGCAGTAAATCAAACGAGCGAAACACTACGAAAACTAAATCCATCCCAGTACCTTTGTTTTATCGTTGTTGACTTCATTCACAGTTGTCATCGTCGCCTAAAAATGAGTAGCTTTAGTTTGAAGAAAAATAAATTTCGGTCAATCGACCTTACCTGCTGGCGATCGACGCAACCACTGCGTTTACGATTCTTAAAAGCCTTGAATACGAGTTCTTGTAAAGATTTTTGGTCCAAGAGCGGCAGCAGTCATTTTGAAAATTATCCATCCTTTCAAAGATCCTGTATTTGGAGTGATGTCTTTCGAATAAATAAAACCTTCACTCAGCAATTGTCCGCCATGTTTACTTGCCGATATGGCAAAGATGGCGAGCTTAGTAACCAAGCTCTAGCGGGGTGAATATAGCGTCATATGATGAGCTTTTCGACCAATCAGAATGACCAATTCTAATATTCACCTCTGGAAATTATACTAATAGTTAATATGTCCGCTTAAAATCGGGTCCTTTGATATGCCAAGTAGGTTGAATGTACCTATGAAAGGCATTATTTTACATACCACTCCATCCAAATATAAGTTGGCTTCTATTGAGAACCAATTATCTCCCTGGTTCCCAGTCGCGGTAAAAACTTTGATATTTCCACTGTAGACATTGAGAGTTCCGGCCGACGCCCCATACATGTGATAGTAAAATGAAAGACACGATTGATTTCCATTATTTGGAACTGTAACCACCAGTTTTGCAATTTCGCCAGGCTTTCTTGGGTAAGATGCCTCGATGTACATATATTTTCCTGTACAAATAGATCAATACATAGCTACACAAACAAGATTTAAAACAAATGCATTGATTAATTAATTATTTATTGAGTTAATCGATTGATTGATTCATTGATTCATTGATTGATTAATTGAGTATAAAATATTTCGTCTTTTGATGTGATGTTTGGTGGAAAGCATTCCTTGATCACTAGTGTTAAAACCACAGATTTAAGTTTGGTTCAGATCAACAATAACAGAGAAATTTGGCTTCTAAGTGCAAAGCGTCCATTAATTTCTGTAATTGCGCGTGCATGCCCATTTGTAAACCACTCGCCTGGCTTGAATGCCAAGACTATAAATCTGAAATTCGGCGGACAGTATCTCTGTACGTAATATAAGTATCAAACTACAATTGTAGTTGTCGATTAGATCATTTATAGACCATTTACTAACAACTTAATTCCTACAACGTCACCATACGTCGAGAAACCGTTTTACTCTGTGTAAGTGTACGTTTGAAGTTGTCCTTCAGTAGCATTTCGGAGTGGATAACTATAGTGATTCAATTGAGGCCTTGAGCTGATGTACTATATTTTAATTCCAGGCTTTCGCCGTTCTACGGCATCGTCAGGGAATGAAAGGGAATGATTTTAATGGAGAGATAATATTAAGAAAATTAAACAAAGAAACTAGTCGAACCTGAACCCCCTTGACCGTGGGTTGGACCTGTAGAAGAGGAAGGCGTCGAGCCAGAGGCCAGCGTCCAATCAAAATCATCCGAGGACGATTGATTCCATCCAGAACACAAACCGTGGTCGAAATTACACCAGCCTGCAATGGTTACATGTTTACTGCTGTACTTAAGTTGTGAGATAGCAGATGCATGGTCGTGTTTGAAGGCCAGCAAATTGTAATTCGTGACCATTTTGTTACCTGGTAGCCAAACTAGGGAATACTAGCAAACTAAATACGCTTTGCCAACTATAAAAAGGCTTGTTACAAGCACATGGACAATCAGGTTACCCTGTTTTACGTGTTCTCGTAGCTTGCAACAAGGGTAATTCAGCCGGAGGGGATTCTTAAGTCGATTTTTGCTCGGTATGTGCTTGTGGTACTCAGAACCCCTTCCCCATTACGGTCTGTTCGGTCGACAATTATGGCCCGTCGTGTCATTTCGGCAGGACAGTTCGGTTTTGACTGCCTCTCGTACTACGGGCGCAGCCACCGTATGCAACAATACAGTTCATTGCCTCTTTTCGAAGGTGTAAACATTTTTGCTCAAACAAAATGCATTCATAATTGTGTAAATTAGCTACGGTCAAAATCTATAACAAAGACGTCATAAAGCAATAGCAAATATATAATTTCCACGACGACTCTCTAAATGCTTCTATACACCAAAACCATTTCACTCTGTAAAACAAACGCACGTTTCTACGTTTGAATATCCACATGTCCATATTGTGAAAATGTCCACACGTTAATATCATGTAGTACAGATCTTTTCAAACCTTCGCAGTGTCACCACGAAAAGACTTGGCTCTTCTTGCCCATGTTCGCATGATAGTTCTACTGTATAAAACATTAAATGCTGCGTGGTTCAAAGTTTGATCGAGGCTAGGAGTCGAAGTCGGCCGAGTGGAGGCTTGGTTCTGGTCACCGACACGAAAACAAAAACACGAACGAAGCAAGAATGGCGGTCAGCCCATGGTCGCGCGGTTAATAAATATTTGACATCTATATTATTCAATATTACGCTTACCTATTGTAGCAGGCGATTGTGGTAATGACTGGTTTTGTGATGATGCACTAGGTGCAACAACTGTGTACATGTTTGTTGATAGCCACGATGTCAAGGCTCGAACTTTAGCGTATACCCCGTAGTTTCCGGGCTCGGCACATCCATATCCCCAGCTGGTGACTCCCTCGAGGTACCACGTACCATTAAACTCGCACACCAAGGGCCCACCACTATCACCCTGACAAGTATCAATACCTCCTTCATCTAGACCAGCACAGAGCATGGAATCGTCGATTTCGCCAGGATAGGCACTCTCGCAACGTTGTTTTGACACTAATGGCAAAGATGCTTGCCTTAGTGTGTTTGGAGAGGACCCCCAAAGCGATAAATGTCCCCAACCAGTTATCCAGCACCTCTTGTTAAGGTCGTTAAAGGGAAGCTGATGACCAGTGTCTGGCAAACAAACAAGCCCGACGCCTTCTCCCGGTTCAGCAGGGCTCGCGAGATTGATTAAGGCGATATCATTGCTATAATGATAAGGACTTTCGTAATTCTCATGCACGATGATTTTTGCAACGTCAATATCTTGTTCTGTTCCAACGCTTCCATGTGTCCTATAATGGGCTCCTAATCTGAAAGACGCATTTAACGAATATTCCAGTTAGTTGGAGTTGCTGAGTCCATTTCGGACTGAAAAAGTGTTTTTTTTTTTTTTAATTACTTCATAAATTTTGGCTTTTCAAATTATTTAACTCTTCTGCTTTAACTAAAAGGCCAGTTATTATTTGTCGCTATATTCGAATTTGGTGATGAAACTATCAGACAATCAGATTTTTCAATTTGTTTGTTTTTTTCAATTATATATTTCTCCAACTCCTTCTTCTTCTCCTCTTTCCTCTATTTCTACTTATCCCCCCTCCTTTTCCTCCACTCTAACTCCTCCTCCAGCACTTTCTCTCCCCACAGTAATCGTTACTATTTCCAGTATAATAATTTTCGTGTTATTGAATCTTGGCATCGTGTTAAGAACTAAGTAAAATTCAACTACCTTATCTTAACATCAGATTGAGTACGTCCAGTCATACAATGAGCTGCTGTCACCACCCAATAAGGATCCACTAATGAACCGCCACAAAAATGATCTCCATACTCGTCTGTCACCATTGCCTGCCATGGCCAGCTGTTGATAGGTGCAACTGTACCACCCACAATTCGACTCGTACTTGGTCGGAAGCCGCAAAATACTTAATTCAAAGAACAAATAAGTTAAGTAAGTTCTGAAAACTAATTTATTTTATGTAATGTCTGTGTTCGTTGAATTACGAAAGCGGAATTGGCCGATTCAGTTTGCAGTTAACCATTTATACCCTTGACTATAAAGGGAGAATGTGAGAGAGAAGTCTTGTTATTGTCCAAGAAGTTACCACTAAATAACTTGAAAAAGGTTAACGTAAAGTCTGGTGTGGTGACATGGCTCAGGAACTGGGCCGTCTGATAACTAACCATCTAAATCAAGAGAAGAATAAATCTTTTTTGGCACCTTCACATGGTCAGACCTTTTTTTTTTTGACTTACTAGCATTCATTTTGACTTTCTCTCCGGGAACTCTGCTTTGTTGTGAAAACAGTGGTTAAAAACAGTGGTTAAGGGCCCTCCATTGACGTTCACGTGGATGCGTGATGTGACAATCTTCTATTAGGGGGTAAAAATGCGTCGGGCTATCTTGAGTTATTTGTGGGTATGTCTTTTTTTTTGGATTTTGTCACATATGTGCGCTCATAAATACAAAATGTTCAGATTGATAAACTAACAATCTTCCTGAGCAACCTACATAATGCGATAATAGTAACAACCACTTAGTTGATTTATTGTCTCTTACCTTCCTTAGTAGTAGTAACACTTTCCAAGCTCTTGTATGGTTGTCCAACGCTATCAATGCCAAATACACCCACGCGATACTTGGTAGAGGGCTTCAGTCTTTCAATCACTGTACTTGTAGTGTTCCCAGGAACAGTTTCTAAGGTCAGTACAGTGCCTTGGACACATTTTACTTCAACTATGTAAAACTTTGCATACTGGTTGACGACTGAATAGAGCTTTGTCCATTGAAGGTTAAAGTTGGTGGACGCGAGGTTAAAGATTGTCCCATACCATCCCAGAACCGGTATAGCTAGGAGTAGATATATTTGACACGAGTAAAAATCAGAATTAGAAGAACAGAATTGGCACCAACCGATGACCAGCAGAACAAGGCTTAAATGCGGCTGTGGGATTAGCAAGGTAAGGTTAGGTAAGGGCAGCAGCAGAAATATCCTTATCAGTACCAGTACCAGTATCAGTACCAGTACCGATACCAGTACCAGTGCCAGTACCAGTACCCTTAAGAGTAGGCCTGCAACAGTAACAGCTAACGTACCTGACGCGAGACCCTCTTTCAAAATGGCGTACTTTATTTTGATGCTATTGCCATAGCTTTGTGTATATACTTGAATGGAGATGTTATTTGAAAGACCAAATTGAACATCTGCTAGAATTTCTGGAGCAAATGACTCACAACCAAGGTGGTGGAGAACTTCCGTGCCATTTCCATCAATGATCTTGACAAATTCGCTGAGTTATACGGAGACAAGAAAGTAAAAAATATCTTAGATATAGGTGAAAGTTTAATACATTTATATATCTTCCAATTCTAAAGATTTTAGTGAGCAGTATTGTTCAGTTGTTTGTTTGTCTTCTTCATTTAACAGTATCGCTCTGTATTGTTTTAGAATTGTTCAGTATTTTGCCGAGCCTTCGGCGTGAATCAAAATACAAACGACAAGTGATATATTACGATATCACACTAAAATATCGAATATGAGACTTCTTACCCAACGTTTCTCACCTGTTAAACCAATTTTAGAACTTTTTGTTGTACGTTTCTCTCACTTTGGAGAACAAATATGACTTCAAGGAGCCAAGATTTTTAATGAACTACCACTCGAATTTAGATCCATAACTATTTAGCATAAGCGTGAACATTTTCACTAATTTTGCACGCCTTTTTTACCCTTTTTTACCTTATTTTCACTATAGTTTCTCTTACAGGACCCCTCTGACAACAGTGTTGAATACACTGATGGGTCATCCTCTTTAAATATTCGTTGTCATAATCCATCAAATATTTTCGCTCGCGCGCGATTGGTCTAAACGCGTCACGTGACCGAATATTCCCCAGCTAAAACTGAGGAATATCCGAGATTATTCCCCAATTTTCAAAACCGTGTTGCGAAAAATATTTGAAGGATAATAAACACAATAGCCTCCATTTGGCAGGAAAATATACTCGGATTTTTGTCATTGGACATTACCTGTTCCTCAAATCTCACAGTTTTACTCGAGCTACGCTCTCGGAAAACTGTGTGCTTCTCAGAACAGATGTCCGCGGACCAATATCCGAGCATGTTTTTCGCGCAAAATGGAGACTATTGTTTATTTATTATTATTTATTATTAAACTAACCTAAATAAAACTGTTGGATCAATCTGTGCCCATGATTAAAGTTCGAAGAGAATTCGGGGAAGGGAACGCCTGCTACAAACGTTGCTTCTTTCGCATCTCCGCCTACTGTTTTACGGTAATCGGATTGACAGAGCTGTCAGTTCAATGACAAATCAGAATAAGGCGCGCGACTTTCTGCATGACTGACTTTACGTGGGAAGGCGTGAAAAAATATTCATAGCAGCGAACATTGTGAGAAAATCTTCAGGCCGTGTAATGTCAGCAACTCCCACAAAGGTTTGTAAAAGAGGAAGAAAACCAAAGATAGACATTCAAAAAAAAACAACAGCTGCAGATTTTGTGGAGTAACCTTTACTCTGGAGGAGGAAGAGCGTCATTTGAAAATCTAGTTTCGCCGTCGGGCAGAGAAGAAAGTGTCGGGCCGATTTTAGCTGAGTATTGCGGCTTGATTGGGTTTCCACTAACGAGAGACGGAAACTTTTCAGAGCGGGTCTGTAGATCTTGTGGTCGCAAAATAAGAAATGCAGCTGAACTGTACAGTTTTAATGAGCAAGCTGTATGCAGCGCAAGAGTCGATGAAGATTTAAATCACCAGAATCGTTGCTTTACCATTCAGTTCAAAGTCTTTGGCGCGAACAAACATTTGATATATGAGGCTATTGCCGTATCCTGTGGGCAACACCGTTAATATATCTTTTCCATCTAGATGAGATTTTACTGCAACTTCTTGCTCCGGTTTTAACTTGAATTCACTACGAGTGACGACGTTCAAATCAGCCAAAGCTCTCGCTCGCACATCCACTTCGGCCGCCATTTTGGTTGTTTTCGCATTACTTCACAAACCCGTCCTTTTGTCCGATTGACCAATCAGAATTTTGCGGCCGCCAACGACCGCAGAAATGAACCAATAGGGTCTTTATAGCAGGCGTTCCTTTTCCTCTCCCCCCTCCCCTCCCACTCTTCCGTTCTTTTTTTTCCCGAATTCTCTTCCTCCTCCCGCACCCCCTCCCCTTCATACACCTACTTCGCAGGCTACATTCGTTGATTTTGAGTATCCATGTTATCGTTAATTGACAGTTGTCAAAACAAGCTGTACGCTGACCAGTATCACGTGACCATATCGCGGACTCAGGTTTCGCAGGCTCACGCGAGTTTGCGTTTTTCTGAAGTCGACCGCGGACCAGGGACTGGTTTTACCATTGGATCGCGGGCTCAAGCTCGGTTATTACTTTGGGGGAGAAGGAGGGAGTACGTGCAAAGGCAAAATTATGGCGCTAATTAACCCCTGGCGTTCCGACATATTCCTTGCACAATCGTCTCGTCAGTTTGTTAAAACTGAAACCACATGCTGAACAATTACATACTCTTTTCGTGGTTGTTTTTGCAATTGGGCTTGGCTAAATATATATATTATATACTTGATTAATGTTTGATAGTTACGGTGGATTGGCGGACAGCTCTCATAACGGTCGATGTTCTGAAACTGAGTAACTTATTCTAACATTTATTTTTCTTGGTTTTCGTTAGTCCTTATTGATATTTGAGAATCCTCTACAAATCTTACGCACCCTTAAGAGAATAATAATTTGAAATAATTTTCAAATATCGCGAGTAGTGTAAATCCCTAAATGCTCGAGCTTTCATAAGAAAATCATAAATTATCTGGCTGTGAAAAAATACGAACACGCGCTGCAGTGTAAATTTAAAACTAACAATAACTTTGCCTGCTCTCAGCCAATCACAATAAAGTAATTTTGTCAGTCATACATGTTAAAGTTACTTAATAACCTTAGTAGTGTGACAATGTTTGTTCGGGTCTATAACCTTCAAAATGCTTCTTGTTACATTGAACTGACGGTACAGTCAAAGTGTCACTCGCCTTACTTCACCATACCTGCAATAGTCAAGATTTAATTCTTGAACTGAGATGAATGCAACGGCTTCACTGATACCAGCACTGTGTATCTTCCAGTTACATCGAACATCATGGTAGCTTGTAGTAGTGAACTCTATTTGGCCAAAGGTCTTATTTAAAGTTGTTGAACAGCCTTGAAGAAAGGAAGAAAGGAAGAAAGGAAGAAAGAACTATTTAGCTCATGACTGGAATGGACATTGTTAGGGTACACCATTAAAGCTACGTACTGGGCAATGGTCGTTGTCTCATCGTTAAAGGGTGTAATGGTGTAAAGGAGTACAAATGACTGAAAATAACCTAACTAGATAACATGACCTCTTGTACCGTACGCAGCTGATTAAAATTATAGTCCTCTGTGCATGTAATACCGCTTCTTAAATACTGTAAAACGTAAACATAAGACCTGACATGCCATGACGTAAAATGACACTGCACAACAATAAGGTAGTCGTATTTCGCCTTGAGCATTGAATTTTTTCATGTTTTGATGTTTTGCCCTCAACGTTTCTACTTTTTCCACTTGTTTTTCCTAAATCGCCATTAAACATCGTTAAAGGAGTATAAAGGATGAATTGGTATGAGATGAGCGGGAGGCATGGCATGTGGCGAAGAACAACGTTTGACACACAGCGTCTGTTATTAAAGATTCCATCTAAGCTTTGCATTAAGTCTGTCAAACTCTAATTAAAGGGTTGAAATTGGTAGGCGAACCTGCAACAAATTAGATTAAATAATCTCGTAATATCATAATTGCAATATTATATCACCTATGCATAATTATCAAAAATCTACCGACAACTCGTACTTTTTCTGTATACAAAAATTCAAATTAAAATGATATAAACAATCCAAAACGTATATGGGACAACGACCATATATGTATGTATATATTTTTATATTTCTTATTTATCCATCCTCCTCCCCTCTCCCCTCTGCCATCGCCCTTATGCCAACTATAGACTCCCTTAACAATTTCTACAGGCTAAGATTGATTGCGTTAATGTACAGCTATTTCGAGAAAGGTTGTCTTACAAACGAGGAGAAGCTTACGTGACAATGTCGAAAGTTATTACAGGCAATGGTGGTTTTACGGTTGCATGATTGAAGCTCAAGGTGTTTCAGCGTGCAGAAGGAAACAGCACAAACCCGTGTATTCATAATTTCTCCTTCCTTCTTGCTCAACACTGTAAACCTCAATCAGGCAACGCCAAACTCTTACTACCCATAATACCAATCGGCATTGACGCGCACGCTTTTACACTTTTTGTTGGGCAACCTTTGTCGAAACAGCTGTATGTCAAATAAGATGCACAAAACAATAACACGTATTTATAACAAGATATATACACTTACTATGCTCTGCATTGGTCACCAGGACAAACCTGAATAAAACTAGAACGGTAGAAAACACAAACAATCAATAAATGTTGCTGTCAGTTCATATATCACCTCAGGATTTTGATTGACGGCTACTTTATTAGGGCTAGTATGAAACTGCACAGGTCATATACGCACGACCGTGTGTATATAGAGATTTCTACCTTGATGGCTCAATAGGAATTAGATAGGACCAGCGCTCGCTCGATTATGAGCTCGAAATTTCTATCGCGTAATAGTTGAGGAGTCAACTATCACGCATAGAAATCGATGGCGACTAATTTAATTGCTTTAGTGTAAATCTACTAGTCTTTCAAAAATTTATCTAAATCCTCTTCATAGACACTTTGAAAACGCCCAGAAGCGGCCGTCATTTTGTTAAGAAGGGCACACTGCTATGCATCTCGTTATCTATCACAGATTAGTATCACCCAACTAGTGGGCTAATGCAAATCCTGCATTTTAATTGGCTACGCTACTAGAGGACTATTAGTAATAGTCCTCGAATGGCGAAATTGGCGCAATCGAGCGTGGCGCTTTCTTTCGTTTTATTCCCACATAAATATTTCTTCAACTTGCATTTGCCAACTTTATTATTGCCTTTTCTGCCCGACTAGTTGGGTGATACTAAAACAATTAGACCCTTCGCCCTCAAGGGCCACGGGTCTAATTGTTAATTAGAATAAATCTACTAGCGTTCTATCACGAATGCCGTTCTCTGATTGGCTACTCTACCTACTATCTATTCTGTGATAGATAGTGGCTGCGGCCGCACTAAGAGAGTTAACTGGGTTTATTTTTTAGAAACCTGGTTAAAAATTGTAAACAACTTAACTCGGTTAAAGGTTGGTTATAATAAAATAACGGGGTTATATTTTATGAGCGGGAGCACTGAAATGGGTTATGAAGTGAGTTAAACTCAATTGACGTCATCAGATAAACCAACAAAATGGCAGACTTCGAGGACCCTGTTCAGTCTGTTGTTATATTCTCGATTTTTTTCTTTGTTTTCGTTTCCTTTCTCTCCACTCACGGCTAAGGCAGTCCCTCTTCCTTCTAATGCGCACTACGCAAATTTCTAAGGCAGTTTCTTCAAACTTGATGTCAATTTCGCGTAGACTTCAGAGTGTTCTCCATCGCCGTCGAATCGTCCTCGAGGCTGGGTATATCCGAGAGACCAGCGATGGTTTGGGGAAATCCATAGGAATCCTGCCATGCATGACTTTTTTAGAGAGTATTTTCGAATGAGCTTCGACTCTTTTGACGCCCTTTGTTGTATTCTGTCGCCATTCATGGCAAAAAGAAACACTCGCTTCCGTGCAGCGCTGATCAGACTGCTGATAAGAGACCACTAACCTGGGTTAAAGCACGGAAAAAAGGTGGTTTAAAATTAACCTAACCCGGTTAAAAAATCTATTGTTCGTCAATTATTTCCATGGTATCCGTAAACCCGGCTTAAGTTCCATGAACAGCCGAAATTAGCGGCCGCATCACGATTTTAGGGTCACGATGGGAGTGATTATTTATTATTTATTATTATTATTTTTCGATAACCCGGTTAACCGTAATTAATTAATTAGAAATAACCCGGTAAACTTTCTAGTGCGGCCGCGGCCAGTGAGTAGCGTAGCAGTGTGCCCTTGTTAACAAGATAACGGCCGCTTCTTGGCGTTTTCAACGTGTCTGTGAAGAGGATTTAGATATGATAAGCGTACGTGTCTGATTTTGGGGGGCCTTTACGTTTTTTTTATTTTAGCCTAGTTTTCTATATTTTGGGGGCGTTTTTCATAAAACAATTATTCCACTCAAGCTTGTTGGATATGAAATGTTTATAGCCAGCTCGGCGCTACGCTCGCACGTGGAATAATTGTTAAATATTCAACATTGCATCAAGGTTTCGTGACTGAAGCAATTTTGGATAAGTCATCCATAAAAAGTGCCTATCTAACCATCTGAAATAATCATTGATGACCTTCGCGTTTTTCTGTAGTTTTCAGTTTCAGTTTAAGCCAGTCAAACGAGTGATAATATGCTTTCCATAACCCTTTACAATAGAGCGTCCTGTTTATAGTAACTTGCCGGAAGTGTCTTAACGTGGTGACTGTTGTCTGATTTCTCAAGCGACATTCCTGCGTTACCAAACTTTTTCAAAGCGAAAACATTTGGGAAAGATGCCGACAAGTCATAACTAAATACCTATTGAATATTTTCCGGATTGACTCGTTGCGTATCTTTATCAATTTCATTGCTAAATATGTAAGATTTAACTAGTCATAAGACGGATTTGACGCCACGCGCTAGAGATAATTTGGATATCGCTTAATAACTCATGTTTTAGACTGCATTGACATTTAGCGAACTTTTAATTTGCTTGGCCAGATTCAATAACGACCGTTGGAACAAGGAACACGCACATTTTATTTAAGCGTGAGACATATCTATAAGTAACAATTTTCACTATCCACACTGATCCCGTTGGTAAGAGATATTTTTCAGTTTTCCCTTTAATCGCGGCTTTAATATGCATTATATAGGATCATACTGTTATTGTCGTTCTGTATCACTATAAGATTTGATTGTTCATCAAGCATGTTACATCGATCAATACAATGTGACCGAATTTTCAACTGAACATCGTTGTGATAAACACAGTTAGGTTTATTAGAAATCTGTGAATGCGGAACAATCCTTAAGATATAAGTTAGCACTGTGGCTTCAAATTCCTAAAGATTTTATATTTCCGGCCTACTGATTCAGACGTCGAGGCTACTGCAGATGGACTGCACTTAGGATAAAAACCCACGTCAGCAAACATGTCGGTATTGAATGTTGCCGTCGTCTTAGTTACTCTTGAAAGCGAACTGATCATTGTATACCAAGTGGAACGTTTTTTAGTGTATCCCAAGTTTGTCTTCTTTCAAATTTGAATATAAATAATTTGAATTTATTAGTGTTGTATTGTGTTAATTGTTCAGCAAGCGCATACTGTACTTTGATCAACTTTGTTAATATGCATGCTCAATTACATGTAAGATGTTTCGAAGTATTTCCACCACATAAACCATAAGTATTTGCTATTAACAGATCATAATCAGCTATCCTTGCAAGGATCGATACTGTAAAAAAAAGTAATGTCACGCCACAACTGACTATTTGCACTAAAGGTTATCAAACTGCATGCTAACACAAGATCTGCCCTGAATTAGACGCTTTTAAATTAAACATGGTTTTGGGTAATGATAAAGCTTACGTGTCTGTTCACATGGTTCACTTTTTGAGTGGTAATTGGCAAGAAAATTACATTTCGAAACACAATTTTTGCACCACTTAGTTTGTCATCTGGAGCAAGACGTGTTAGTTGCCAATGCGCGAGCAGGTAGAACACTTAGACATGAAAATGTTTCTCAGATTGTAGCCATCCTCGAGACAAAAACACTTATGTTTAAAAACTTACCATTTGTTACAAGCCACACTTTGAAAATACGAAGCTGCTTTCTCCAATCCATTGTTGCTAACGCTTGAGCTTGTACATGCATGCATACGTGACGCGTGATCGCGTAATTAGCAGCGATGAGTCATTGAGACCAAATTAGCTGCGTGACGCGGGACAGGACATCATAACGTGCATGGCGCGTGATTTTCTATCTTATAAGCCTGTGATACGTGATTTACCAGTTAGATTTCCGCGATAAGTGAACGTTCTTTAAACCGGAAGGATATCATTCAGTCAAAGTGAATAGGATCATATAGTCCATGGGCCAGACCACTTTTCGGTACCAAGCCTAAGGACAAAACCTAAGGGTTATCAGCTGATACTACTGCATGAGTTGTTTTCAAATTTGTATGATAACCTTTCTGAATGAGTAGCTTTGTGTGAGATTTCTCAATTTAAAATTTCGCAAAAAAAATAGCTTCAGCATGGAAACGAGGCTCAGAAGAAGATCCTCTAAACATATGGTCACGATCGTTTTATCAGTACTTTAGATATTTGAAAAAAAAAGAAAACATCTTTATTTCTCCTCGAAGTTGTTAGAAGTAGAAATTTGTGTCAAGATTACATGAAAAACTAAAAAACAACCATCGGTGTCATTCGCATTGCTTCATAGGTAAATCCAAGATGGCGGCATTCTTGATAGGCGTGTAGGGCTAATTTGTGCTAAAATTATGGTTCCTTATAGAACGAGAAGTGTTCTCAGGGGATAAGTAAACAGTAAGCATCTAGGTAAACATTTAGAGAAATCAATTAACTAAATATTAAGCTGATAGTGTCGATTTTTGACAAGAAACTTACAGATCCCCGAAATAGGCGTTCGAGTATATATCATTTCTCATTTTATACGAAAGGCGTAGCAGTAGATGACATAATGAGAGCTTTTGAAAGATATGGAGTTTGAAATGCATCAAAAGGGAAATGATGTTAAATAATAGTTTTCCTTTGATATGAGGGTCATTTCATACATTGCTAAAGATGATTTCATTCATATATAGTGACTACGGTAATTTACAATGACAGTGCGAATGGTCTTTTATGCTGCTTTTGTTGTTTATATAAAATCATTTTTGGTCAGGAACGAACACCTGAATAAATAAATACAAACTTCAGCGCCTAAATTAAACAGGTTTAAAAATGGCTTTTTAAAACCTCTAAGTCTTAATGTTGACGTACAACCTTGCATGACTGAATAGGTAGCACAAAAAGAGGAAATGTGACGCCTGAAGAACAAAACATCGATCAAGAGCGATCACGTTCAGAACAGTCCAGTTGTGCATGTATTATTCACTGTACTGACGATGATACGGAACTAGTTAGACCAAAAGATGAGGAGTCCTGGAGTACACTTGTAAGAGGCGAGCAGCTGCTGTTCGTAAACACAAACACCTTGATATTGCTGAGACACTAAATGAAGGAGAAATCCCAACATTTAGTATCGCAGAAAATGTCGTAGCATGTTTACCATGAAAAAGCTCTTGGAAACAATTTCAAAGCAGCAAGCTGAACTGACGACCAACAACCAAAGGCAGCTAAGAGGACCTCGATCCGACAGTCCCCTACCATGCACAAGCACAGCTTACGAACATCTCTGCATATTCTGTGAAAAGAAGAACCTTAAGGGAACAAGAAATTGGGAACCCTTGTAACAATGCAGAGATTTGCGTGCAGATCACTCAATTAGAAAATCAGCCATGGAAAAGAAGGACAGCAGGATTCTCGCAATTGCGTCGCGTGAAATTGTAACAGCTGAAACTTGTTACCACAGGACATGCTTCAAGGACTCTACTAGGGCTGAGGCAAGTCTAACTGCGGCTTCCGATGGCTGTGGTGAACCGCTGAGAAGATGAGTATGCTAATCTCAAGTCAGAAGCTTACCAGATGCTTACATCAGATGATTACATCGGATCGGATGTTCTTACAAACGAGAAAATAGCCAGATTGACTGAAATGACAGAACTACTTATATCGTACGTATCGCTTTGGTTGTTGAAGAAATCAAGTTACCCACAAAAAAGCACACCAGACAGAATCTCCAAGCAGAATTGGGCGATGTCCTCCTCTTTGAAGATTTTATTTAGAAACCACCAGTGTATTCATAGTTCCCGCCGATTTGACACACTTCATGTTGCCAAATACATAACAACCCTTCTTCTGGAAAAACAGGGCAATGCAAGCCAGTCTTATCGGAGCTCAAATATAAACCTGGCTGCCATTGGCATTCGCGAAGCTATTCAAAGAACAGAAAACAAAATTTCATAGTCTCCACGCCCTTCAGATCTCGCGAAGAGCGCAATGAATGTTCCCAAAGAGCAGGGTTCGTTCTTGCAAACATATCTGACCGGAAAAAAAGAATAGCCAGACAAAAACTGTCATCCAAGAGTGCAGAAGTTGATGAAATCCTTCGCCCAAGATCTGATGTTTAGAGTGAGCAGAGGAAAGATTAAGCCATCCAAACAGATCCCTCTTCCCTATGCTGTGAAAACCCTGACAGATAACGTTGAACTCATCCAAATGCTTAATCGTTGCGACCACGGAATCGCCTATTCCCAGCTTGAAGAAATCAACGCTACACTGTGCCGTAAAAAAATGACATCAACAAGTGAAATCCCATTGCCAGATAACATCCCGCATCATGGTGGCACTACTTTAGCATGGGATAACATTGACCGCCTAGAAGAAACGTTATTGGGTGAAGGAGCATCGCATAGAGTAAATGGAATAGCGCTGCAGGCGAGGCATTTCGGACCACAACTTCCCCCGGAACCATCAACGCACATAGTTCAGACCAAAAAGAGGAGTGTTGAGGCACTGGATACAGAAAAACTTCCCATTTACAATGCAGAAGTTGGTTACGGTCCTCGTTCTAGGAGATTTGTAGAAGTTACCCGCCAAAAAGCTCCTGAAAACGCACGAAGAAAAAACCTTTTAAGGGTCTTAGTGCGACTACATGCGGATGCATCCGAACACAAGGTGCAGCAGTGGAGAAAATTCCTTTTGAATCCAAAGAATAAAAAGGCCTTCGCAGCGTTTGTGGTAAAGGGGTGGAAACAAGATTAATACAGAACAAAGTCGACAAGCAACGTCACTTTTCGTGCGAACGTGACTGTTACGAGATTACCTCACAAGCTGCCAATATAGCTGAAGAGCTCAACTCCACACAGGAAAAAGCTTATACCAGGCTTATTGCCAGGCTGATACCAGGCTTACCAAGAAATGCAGCTCATGCAGCTAAATCAGGCTACAAGGCGGTGGTTGTGGCATCAGAAGATACAAACATATTCTTACTTTGCCTGGCGTTTAATTGCTTTATTCGGCATCCATGTATGTCAAGTGTGGAGCGCAGACAAGAACTAGATATGTCAGTATCTCCAGTGAGGTGGCAGCCGTAGGAGAAGAACTTCGCAAATGCCCAGTTGGTATGTATGCTTTCATTGTTTGTGACACAGTGAGTGCCTTCGCTAAAAGGGAAAAGATAAGAGCCCTACGACTTGTCAAGCAACAGACATCTTACCAAGGAAATGTTAAACAGCTGGGGATGAAATGGGTTCTATCAGATATGCTTTTTCAGAGCCTTCAAGAGTATACATGTAAGCTCTACTGATAACTGATAAGGATACTGATAACATTAATGAGCTGAGGTACAGGTTATTCTGCACCAAGAAGGGTAACATCGACTCCTCCCAATTACCACCTTGTGTCGACTGCTCGTTCAAGCATGCGGCTCGCGCAAACTTCCAAGCAGTCATTTGGAAGCGAAGTCTGCAAAGCTGCCAAGGGACGCGACCCCCATTGGTTTTGGCTGGCGCGAAGACGGTGATCGCTTTGTCATTGACTGGTGATGAGCGGTGGCCCAGCCCCTACAACCGTGCTAAAACTACTGTCTTGCTCGTGTACAAGGTCATGTCAACTTGCTACCTGCAGTTGCCTGACAAATGGTTTGGAGTGCACGGATGTGTACAAGCTATCAGACTGTGACAACAGATGTGAAGATTCTATCGAGGAGTTTGTCTCAGATGACAGCGAAGAAGACGAAGAAATCTAACTTTAATTATCAGTGTAACACATGTACAAGCAGTTTCTTATATCCTGAATAATTATTCATGTTTAACATTTGGCAAGTTTAGCCATGGAAACCATCCAGGAACAATTTCTTTAAGTTAAAAATAAGTTGTTGACATAAGCTCTGAAAACGTTTGAGATATTCAAAAACTAAAAACCAGTGTATGTAACATGATTGTATTTGCATTTGCTTGTACTTGACCGTAGTAATCACCTTTGTAGCAGTTCTATCTGTTCAGCCCAACCGAGTCATTTGCAACTGATCACGTGATAAGTCTGGAATAGCTACTCATTTGACATGGCTGTCATATACCAAACGAAACAAGAGGAGTAAATGTAGTTTAGGACGAGCGTTCGAAGGTAACCAATGCAATTTACACGAGCACTTTCTTTTCTTTTGTTCATATTTATAATTTGACAAGTGTTGCCATGGAAACCATTCAGGGATAATACCTATAAGTCATATATAAGTTATTGGAATTAGGTCTGAAAACTACATTTGAAGTTTGCAATAACCAAAAATCAATGTATGTAACATTTTCAGGTTTGCATTTAACTGTTATTAGGCATCTTTTTACCAATTCTGCTTATTCAGCCAAAACGAGTGACGTCATTTAATCACGTGATAATCCTAGTAAAGCTACTCCTTTAGCATGGTTATCATACACCAAAATAACCTAAAGGAATCAACGTTGTTAAAAATAAGTGTGAGAATTTGTCCCTCGTTTTGGTACCAAATGGCTCTTTCCAGGGTCCTGGCCCATGGACTAATACTGTTATTGTCGTTCTGTATCACTATAAGATTTGAATGTTCATCAAGCATGTTACATCGATCAATGCAATGTGACCGAATTTTCAACTGAACATCGTTGTGATAAACACAGTTAGGTTCATTAGAAATCTGTGAATGGTTGCTTAGAGCCTCGTTTCTGCACAGGAAATTTGACCACGTGACAAATGAGAATATCATCAGTGCAACCGCATCACCGAGGGGTTAATTTTGAGAAAGTTTGACAAGCTATTGTGAACATTTAAAAAAGGTTGCATGCGTTTTTTTCTGATCCAGCCTCGCTTTCATACTAGGTCACGTGACCACCTCATAATGATCAGCTGTAACTAAATGATTAAATTGGATATTTCTGCCAATTTTGGGTAAGTTTGACAAGCTTTTGCAAACATTAAATTAGTAATATTCTATTGCGGCCTCGTTTTCATGCTAGAAAATCACGTGACCACTTCATAATCAGCAGTTGTCACTAAATAATCAACTTACGAATATCTGCCAAGTTTGGTGATTAACCGATGATAATTGATGAGGTTATAAAGAATTTAATGTACCAGCCTCGTTTTTATGTTGGTTCATATACGTCCGATTTTCAACCCTCCTTAAAACCCGTCCTAGCAAGTTGCAGAGTTGCCACCAAAACTTTTCATGTTAACTAGACCCTAATGAACACTTTTAGATTGGTGGCTTGCTTTCAGCAGGAAATTCCCACGGGATTACATTTGCTCCCAGACTATATAGAGTCTTAAAGAAGATAAATAAATCGTGGCAGACGCGACACTACTTCTGGTCTTTTTCATCCTTTTCTTGACCTCTGATGTCTTTGATCTTGGTGGATCTTCATGGTACTATGGGTCTAACAAACTGTGACACGATAGGAATAAGTCAATTCGAAATAGTTAAACTTTGCGCAAGGACTATGAACTTAAGTGTTATTTTTTGTCTATTTTGTCGATCATTTGCGGCAGTGCATACATATCCGAATCCCACTATTATATGAAAGGTCTGAAAAGATAACAAACGTTAGAGTTTGGTGTTATTTTATGCCGCTCGAGAAGACAGTTGTGTCAGCAATGAGAGACTACACAAGGAAAATGTTTATGTGCCACTTAATGAAGGTCGTCATAAAGACCTACCTCAAAAGCCACGTTACGACATTCACGGAAATAAAAACGTTGCCGTACAGAAGAGGATTCATGACGGGACGCATGGAGCTTCTACTGCAAGTACCGTAGAGAAATGGTAGGAACTTTTCCTAGCATTCCTTACATACTCTCACTACGGTTCTTCGCCTTGCGGCCAGGGAAGGCGTTATAATCTGTTTCAGTGACATGTCGATGATATTAAATAAAAAATAAACCAGAAAGGGCCGATGGAATATGAGACAAGCTTTAAAATGAAGTCACGATATTAATAGTGCTTTAAAAGTAAATAGAGTGTTCGAGTCCTTCTCGATGCTTTCAAATGATGGCGGACTCCACCGACGCCAATAATCTGGAACAAAACAAGGTCATTATATATCGGATCACGTGTATTTCACTTGTGGAAAACTATCGATTTGCACAGTGTTTGGGTTGGAGATTCTCGCCCATATCAACTTTCTTTTCTCTCGTAAGTTCTCGCGCGTTTAGAGATGCTCCACACTCGCGTTTTAAGTGCAGGGATCCTAAGCAATGCTTACCTAACTTTTTAAAGATGCTACTTTTAGCCCTCCCCCAAATCTACGCACGTGTATTTCACTTGTGGAAAACTATCGATTTGCACAGTGTTTGGGTTGGAGATTCTCGCCCATATCAACTTTCTTTTCTCTCGTAAGTTCTCGCGCGTTTAGAGATGCTCCACACTCGCGTTTTAAGTGCAGGGATCCTAAGCAATGCTTACCTAACTTTTTAAAGATGCTACTTTTAGCCCTCCCCCAAATCTACGCACGTGTATTTCACTTGTGGAAAACTATCGATTTGCACAGTGTTTGGGTTGGAGATTCTCGCCCATATCAACTTCCTTTTCTCTCGTAAGTTCTAGATAGATAGATAGATAGATAGATAGATAGATAGAATGAGAATGCCGATAAATCAAGTAATCAAGTAATAAAAATAGCGGAACTGAGGTTCAAAGGTATAATTATTTTTCCAATCAATAACCTGAGTAACGTACGATAAACTGATGACGATTCAACTAGTGAATGTATAGCTTATTCCAGGAACACCAAGAAGAGATACTTACAGTAGAAGTCATTTGCGTTCCCTTACAGTTCTTCTTTGAGTAGTCCTTTGAATTGCCCAAGGGACTCTGCTTTCCTCAACTTACAAGGAAGAGTGTTCCAGAGAATGGCGCCACTATAGCTAAAGCTATTTTTTTTTTTTTTTTTTTTTTCCAAAAGCCTGTAAGAAACTTTTTTTTTTTTTTTTTTTTTTTTTACAACACTAACTCTATTTACATTATGTTGCTCTAATTTTTTACACTATTTAAATTACAATAACTAAACGACTTACATTACTAACAAATACAGTTACATGACTTACACAATTAAGAAATACAGTGGGGCAAAGAAAAAAAAAACTGAGAAGAAAAATAGCTAGTTATCATTACAGCTTGAGGTTGTAGTACAGAAACATAAAAAAACAGACCAAAGGCATGTGGTACATTAAAAGTAAAATGAGTTATGCATCTGACAGGAGATTAGAAATAGCTTAATGGGTAGGAGATAGATAACCCTACAGAAAATATAATCTAAAATATTAATTAAACCCTCATGTATCCTGTAAGAGGTTTCCATTTCTTCGTGTCTCCACTTTTTGTTTCTATCTCATACTGTAATTTTAGTGTGCATATGAAAAGCGTAAGATTTGGATGATCATTTTTTGTTTTAGCGAGCCATATGTGATATCGTGCTAAGAGAAAGCAGTAATTTATAAGAAGCGCAAATTGAGAGATATCTGGCCTCAGACCCAAAGCAGTAATATTTGTCACAGCATAATCTCTAGGAAGTAAATTTAAGTTTTTCAGCCATTCAGTAAGTTTATTCCAAAAGTGAGATGTTTGACGGCATGACCAAAAAGATGAATTATTGACTCAGAGGAGGTGTGACAAAAACTGCACTTTCCATCGCCCTGTAGACCTATTCTAAATAAAAAGTTATTGGTTGGTACACGTCTATGTAAGAATTTAAACTGAAACTCTATCAGCTTAGTGCTCTTTGTGCATTTTTTAGCTAAAAGATAGGCAGCATTCCAATTTATGTTGTCATTTATTGGTAGGCCACAATCCTCTAGCCACTTCTTTTGACTTGACACTGGGGTTAAACTCTTGTTACTAATCAGTTTTTTATATATTATTGTAGTTGCTTTTTTGACCCGCAAAATTCTTGTTGTAAGTGGCTCATATTCGTGGTCGGTGTTCTGTAAATCTTGAAAATTAGAATCAGTCCGAAGAGACTTTACAGCCGATATTAATCCGTAGAAGCTGAGAGGGCGAGGGTCTATTTCATACTTACAGCGGAAATCATTTAACGAGAGAAAGTTGTTGTCCGGTCCTAAAAGATGTTTCACCCGAGTTATTCCCTTGGTGAACCAATTTTTAAAAAAAACTGTTTTGTTGGCTATCTTTATGAGGGAGTTATCCCAAAGTTGTTGATCCAGAAAGTGATCTTTCGATGTTATTTCAGGTTCAAAGTTAACTTCCGCCCAGATTCCTAATAGTTCTTTTAAAAAGGCATCCGAAGTTGTTATTGTCGATAAGGTGTCTCTAACGTTGAGGTTGTAGGAAAAAAAGTTTTGACAGCCATATTTTTTTAGGGTTGTATCAAAAAAGATTTTCCATTTTCCCTTATTGTTGTTATCTAAATATTTTTTAATCCATGTGGTTTTGAGAGATTTATTGAAGGAACTAATATCAATCATTTTTAGGCCACCACCACCGAAATCATTGATCATTACCTTCCGTTTTATCTTGTCGCCTTTACCATTCCATAGAAAAGTGTAGAGTAAATCATTTATTTCTTTTAAAACCCTGTAGTTTGAGCGAAGAGGCGAGAGTAGATAAACCAATTGGGAGACCACTAGTGATTTGATAACAGTGATTTTCCCTAACAATGTGAGTCGGCGGTATTTCCAGCATCTCAGGATTTCTTTCACTTTTTCAAGTTTCTCATTGTAGTTTAAAGAGGCAGATAGTTCGGGATCTGTTGAAATCCATAGACCTAGGGATTTTACTTTGTCTTTTGGCCATTTAAGCTCTTTTCCTGATAACAGAATTTTATCACTTCCAATACTTGCGCCAATCCATAGAGCTTCCGTTTTCTTATCATTGAGTCTGAGGCCAGAGACTTTGCTGAAATCGTCAAGCATTGCAAGGGATGAAAGGAGAGATTCACGTGACCCATCTAATATAAGTGTTGTGTCATCGGCATACTGACTTAACTTAATTTCCACATTATTTACAGAGATTCCCTTTATATTAGTACTTTTCCTAATTGCCGTGGCCAGCACCTCTGCCGATAGGATAAATAAATAAGGTGAGAGCGGGCAGCCTTGCCTAACACCTCTTTGAATTTCAAAAAAATTACTTGCCCATCCATTATTCAGAATACAGCTTTCAGTATGACTATACAGGGTTTTCACCCAGTTAATTAGCGAAGCACCAAAACCGTAGGATCTTAATGTTCCATGTATGAAGGACCATTCGAGAGAATCAAATGCCTTTTCAAAGTCAATAAAAAGTAACAGGCCCGGGATATTCTTTTCTGTGGCATATTGGATAATAGAGTCAATGAGTCTGATATTTTCGCCTATAAATCTGCCCTTCAAAAATCCTGTTTGATCGTGATTGATAAGGTTTGGAAGTACTAATTTAATTCGGTTTGTAATAGATTTTGCTGCGATTTTGTAATCAGTGTTCAAAAGGGTAATAGGCCTCCAATTTTAGATGAAGTATAGTTCCGCATCTTTTTTTGGAATTAGTTTTATAACCCCTCGTCTTTGTGTTACTGAGAGGCAGCCAGAGTCAAAAGCATAGTTGAGGGCCGAGATTAAAAAAGAAGAAATGTCTTTCCAAAAAACTTTGTAGAATTCGGCGGGAAGTCCATCCGTGCCTGGCGTTTTGTCAGACTCCATCTTCTTCAGGGCTTCGAAACATTCCTTTTGAGTTAAGGGGCCTTCACATAAAGTTTGTTCTTCATTGGTCAAAGAAGTGGAGTTCACTTCAGAGAGGAATGTTGACTGGATGCTGTCGGGGCTTTTTGACGTATAAAGATTTTTATAAAAAGCCGTACATTCAGATAAGATATCTTTGTCTGTGGTGACAAAGTCGGTGTCATTAATTTTTAATTGACTAATTGTTCCTTGTTTACAGTGCCTTTTTTCGAGGTTTAGAAAATATCCGGAGTTCTTTTCGCCCTCGTTGTACCATTGCGACTTTGACCTAATGATAGCGCCTTTGGTTCGATACTCAAAAATGTTTTCTAGCTCTTTCTTTAAGGTAAAAATTCTTTCAGCAACAATATGATATGAGGGGTTACTATTGCTTGCATTGTCTAAATGTTTTTCTAACAAGGCGATTTCGCGTTCCAACATTTCTTCGCGTTTCCTTGTTGTCGCGTTTTTGTATGCAGCATAAGATATTGATTTTTCTCGCACCTTTAATTTAATCATCTCCCAAAGCAGAGCTGGGTTCACTGAGGTGTCGTCTTTGTATTGTTTCACAGTGCTTTCAATTGTTGTTTTAATTTCTTGGACATATCTCATTTCCGATAAAAGGGACGTGTTCAACTTCCAAAAACCTTTGCCTCTGGGGTTCGAGTGTAAAGCTAGATTCAGAGTAATCATCGAATGATCCGTTTTGAAACCAGGAAAAATATCTGCATGGGTCACATTACATAAAGATGATTCTCTTACTAGAAAAAAAATCGAGTCGGCAATGTATGACTGGTTGGTTTCGGCGCCAAGTATATCTCCTGGCTTCTGGGTTGAAAAGTCTCCAAATATCAGTCAAACCAAGATTTTCAGAGAAATCTCGAATCACTTTTAAGGCATTTTTGTGTGTTCTGGCAAGGCCACCCCTCTTGTCTTTTTCGACGTCAAGAACTAAGTTAAAGTCCCCACCAATTATGATTTCACCACATTTAAAGTTTGATAAATGATCGAAAAAAACCTGAAAGAAGTTTGGATCGTCTTCATTCGGAGCGTAGATGTTAGCCACAGTCAGACGCTTGCTATCAGCAACGATATCACATATTAAAAAGCGTCCATTCGGATCCGAGAAAACCTTGTGGATCTGGCAATTGAAATTATTATTGAAAAGAATACCAACCCCTGCTTTGTTGCTGCTGCAGCAGCTGAAGAGCGCTTTGTACCCCCATTCACAAGACCATATATTGGTAGTTTCTCGAGAACAATGGACCTCTTGCAGCATACATATAGATTGCTTTTTCGCTCTCAGCCAGTTAAACACCTCTTTTCTTTTGGCATTGTTTCCCAATCCCCTGACATTGAGGGAAATTATTTTCAGATCTGTTGTATTGTGAGTAATGAAGGAGGCTGAGTTGACTGTTTTGCATTTTCACAATAAAAGATATCTAAATGACCACATGCCTTTAAACTATTGTTAATTAGATAGATTTTTATGCCCTGGAGACAGTAAAACGAAAACACACACAAAATGAATAAAATTACTAAAGGACTTATGGTGGAGAAATTAGGCAACTTGATTGCTTGCTACAGCAAAAAAGAGAAAAAGCCTGCAACTCTATTAGCCCGTTTAAGTTGCCGACCGCCTCTAATTGGTGAAAAGCATATTGGCAATAACGAAACTGCGAGAAGTTTGAACAATTTACCGGTCAATCTGAACAAAGTTTATTTAGTGTTAATTAAATAGTAAATTTTTGCCCGATCGGCCACAATTTACCTCTGATATACAATTTATCCGGTTAAGATTGGCTGAAGGAGGCAGCAACTCCATTTTTCCTGGCATCCTTAAAAGCTCCCATCTGTACTTTGCGACGGGTAATGATTTCCTGGGGAAGGTCTCGGAACATTTGAAAGTTAGTGCCTTTAAGCCGGTGACCCAGTAAAAAGATCTGTTGACAGTCTTTATATCTAAGGAAACGGGCCAGAATAGAACGCGGATTTCCATCCTTGCTTTTTCCGATGCGATGTACTCGCTGAATTTCTACATTCCTTGCATCCCTATAACCAAGATCACGTTCCAGAAAAGTTCGGAGAACTTCTTCGGTGTCTTCACTAGTGCGGCCGCCTATTTCTGTCGATTCTTCTATGTTCGTGAATTTGATATTCTCCCGGCGAGAGTAGGCTTCTAAGTAAAGATTTTTAGTGTGGATCTCGTCTAACAAATCCCCATTTTTCTGGCATTTTGTCGTGAGCTCTGTTAATTGAGTTTCATAGAGTCGATGCACCTTCTCCATAGCTTCTGTCTTATCCTTGAGTTGTTGTCCAGTAAAGTTGATCCCTTCTTTTAGATCGTCAATATCTTTCTTCGCTGTTGTTTGGAAATCTTCTAGCCTTTGGGTTCGTTTTTCTAAGTTCTCGAGATTGGCTTCAATTTTCTTCACGGCGGATTCTATTGAATCAAGCTTTTCCAGCTTTGCTAAGATTGCTTGTAGAGTTGCACCAACATCTTGTGTCATACTGAGAGCTGTCATTATTTCGTCTTCGTGATGCGTTGGCGAGGAGTATGGCTTCGTTTTTTTGATTTCCGGCGAAAGAGATGATTCGTCGGAAGAGTCTGAGGATATGGTTTTTCTTTTGCTCAAAAACTGACCGAAAAAAACGGCCATTTACCAAACACAGAGCAGAAAGATCGGCGGGCGGCAGCAACGCACGTCTTTACGTCGCCATTACTCGACCCAGTCCAAAAAATCAAAAAGCTATTTTTGTAATAGTGTGTGCGCGATAATGGAACATTGAGTTTATTCACAGAGTCCCTTAGGTCATATGCGATTTCTAGCCTTTCAAATTTAGAACTGAGGTAGTTGGAGCCAACCTGTGCAGAGACCTGTAAACCATCGTAGCTCTTTGAATTTGCTGCTGGCAAGCTAGATTTTTCCACCCTAGAAGTTTGAACAGGTGACCAGCGACTACGTCATAGTTTGAGTAGGTCAAAACACGGGCTGCTCTATTTTGTAGCTTTTGTACCTTATTCCGTAAAGTTATCCCACAGTTTTCCCAGACAATATTGCAATAGTCAAAGTGTGGCTGTATCAAAACTTGGTATATTAGATGTAAGGTCGCCTGAGGGACAAGGTGGCTTATTCGTTTTATGGCCGTAATACCAGATGCGACTTTCTTAGTAACTTTCTCGATATGGCCACTCCAATCGAGTCTGTTATCGATGGTCACTCCAAGTGATTTTGCGGTAGTGACCTGGCTAACTTGAAAGTCATTAATTGCAAGTGTCGGGGATTCTGTGAGAGTACCTAGCCTCTGCCTAGATCCGATAAGCATGAATTCGGTTTTAGTCATATTTAGAGTGAGTTTGTTTGCTCTCAGCCAATTGTGAACATTTTCTAAATCTTGATTTAGGCGCGACTGAATATTGTCTGCATTATCACCTGCGCATGTAAGGTGGGTGTCATCAGCGTACATCCTCGGCTCACAATTTGATAGACAATTTGGAAGATCATTGATGTATAACAGAAATAGTAGCGGCCCTAAAATGGTCCCCTGGGGAACACCACAACTTAATAAACAGCTTTTAGAGAGCGACCCGTTGATGGAGCACATTTGAGTACGATTCCCTAAATATGACTTAAACAATCGGTGCGGGTTACAATATATGCCGTAATTTCTTAATTTTGATAAAAGGATCTCGTGGTCAACTGTGTCGAAGGTCTTTTTTAGATCTAAGAAAACAACGGCATTGATTTTTCCGCGGTCAATGTTGTACGCCCAAGTGTCCGTAGCCTCAAGGAGAGCCGTGACAGTTGAGTGAATAGTGCGAAAGCCCGATTGACATTTACAGATGATATTGTGCTCTTCTAGGTAGGCATATAATTGATCATAGGCGATTCTTTCAAAGACCTTGGTTATAACTGAGATCACCGAAATTGGACGATAATTATTTAGATCGTTCCGATCGCCTTGTTTAAAAAGTGGGGTGACCTTTGCGCATTTCCAATCATCCGGAAATATGCCTTGACTTATTGACTGGTTAAAAATATCACGGATAGGGATGCAAATGAGATCTGCACATTTCCGATTGAGCTTAGCAAACTTGCGTTTTAGCTGCCGGGATCCAAACCAATGCTTACCTACCCTTCTAAAATGCTACTTTTAGCCCTCCCCCAAATCTACACACGTGTATTTCACTTGTGGAAGTCTATCGATTTAGACAGTGCTTGGGTGAGAGATTCTCGCCCCTGGCAACTTTCTTTTGTCTCGTAAGTTCTCGCCCGTTTAGAGATGCGCCACACTCGCGTTTTAAATACGGGGATCCCAACCAATGCTTACCTAACTTTTTAAAGATGCTACTTTTAGCCCTCCCCCAAATCTACACACGTGTATTTCACTTGTGGAAGTCTTTCGATTTGGGCAGTGCTTGGGTGAGAGATTATCGCCCATATCAACTTTCTTTTCTCTCGTGTTTAGAGATGAGCCACACTCGCGATTAAGGTATAAATGAGTAAAAATCTTACGAGAGAAAAGAAAGTTGATATGCGCGAGAATCTCTCCCCCAGGCACTGTCCAAATCGATAGACTTCCACAAGTGAAATACACTTGTGTAGATTTGGGAGGAGGGCGAAAACTAGCATTTTTAAGGCGCCTTAAAAGCACAGTTTGGTATCCCCACATAAAAAACGCCAGTGTGCTGTATCGCTAAACGCGCGAAAACACGCGAGTAAACAAAAGATATAAATGGGCGAGAATCTTTAACCCAAGCATTGTCCAAAGCGACAGACTTCACAAGTGAATTACACGTGTAAAGATTTAAGGAAGGGCCAAATCTAGCATCTTTAGAAAGTCCAGAAAACATAGTTTAAGATCCCGCCGACACCAAAACCGCGAGTATGGCGTATCTCTATACGCAAGAGAACTTACTAGCAAATAGAAAGTTGATATAGGTAAGAATCTCTTACCTAAGTAGTGTCCAAATTAATAGACTTCCACAAGTGAAATACACGTGTGTAGATTTTTTTTTTTTTGGGGGGGGGGGTGGGGGAGGGGGAGTAAAAGTAGCATCCTTAAAAAATTAGGTAAGCCTCGGTTAGTATCCCCGCATATAAAACGCGAGTGTGGCTCATCTCTAAACGCGCGAGAACTTCCTATAGAACAGAAAGTTTATATGGGCGAGAATCTCCAACCTAAGCAATGTCCAAATCGATGGACTATTACAAGTGAAATACACGTGTGTAGATTTAAGAAAGGACCAAATCAAGCATCTTGAAAAAGTCCAGTAAGCATATTGTGAGATCCCAACACCGAGATTGCGAGTGTGGCGCATCGCTAAACGCGCCAAAACACGCGAGAGATAAAAAATATAAATGGACGAGAATCTCCAACCCAAGCATTGCCCAAAGCGACAGACTACCACAAGTTAAATACACGTGTGTAGATTTGAGAAAGTGCTAGGTCTAGCCCAGTAAGCAGAGTTTGAGATCCCAAAACCCAAACCGGGAGTGGGGTGCATTTCTTAACGCGCGAGAACTTACAAGGGAAAAAGAAAAAGTTCATATGGGCGAGTATCTGTCATTCAAGCACTGTCCAAATCGATAGACTTCCACAAGTAAAATACACGGGTGTAGTTTTGGAAGAGGGCTAAAAGTTGCACCGTTAAAAGATTAGGTAAGCAATGGTTGGGATTCCCGCACTTAAAACGCGAGTGTGGCAGATCTCTAAACGCGCAAAAACTTACAAGAGAAAAAAAGTTGATAGGGGCGAGAATCTCTTACCCAAGCACTGTCCAAATCGAAAGACTTCCACAAGTGAAATACACGTGTGTAGATTTGGGGGAGGGCTAAAAGTAGCATCTTTAGAAAGTTAAGTAAGCATTAGTTAAGATCCCTGCACCTAAAAAGCGAGTGTGGCGCATCTCTAAACACGCAAGAACTTACGAGAGAAAAGAAAGTTAATATGGGTGAGAATCTCCAACCTAAGCACTGTCCAAATCGATAGACTTCCACAAGTGAAATACACGTGTGTAGATTTGGGGGAGGGTTAAAAGTAGCATGTTTAAATAGTTAGGTAAACACTGGTTAGCTTCCCGCACATAAAATGCGAGTGTGACGCATCTCTAAACGGGCGAGAACTTACGAGAGAAAAGAAAGTTGATATGGGCGAAAATCTTCAACCCAAGCACTGTCCAAATCGATAGACTTCCACAAGTGAAATAAACGTGTGTAGATTTGGGGGAGGGCTAAAAGTAGCATCTTTAAAAAGATAGGTAAGCACTGGTTGGGATCCGCGCGCCTAAAACAGGAATGTGGCCTATCTCTAAACGCGCGAGAACTTAACAGAGAAAAGAAAGTTGATATGGGCAAAAATCTCCAACCCAAACACTGTCGAAATCGACAGACTTCCACAAGTGAAATACACGTGTGTTGATTTGGGAGAGGGCTAAAAGTAGCATCTTTAAAACGTTAGGTAAGCACTGGTTGGCATCCCCGCACCTAAAACGCGAGTGTGGCGCATCTCTCAACGCGTGAGAACTTACCAGAGAAAGAAAGTTGGTATGGGCGAGGATCTCCAACCTAAGCACTGTCCAAATCGATAGACTTCCACAAGTGAAATACACGTGTGTAGATTTGGGGGAGGGCTAAAAGTTGCTTTTCTGAAAAGTCAGGTAAGCACTCGTTGGGATCCCCGCAGCTAAAGCGCGAGTGTGCAGCATCACTAAACGCGAGAGAACTTCCGAGAGAAAAGAAAGTTGATAGAGGCAAGAATGTCCATCCCAAACAGTATTCAAATCGATAGCTTTCCACAAGTGAAATACACGTGTGTAGATTTGAGGGAGGGGTAAAAGTAACATCTTTAAAAAGTTAGGTAAGCATTGCTTGGGATCCCTGCACCTAAAATGCGAGTGTGGCGCATCTCTAAACGCGCGAGAACTTACGAGAGAAACGTAGGGTGGTAAGGGCGAGAATCTCTTACCCAAGCACTGTCCAAATCGATAGACTGCCACAAGTGAAATACACATGATTAGATTTGGGAGAGGGCTAAAAGTAGCATCTCTAAAAGGCTAGGTAAGCATTGGTTAAGATGTCTGTACCTAAACGCGAGTGTGGTGCAACTCTAAACGTGCGACAAGTTACGAGAGAAGAGAAAGTTGATATGGGCGAGAATCTCCAGCCCAAACTTTGTACAAATTGATAGTTTTCCACAAGTGAAATACACGTGTGTAGATTTGGGGGAGGGCTTAAAGTAGCATCTTAAAAAAAAGTTAGCTAAGCATTGCTTGGGATTCCTGCGCCTAAAACGCGAGTGTGGAGCATCTCTAAACGCGCGAGAACTTTCGAGAGAAAAGGAAGTTGATATGAGCGAGAATGTCTCACCCCATGAGGGAACGCTGATGACTTCTACTGTAACTATGTCTTACTGGTGATGTAAGATACTTTAAACTATTTTTACCGTTCATGATGCCTTGCTACGTTAGTCTGCTTTATAAATATTTAACTGCTCTTGTCGAGTTTTTATTTCAATATGATTAAACGTTCTTTTTATGCGCTCCTGTTAAAAATGATGCAAAGTTGTCAATTTTAGTAACTTCAATTTGAAGGTCCTGTTAGTACCTTTTTGTTACTTGATGAAAACTTTGCGGGGTTTGTTTTACCAGGGCGCTTCATGACGCCTCCTGGAATAAGCTATAACTTCCCTAGTCATCAGTTTAACGTACGTTATTCAGGTTATTGGTTGGAAAAATAATGATACTTTTGAACCTTAGTTCCTCTATTTTCAGGGGATGAGGGGTGGGCTCACTTCTTTCGGAGGTCGTCACTTACGGACTTTTACGATTCGTTGCGTGTACGAGCCATGGGCCAAGCCATTGGCCAAGCCATTGGTAGCCGTGTATGGTCCCCTAAATCATTGACAATCCATCTTAGCTTCATGTACTAAGTTTCTCCTGGCGCTTTTTTTTTTTTTTTGTGCCCTCGGCTGTGTAATTGTGCGATATTTTCTACACAATAACTTCAATTGCCGAGCATGATAATACTACACGTGGCTCCCACTGCCAACGACATATTCAGACAAGTATTCCAGATCATGTGGGTTTTTATTCCTTAAAATCTGTGTTAGATTGATTAATCAAACGCTCCTTTACGCCCGGACAAGCATCTCGATGCAAGCTCAGAGTTTATTGTGATGGCTTTCATTGGGTAAACAAGACATTTACGTCTGCTCTCCGCGTTCAACATCCATTCGTAGGCACTTTGGTATCTTTAATATAAGTTCAATTCGTAGATCTGAACTTGGTTCACGGGGAGAAGCAGAGGAAGGTTCATGTTGTGTAATTCGTTCATCATTGCGGGATTACTTGGTTTATCGGCATTCCCCGGTTTTGTCCGCTCACGTTTTTTTCCTGCCCAAGTCTTTCTTCACGTGTGTTTAGACGTGATCCGATATATAATGACCTTGTTTTGTTCCAGATTATTGGCATCGATGGAGTCCGCCATCATTTGAAAGCATCGGGAATGACTCGAACGCACTATTTACTTTTAAAGCACTATTAATATCGTGACTTCATTTTAAAGCTTGTCTCATATTCCATCGGCCCTTTCTGGTTTATTCTATATTTAATATCATCGACATGTCACTGAAACAGATTATAACGCCTTCCCTGGCCGCAAGGCGAAGAACCCTAATGAGGGTATGTAAGGAATGCTAGGAACATTTCCTACCATTTCTCTACGGTTCTTACAGTAGAAGCGCCGTGCGTCCCGTCATGACAGGGTTAAAGCTTTCCCACAAACGTGCCTGTATGTTAAAGCATGGCAAAGGTGGCGTATACTTCTTTTCAATTCGTATACAAGATCTCTGCCTACTTAGTCTATGAACAGGCTCCCGATTGTGTTATAGGGGAAGGAAAAGAACAGGCAAGCAGAAAGCGCCGGCGAGAGTGGTGTGGAGAGGGAAAAATCCCATCGTTATGCTCGCTTCGCTAGTCCCATTTAATTTTCTTCGCGCTCGTCGCGAGCCTGTTCACAGACGGTGAGAACTTCCCCAGATTATAAAGGAGCCTCATGAATATACACACCGAGTCTTTAAGGGTCACTACTTTTCTTGTCGAGGGAAAATGTTTGGAATATTTGGCGATGCATTTTTGTGGTTGAATCGACAGAGGTCTCCTTTCATCGACACTTTTAGGATCGAGAAAGTAAAATTGGTGATGCACAGTTACCTCTTTTTGCGTGACGCGTGATTGGTGAAAAAGAAATCCTCCGTGATGCGTGATTTAAAATTCAGCGTGATGGGTGATTGGTACCACCCGCCAAGCCATCTTCTTCAAGGGGCCTCACACAATAACAATAATGGCTTAATTGTTTAGAACCATCAGAGTAACGTCTAGAAATTTGTGGTTGTAAACAAGTGTGATTTATGAAGAAATGATTGACCATCGCAGTTATTCACACAACTTACGAGCCACTACCTTTAAATATGGCCAATCCAACGACAGGACCGAATATTCGAGTTTTCTTTAATTGTGTCAAAAGATCCTTTTTGTAAACTGTTTTCAGAAATATTTTTTTAAAATTCCAGCGAGGTCACCTTTTTGTGAAATCCAGGAGCGTGCGAAAAAAACCCAAAATACCGTTCGATCAACCAAGGCTGGCCGATGGAATTCAGGCAAAATTGAGCATTTTTAACAGGTCAGCACAGAAAGAGGGCAACTCAACTTTATTTCATATTCACACATGTACAGTTCGTAGTATACGCTTTAGTCATTTCTCTGTGCTAAATATCGATCATCTTGAAGTAAATACGCTTTGTCTACGTTTAAGCCGTTTGAAAAATTCAAATATCACGATTTAATTTTCAACCGATTTAAAACAAGCTGTTAATTCCATTTTGAATGTGGCATTGAACCGTACGTTATTTTACTTGGTCAAATATTCTTGGTAGTAAGTCTGGGCAGGGACGCAGATGTAACCGATGGTTAGGGGTCAGCGGCTGCTTATCCAAGGGAGAGCCGCTATTGCGAGTAAGAGGTCTGGAATTCAGGAAGTTTACTGACTCTGCTATAACAGCACTGCTCCTTTAAAGAGGCCTTCAGAATATGCGCACGGAAAGCATCATCCGCTACCACGCACCACCCTTGTGGCTCACTAAGGGTGGGTCGAAAATCCACTCAATCTTCTTCGGTCCACAAAAGTTGTTAATCCTTTGTTGATTCCACCCTTCGATTGCTTTTTTCAGCTCCTTATCGGCCTCTATGAAGTTGGTGCCTTGATCGCTCCTTATCCGCTCTGGATACCCACGAGCGCTGATGGATCTTCTAAGGGCGTTTATCATGGAATCTAAATCCAAGGAGTAAGTAATTTCAATATGCACTACATGTGTTGTCAAACAGGTGAAGAGGCAACCATACCTCTTTACTCGGGATCTCCCTTGCTATACACCGAATGCAAATATGGTGAACCACGCGGTCGGCGCCCGGGACGAGTCGCATGAAAGCGAGGCTAGTCAGGCTTTGATGTTTTGTTTTGACAATGCTTCCCCAGAAAAGTCTTGCTTCGTCGTCGATTTGGTCTGTTTTATTTAGCTGTGGCTACGAGTTGCTCTGTTTCTGAACGCCACGAGAAGGGATATAAATTTTCCACCGTTCGCCTCTTAAACTTAGGGAAAATAGTGGATTAATGCAATTCGTTGAGACGAAGGAAGTGAGTTCACGATTGTCGCAGGAACTAAAGTTTTTTCGCTACATTTCACACTAGAAGATCTTAGAAAAATCGTTCAAATGACGAGCTTATGTGGTGTCTGGTGGTGTTCCAATACATGGCCAGTGCATTCTCCAAAGTAAAGAAAAGCTCCTCTTGAAAAACATCCTTTGTCTCAAGGGAAGAAGTTGACTTAGCGTCCACTCGCACGGAATCGCACGAAACAAATACTACGGTGTAATAACCAAGCGAATGAACTTCAACTGCCCCCATCGTTGTATCCAGTGAATGCTTTGAGCCAAATGAGAACGACTTGGAGCTAAATGCGGTCGCTTACACATTTTGTAAGATCTCCCAGCCTGAACGAACAAACTTTAACAGTTCCTTCGGCGATCGTGCACTACTTACCTTCGTCTGTTTTCCCTGAGAGGCGACCGCGGAAACGAAAAAAAAAAACAAACAAACACTTTCTCTGCTGTGGAAGATTTCAATTCCTTCTGGTGGCATTCAGGAACACAACAACTTATAAGGAAGGCGAATCAAAAACAGACCAGATCGACGACGAAGCAAGACTTTTCTGGGGAAGCATTGTCAAAACATAACATCAAAGCCTTACTAGCCTCGCTTGCATGCGACTCGTCCCGGGCGCCAACCGAGCGGTTCGCCATATTTGCATTCGGTGTATACTACATTTCAATAAAGCTCTCATTTATTTATTTATTTGTTTGTTTATTTATTTATTTATTTATTTATTTCAGTGGCTCGGAATGATCATTAACCATTAACTGATCCCCTTGGCACGTGTTTCTCAGACATTGAGAGCTCATACATCTTCTTATTACACGTTGTACTGCTGATCTTCCTTTCACTATATCCAAAATGTCTCTCTCAAAGATGATAAGACAGATTTTTGACCCGTGTGACCAAAGCCTTCATGACACTGCTTGATAATGAGATCTGTCACATGATACTTGTAAGGAAGGATAATAGGGCATTTCCTTTCATAACCAATAGTAACTGCTCCCCTAGGCACGTCTTTCTCAGACATTGAGAGCTCATGCATCTTCTCATTACACGTTGTACTGCTGATCTTCCTTTCAATATCCAAAATGTCTCTCTCAAAGATGATAAGACAGATTCTTGACCCGTGTGACCAAAGCCTTCATGACACTGCTTGATAATGAGATCTGTCACATGATACTTGTTAGGAAGGACAATAGGGCATTTCCTTTCATAACCAATAGGGACATTTACCAGTCGACCTCCGACTCTCAACGGCCCTTCCTTTAGCTGCGGATTCAGCTGATGTATCGAGGCTCCAGCCTTCCGAAGAACTTTCTTTGAGGTACTCTTATCCTCAGAACATTCTGAAGCTGAGAGTACATCGACGACCTCTGGACAGGCTACTAGTTGAACACGTCTGAGAATTTCTTTTCCAGCCATTTTAAGCTCAGTTGCGACTGTCAAGTTTTCATCAATTGCATTTCACTGAACATGACTGGAGGATCACTTCTGATTGAAACGTTCTTTCTCAATTGAACCTTAACACGAAGGTATTGTTTGTAGCGCAGCAACCACGCAATGGCGCATTTACATCCACCAACAGGAGTAGTACGAAATCAGATGTTCCAAAACATTACTTTGGAGAGTGGAGATGTAAATCTGAGCCTCTTGTCTAACTTCTGCATCATCATCATCTTCTAAAGCTGGAATTTCAAACATTCTGGGCCAGTGGCTCTCGTCTTCCCACGGGAACATGGGATCTTTCAGCCAATGGTCATTCTTCAACATGACATCCATCTTCAGTCCCTTCGAACCATAGTTAGCAGGGTTTTCGTCCCGGTTCACGTACTTCCACTCGGAGGGTTTAGACCCAATGTGTATCACTGTTAAGCGATTAGACTCGAACGTGTGGAATCTCTTAGGTTCATTTTTGATGCACTTCAACACAGAAGTTAAGTCTGTCCAGTAGTAAAAATGGTCTACTGACATGTCCAATTCTTCTCAAATAATCTTGGAGAGCCTTATAGAGATAACACTGGCTGTCAGGTCCAAAAATTTCACGTATAGGAGCTAATCTTGCTTTCGCTATGACAAATGCACAGTGAACTCGGTGGGTCACATCTTTGAAACGGAAGTAAGCGACGGCTACATATCCTTGACAAAAGGCATCTGAGAATAGGTGTAACTGTACTTCTTTAACTTCACCAAATCCCTTGGGCTTGAAACAGCGGTCTACTTGCAGTTCTTGTACCTTTAGGAGATCGTCTAGCCAGCGCTTCCATTGTTCTTTGTCAGCTTCCTCTAATGGGTCATCCCAGCCAAACCTCGTTCTACTGAGTGTCTGCAGCGGCAACTTAGCCTTCGTGACATATGGCGCGATGAATCCCAACGGATCCAAGATGGAATATACAGCTGACACGATTCCTCTTCGTATCATTGGTCTCTGGTTCGCTAGCTACAACATCTTCTCCAAGACCTCCCACACAAACTTGTCTTCTTCTGTATTCCACTTGAGGTCAAGAGCACTCTCTGTAGGAAGTCATTTGAGCTCTAAATTAACCACAGATTTGGCTCTTTCAGACTCTGGGATCGTAGCCAGCACTTCTCTGTCATTACTATACCACACTGTAAAAACTGTCTAGTTGAAACAACCAATTAAAATTGTTGCCAAATGCATCTGAGAAAACCCATTTTTTTCTGTTGTTGTCACCATTTTTAAATGGTTTGAATTAACTGGTTTCTTTTGGTTTGAAACGACTAATTATTATAGTTATTATGACTATTGATTTGTTTGTTTCGACTATTTTGTTTAGTTAAACTGCCGCCACTTTTCATGTCATTTTAACCATTTAGAAATAGTAGTTTTAACCTGTTTATTAAAAGTTGGAACAACCATTACCTTTGGTTAAAATGACTATTTTTTTTAGTTTAGTAACCACACAAATTGGTTCATTTAACTAATGAAAATGGTACCCAGGGTGCATCTGAGAGAACCTTTTTTTTTTAGTTACTTCTTGTCAAAATAACTAAAAAGAATGGGTTAAACAAATTTGTTATTCTAACCCCAAACGTATCAGTTATGATTACTTTTTTTAATCAATTAAAATTACAACTTAAAATAGATCATAATCCCATCTAGGTTTCGTTGCATCTTTCTTTAATAACTATGTTAAAATAATAATACAGTGTTCTTAACTAGAAGAATACAATTGGGTAAATGCTTATCCTCAGAAAATCAATGCTTGAAATGTAACAGTAAGATAATATATAATGAATGTCATATAGCTGCAAGACTATGACCTGAACACCAACTGTGATAGCAGCTTATTAAGGTTAAATGACCTTAGCAATATCAATTTCTTTGAACTTGCAAACGACCATTCTTTCTGCCGCCTGCAGTAATGACTGGATGTAATCAAAATACCCCCTCCCCTCCGGTTGAAAGGAGACAAGGTGCTATTGTCGCCTCCACCTCTCCCTTCAGTTTGGCATCCACCTCAGAACTATTCTATAACAAACAAAGCATTTCCAAATAAATATTCCTGGAATTAATGTTTTGTAGTATACTGTCTACAGTTTCTAACACTAATAAAATAGAGTCTTTGTATTTCTTATTTAATGCTATTTCTGATCTTGCTTTTACAATGTTTAAACAAAACATTGCATGTGTAGATATTATCATTAATTAAAGTATTGTTGCAATGAAATACTAAATGAAATTAATCATACAGTATTTGATTAGATAAAATATTCAACTGTAACGCAACCACATCATCAAGGCATGTATAAAAGAAAACAAATCTTAAACTCTGACAGGATTGAAGCATAGCTATACAAGTGTTTTGATATTGCAATGGTGATGACTTCTGAACCAAGTCAGTGAGAACACCGAGGTTGGTCGCAATCCCTACATTTACATTACAGTGATTTCATTTAACCCATGAGGCAATATCTAAAATTTAGTGCATGCCTAATGATAAAAACTTAAACAAAAAAGAAACAACAGATCTAGTATTATTTCACATCTTCGGCAGTTAAAGGAAAACGCCTAAAATTAGCCAGTCAAAAATTGTTCAAACATTGCCAAGATTATGTGCTCTGGTGAGCAACTGTCTAACCATTTTGTAGATGTTAGCTTCCTAAAAGAGTTGTCTGTTTAGTGTTATACTTTCTCGATCGTATTCAATAAATTGGTTCGATTATAATTGGATCTGGATTTATGCAAACTCCAAAAGGTAAACTAGTGTGAGAAGTAGGAACAAACAATACTTTCACTAATGATCTCAGACTTTTCTCATGAAAGAATTTGAAACAAACATTTTAGCCTTGATTTCACCCTTTACACCTGTTCCAAAGGTACCCTCCCCCAAAATATTGTCCTTTTCTATTGCTTGCAAATGTTTAGTTTTCTTCCATAAAAATAACCAGTAGCTATTTGCTTCACGCTCTAATTTCATTTCCAAACTCAACTAAAGTTTTTTTTGATTACTTTGGCTGAGGCTGAACTTTTTTGTAAACAATTAAGAGTTTCTTTGATTTATACGATTCTTTCTTTGTATGCTTTTTTCATTTTTCTTTCTACTCTTGGAGCACTGAACTGGAGGGTTACTGTTTGTTGATTCCAGGTGGTGTTGCTGTTCATATTTTTGGAATCAGGGAGGATAGTTTTGAAATAGCGAATTGAATTTGAATTTTGTTAGTAGGAATATTTTCCTTCATAATGTGAGCCAGATCAAATAAGAAATCAAGAACCCATGCAGTTGCCCAAGCAAGGCTGCCTCAAGGGATAACCTCAGCCTGGAAATTGTCAGGAGGCAAGCATTTAAATCTTGCCTTGACAAAACAATGGCTTCTGCTGGATTTCAACTTCTCAACCTTTAACACATTAGAATCCAGAGCACATGCAAATGTGCATTTTTATAACATGCCCAATATGAACAATGAAAACAAGCTGTATAGTTTCCGTTTCTTTGTGTCTACAATTCAGTCCTCCAAGCATATTTAACAGTATTTTCTTGTTAAAGATTCTAGATGAACAGTTGTCTTTGAATGAAACAGTAATGTATCAGCTTCTCTATAGGCACAGATGTTCATGGAGGTTTAACATTGACAACGAAGCAGCATGACAAGAAATGAACAGTTGTAGTTTTTTGCTACTACCAGTAGCTGTTGATCATTAGTCATTGGATTTTAATTCAACAAATGTATCTTAATAGCACAACATAACCCTACATTTTACTGAAGTCATAAAATTATACTGTATGTGTAAAATGTGTCAACTTACCTGTGTAAGCGAAAGGGGTCAGCAATAAACAAATTGTATATTAAAACATAGATTTACGATATATATTTAGAATAGGAAAAAATTGATAAGTCTAGACTCCGAGACGTTTTGGCGTGGTTATAAAGTCGTGCTTGGAGATGCCTGGCTACATTGCAAGAAGCTACCGTTTTTTTAGGCGGGAAACATTACTGGAGGGTGCCATGTGAAATGTATGTGAAATGTATGTGAAATGACCATGTGAAATTACAGGCATTTCACATGGTTATTTCACATCATTTCCATGTGAAATGACCATGTGAAATGTTGTCCTCCCTTTCACATGGTCAAAACATGTGAAATCGATGTGAAATTTTTTTAGATCAAATAGTAATAAATTAAACATGTGATTATGAAATGGGTGTGAAATTTCGTAAGCAACTGATCAGCATTTTGATATATATAAATGATAAATTAAAATAAATTAAATTAAATGTATATATGTGTGTGTGTTCAAAAGAACCTTACAATGAAAAACATGTTTATACGTCCGCCACTTAACACAATTTTTCCTTTCAAACTTGAATGAATTCTAGCCTCAGTCACTACAGTCAAAATATAAACTGAACTAGACCACACGTCCACAGCTACGTTGATGTAACATGTAAGCGGGAAAATTTATGCGCCTTCCGGCGAGTTTAGTCAGTGTTTATAGTATACCTTAGTTTTTAACATACATATCAGTGGAAACAGAAACACAGAAACTTGGGCAAACCCAGTAGCAGTAGGCCTTATACATAGCCTCTTTAGCTAGAAAATTTTACTGTGTGTGTTTGCTTTGTCCATGCCGTGATGACTGACCTCTTGCGGTCTTGCGTGCTTTCGATCAGTTTGGGTAAGAATGAGTTTATGGTGCGCAAATCGGGAGCAAGAAAGTCGTCTCCATCACCAGGGTTTAGGTTTGGGAGAAAGAAAGGTATATGAGACAATGATCTGAACGAGTGAATGGTCAAGAAGTTACACGTGATGTTTGACTTCCCTTTGAAAACTTCAATCAAGCCTTCGGTTTCTCAAACGCATTTCCACGCAGAAAACGAACGCGTTCTTCGGTTGACTGTTTCGTCAGCTGCAATTCCATCTCACCCGATAATATTTATACTAATAACTTTTCCGAAAACTAATCAAATGAGTTGAATATCTGAGTCGGTAATACAGACGACGAACGTTTCAGCTGTAACCCGGAGGACTGAATGAAGTGGCACATTTAGTTTTAATGCATGGGAAGAGGTCACGTTTATTATTAAATTGACAATGGCCAAATTGACGTGTAAATTTTTCGCAAACATTGAAAATACGGTATCTTTTATAGTTTCTATCAATCAGGACGCGGCAGGAAATTCCAGAGATAGTGCGAAATCTTGTAGTTTTCACTCGATCTCACGTCCATATACACAGTTCTACTCTGATCCGTTTGTTGCAGCAAAGCTTAGTGACTTGGTGACTTGCGACCGACTCACTTTTAGATAGTATAAAGCACCACTAAACTTTCCTAAAGAACCGAAACTTCAAAAGATGCTCATTGATTGTTTATATTAAATCCCCCACTACATTGTTTATGCTAGTGCTCGCGCGCACATTCAGCTGAAAATTGAAACCCCAGCTTTGGCCAACTGATACTCTTCCTACGCATACTTGCACGCAATTTACAACTGGAGAAGAGTAACAGCTCAACACAAACTAGACTTTCTGTTACGATAACAGTCCCGGCCTCATTTTCTTGGGTGGTAAACGGTTTGAGGTGCTAAAAGGTCGTGCTGACAGTTATAAAGTGAACTATTTTGTGTTGTAATAACAGGATTTTGGTGGCTTTTCACGCAATATTCGCGTCTTATCTTGGCGGTGAAATTACCGAACCGATTAAGTTCGATTACTCCAACGTTCGATTTGGTTCCATTTGTGTTGTTGAGTACAGATAATAATTGCTGTACTCAATACTATAACTTTAATTTGCTTTTAGCCGCCCGGTCATCCGACTAGTCGTGCTAATTACCTGCTTCCTTTAGTTGAAAATGTAACTCTTCTTGAATGGGTAAAGTGACTTAAAAGTTTTTTAGCGCCTCCTATGAAAAGACTTTGGTCAAATCAAACTTAATTGTGTTCAGAACTTATTTGTCTTATTTGGCTGAACATTTCGGGAGATGAAGCGTCAGGGATTTATTAACTTGCTGTAAGGAGTCACTGAGAGGATCTTACATGATCAATTTTCTCATTTATGTCTTTTTGCTCCTTGTCATGATTACAGTCTTTCGGCAACTTATGTCATTGGTCACTCAAACTAATCTTAAAAGTTGGAATTCTTTTAACTAATATAGACGGTCAAAATGACCTCTCAGTTTCATTTAGTTGAAATTTTCGCCTTTTTAGAATGGTCAAAACGACTATTAAAATTAGTTACGACTATTTTAATCAGTTATTTTAACTAGTCAGTTTAAACAGTGCACTTCGTCAAGCGGAAACCGCCTTTCTCTAACAACCTGCGCAGTTTATTTGCTAAATCGACTGCCTTCTCTGTGGTACTTGTCGACTTCATCAAGACATCTACATACATGTTGCGCTTCACTGTTACTACCACTTCTGCATCCAACGCCTCCCGATGTATCTGGGACGTCTTCCTTAGGCAAAACTTAGCAACACTAGGTGAAGACGCAGCAGCAAATAGATGTTTCACCATTCGATTTTCTTCTATTTCCATTGTCAGGTCCTCTTTCGGCCACCATAAAAAACTTAAAATGTCACAATCTTTTGGGTCCACCAGGACCTGGTGAAACATTCCTTCTATATCAGCAGCCATTCCAACGGCTTCTTGTCTAAATCGACTTCAGACACCCCCTAGCTAATTTGTCTGATCCGGCCCCTGCAGCAGCTGCTGATTTTAATTAGCGATGTCTGTCCAAACTTTGCTGCGCAATCATAAACCACCCTCATCTTGTAGGGCTTCAAAGGATGCATTACCTGGTGGTGAGGGAGGTACCACACTGGTTTATCCGTTGTGTTTAACTCTTCTTCAGGAACCCTTTGTGCATTTCCCTTTTCAGTGTAGTCGTTCATTGTCGTCTGATACTTCTCCAACAATTCTTCATCTTTCATGAGACGCCTCTTCAAAAACGGGGCTCTTCACTCTGCCATCGCCTTGTTATTGGGTCGTGTCTCCAGGGCAAGGCAACTTGAGATTGTCGATCGACTTGCTGCAGAGTCCCTTCCATAATTTCTAGGGCTCTCTTATCTGCGACTGATGCACAAACTTTGGTCTCTACTTCTGTGTTTACAAAGTTTGTTTTCCATAGTCTTTTTGACTGCTGGCATAATTCTTCATCTAGAATTTCGCATTCAGCTTTGCTGTCGAATAACATAGTGGCGTCCTTCTGATTTGTCAATTTATCAGTGAATTCTTCTACATATAATAGTAGTTTCCTTCATGGCTCGTATACGTACATAATCCCACGTATCTGGAACCAGTTGCCATCAGCTGTAAAAAATGCACCTAATGCATCATCCTTCAACTAAGTTAAATTTTACCGGCTCTCAATGCAGTAATTGCTTTTGACCTAATTAATTTATATAGATATACGTCATTTTTAATTAAAATAGTAAGATATGAGCAAACAATTTTATCAAACACTTTTATCATGAGCCTCTGGCTCGCGGGACTGGGAGACCACCCCCTGTGTAATTTTGGCATGAGATAAATTATCTATCTTATCTATCTGTAGGACCTCTGTCACTGTCATCATCACCATCATCATCATCATCTGATAGCTCATTAAATCTTCCACCTTTAATCATCAGACTAGCACATAAATTTTCATCCTCCTAATCAGGAACATTGTCGTGAACAATGACTCCCTATGGTAAATGTGAAATTTGCTGAACAATTTGGGTCATCCTTTTGGCCACCAACAGGAGCTATTAGAGTCCATCCTAAACTATATCTGACCTCGACTGGTTCATCTTCTCTTCCTGCCTTGTACTCTAGCAGAAAGAACAAATTTGGCTTTTCCTTGAGACCAACCATCAACAAAACCTCTCCATCTTCTAATTCCCACAATTCAATCTCGCGCAAATGAGGCCACTTCTTAAGGTCTCCCTTCTTGGCGATACAGTCACTTGAGATTGTCATTTGTTTCACTGTTCTCACATTTGCCAGCTCCAATGACATGGTTTCATCCATTGACATCACCACAATATCCATCAGTTGATCGACTCTCTACTTTAATTGATCCTGTCACCCCTGATAAAGTGAAACTTAGCCTTGGAGCGAGCACTCGCTCCAAGTTCCTGTTGCAAATGTTCATGACGAAGAGTTACTTCTGATCCACTGTCTAACAATGCGTATGTCTCGACAGGTGGTGCTAGAGCACTTCCTTTCACTTGGACTTTGAGGGGAACAACACTTACACAAACTCGCTCACCGGCCCCAGTTGTAGCAGTAACAGTAACTCCCTCTTGACTTTTTGTTGCACAATTTGAACCATCAGTTGTGTTCAATCTTTGGCCTTCCGGATTAAGCTGACTCTGGTTTCTACCACCACCACCAGGTTCAGAGGGAGGAGGATGTAGCAGTGTCTTGTGTTCTTTATTGCAACCTTCTTTCGGGAATTTGAAATTTGTTCTGGGACATATTTTCGCGTAGGGCCACCATTAAGACACTTGATACAAGGACTGCGTTCCTGAGCTATCTTCATTTTGTCTTGGTAGGGAAAACCTTTAAATCGGTTACATCTCCATACTCCACGTTAGTTGGAACAGACCGAACAACCTTGCTTGGTACCATTCATTCCACGTGAACCTCTCTGTTGACCAGTTGGAGTGTCATGACACACCTGCAAACCTGCGCTTAATGATGAAAATTTGTGAGGAAGTCGATCACGTCCACCTCTGCCTTTGCCATTCTCATTGCCTAACTTCTCCTTTGATTGACTAAAATTAAGGTGTTATTCAAACTCATTGTTCACAAGGGTTACTCTCTGTTTCAGGAATCGAAGAAAGTCCCCAAATTTTGGCCTCTGGCCAGACTCGATGATTTTACCAACACACTCGGTCCACTTGACTCTCATGAACAACGGAAGCATTCTATTTAGTTCTCGAAGAGTTTGCATGGTTTAGGTCACTCACATGCTCATGCCCCTTGCCTGTAAGGGTTCTTTCAGCGACATCCAAATGCCTGGCAAACTCCAGTAGACTTGATCCATCAACTAGCCCTCTTTAGAGAAGATACGTTCTCTAGCTTCTTGACATGTGCCTTTGCGATTCTGTGAGGACGACCAAAGTTCTCACACAGTGTTCTTTGCCACATAATAACCTTCTTCTACTGGAAGGTTTACGCAGCTCTCAATTTCTTCTCTCACTTTGCTATTACAATGTTGAATTAAGAATTGCAGCCTCAAGGCATTGTCGGGATTTTCTTTTTCTAGACAAGTTTTGAAATTGTGCATAAACGAGACATACCTAATCGGGTTACCATCAAAATGCATATACTCCACTTTAGGAGTGGAAACAACTTGACGTATTGCTCGTGCAATTTCTTCTCCGCTTCCTTGCCTCGGCGCACTAGTCCCTTTAGGTGAATACTCCACTGGGTGAGACAACGGTGGTTTCCCATGTTCTTGATTGAACACTTCAACTGAGCGGGTCAGCTGGACAGGCTCTTATCTACGATGCTCATTTGGTTGTGTCGACTGAAACTGGACAGGCTCATGACTATTAATCTGCTATGTTAATGGTAACTGTACTCAGTGAGATCCACTACTTGGCACTGGTACGTTTCTGGTGGGGTTCGTAAGCTCCAGGTGTCTTTTGTATTGTGTGGTCCAATTTCGTGACCGCAAACTTGATAAACAGGAATAATCTGTCCAGCCACCGGTGACACTGAATTCGAAATTGTTGTGATGATTGACACACATGCTTGAGCAGAACCTGATGCTACAAACTTTACACTTGCGTAATTGATTCGAATGTGTTTGTCCTTGTTCAGGTAAACATGTGAAGGGAGTAGGCTGCAATACGACGTTTGACTCTTCATCATTTCAGATACGCCCTTTATTTAAATAACATAGTTCAGACTCCCCAGTATCTATATTATCTCCTCTCTCTACATTGCCAATCTCATTTTCATCTTCAGCTTGTTTGTAAATTTCAAGGCTAGCTGTTGCTTTTTCTTCTTCCACTTGGGCCTCCATACACTCTTTTTCACTGTACTGCAATTCTGTCATTTTTCGTTTTAGTTCTTGATCTCTCTCAATAATTGTTTCGTCTTCAACTGAGCTAGAGCTAACGTTTCCTTTGTTTTTTACCACTGAGGGTGAAACTGAGCTAGAATAAGACGATTTACTTCCATGAATTCTTCTATATTTTCTGGAGAGTGAGAAAGCCTCTTCTCCCACTCCCAGCGATTCAAGCTTTGATTTTCCATACCAGGACTGAAAAAAGTTTCAAAGTCCAATTTTCTTGCCATTTACTCTTCGTAACTGATACGGGCCCTTTCTAGTTCTTCCTCATTGCAAAGCAATTCAAGATATTGAATGTACGCAAACAAGCCCAAGCCCTACCAGCGATGACTAACTCGTTCGAATCTCATTTATCGTATTGCATTTCAACACTCAAGGGAGTAGATATGTATAACATTTCTCTCTATTTTTCCATGATTAGTTAAAAAAAAATTAAGCTTAAGTTACCTTGGAAAGTCACCTTTTATCATACATTACCTGTTTTGATACACTATCTGTCCCGAGGTTTTCTTGCTGATGGAGGTCAAATGTACAAATATGCCAGATTTAACTTTAGCCTCCATTATTCTGTAGTACCACCTTATATTTGTGACAATTTTTTTTTAGAATTGTAGGAGACAACATTGACCTGGAACAGACAGCTAGGATTCAGGCCGACAAGACAACAAACAAATCCCTGCATTGTTTCCAGGTGTATGCTGTTAAACACAGAGTATCTTTCAAGAATTTACTTTCTGACCAGCCACAAAAGAGCTTAGCTGACCTTAAGAAGAAAGAATTTCTCCCAACAGTTCATGCGCATTCGTCTCTAATCAATAATCTTACTGGCCTGATTCCAAGGATTATTATCATCCACTACTTACCAGCGCAGGATACAAGCCATTTGCTAAAGTCGTTTATTTCAACATCCCACATGCTCATTTCTCAGAAATGGCTTAAATATCTGAGGTGGTACGTGTAAATCTTAAAGATTTTACAGTTGCTTTTAATATATTTACCTATTTTACTGTGTGACTACGAAATCTGTGAACACCTGGAATATTTCAGTTCAGGAAACGAACCACAGAGATTTGTTGAAAATTAAGGTACAGAGGCATTGTAAATGTACATTATTGCTAGGGGTAGTGTGGAGCTACACTTGCAGATACACCCTATGACTGCTTAAGCGGCCTTGAGACTGCTTTTGCTGATTGGCATCAAGGGGAGTACCTATACGTACCAATGTGCGTTCATTGTTTGAAATCTCTAATTTTTGATGTACATAGAAATAATAACAATAATATTATTATTTCGTAATAATACTAATGACGATGATTATGATGACGACGACGACGACGATGATAATGATAATAGTCATCACTACCACCAACAGTATCATCTGAACCCGTCGTTTTTTAGATATCTTTTAAGCTATTTGTCAAAGAGGACTCTGCAGCTGAAGTGGGAACCAGCTATGCATGAGTGAACTAATGCCAAGAAGGGGCCAGAGAAAGACGAAGAAGCATACAAAGAATTCTTTGACCGTGAAACTGATGCTCATATCCTTGCCAAATGGATGACCTTGCTGGGATGAAGAATTTTTAAAGTTACATATTTACAGTAGATAATTTAAGACTATCTTAAATACCATGTATGACCTTCAATGTACATTGTTAAATATAGTTAAACAGTATTTAACATACATACAGTCAACGACCAGGAGCTAGTCTAGCCAGGAGAATTTGTTAGCGTTTTAGCTGCCCTGTTAGTGTCTGTTCAGACTTTGTTGCGTTCTTTTTTTTTTTTTTTTTTTTTTTAGCGATTGCCCCGCGGGTCTCTTAGGCACCTAACCTCCATTTTGCGACTTGGGCGTAAAAATTTAGCATAATTATTTACATACTTTGAGCTCAGGACTGAAGTATAACAGTAGGTCATGACATCCAAACATCTTAAAAAAAGTTTGGATGTCAGTAATGCGTATAATCTGAGATCGCTTACAACCTACCGCAAGGTTGTGTCACCCTCTATAAGGACGGCATATGGCTAGACGCTTACTGTTAGCCGTCGGAATGGTGACATCAACACAGGTATAACAAGAAGGCAAATTTTACGTAATATTACAGTAATATCATGCTTAACATAGTAAATAGTTTTAGGCCAGGAGTGTCAGTAGTTCGTATAGTGTGATCGTCCGGGTAAGGGTGGTTCTGAAAAGAACTGTTGTTGGTGACTGACGTCTCGACCACCTGAGCGGAAGTTATCTTCAGAGTCAAGTGAATAGTGTTTGTCAGTCGATGATGTTATAAGTCTGGTCCGTTGAACGTGATTGGTCAGTTTAGCCATGATGGTATTGGCTGAAAGACTCGTGTAAAGTTTGTCATCAGTCATTGGTCGGTTTCGATTCGTCTATTGTTAGCCAAATTGGTCGGTTTTTGGTCCGTCTATTGTAAGTCAAATTAAGTCGGTCTGTTAGAAGTCCGTTTGTCGGTTTCGTTTAGTTTTCGTCATGGATAAGTCGTTTGTAAGACGCCGGTAGATGTTAACATATGTTAACTATAACGCTGACTTTATTAGATGAAACATTTACCGGCCTACTAAAGCTGGCGCAACGAAAAGGAACCCAACACCTGTTATTACAGTGACTATACCTTACATTAAGGGCAATTCTGAGACCTTCTCACGGATCCTACAACCCTACAGAAGTTGCTAATTTGTCGCCACAAATGCCATAAAACAAAGTTGGTTAGGAAGCTAAACGCTTCAGAAGTCACTATACTAATCAGGTCACGGGGAACGCTCGATTGACGCATTTTATGCCCGTTCGATTAAGTCGCTATTTCAATGCCAGAATACACAAAACTTATTTCAGTCGAGTATTCTGCTCAGGGGATGCGAACGTTCAGAAAAATCGTCGCTGCCTCTTCGCGTCGCGGTCTTTTCTATATAACCAAAAATAAAATAAAATAAAATAAAAAATGCAAAACAAATATAAATAATTTCTGAGATTTCTATGATTTCTATGTTCATTGTCCGTGCACCTTGAGTTGATTGAAATGATAATAATAACCGTCACATACACAAGGAGGTCAGAAAACAACAAAGCTTGATCGGCCAACGTCTCATTTAATTTCCACAGCTGAAATGTTTCAATAAAGTTTGTCAAAACGTTATGCTGCATGCACTGAGGCTGCCTTTAAATACGCAACAAAATTTCAATGCATGAGTTCTGATTTTGCACCAGGACATGTGTGATGGAAAAATTGGGTAAGCAAAATCAAAGTTTGATTACAGCATTCTGTCTCCAAAACGCAGTGCTAGTTAATTTTTTTTCTTCCTGGGAAAAGATATCACACAGTTAGTTATATTTTTGAGTTTGAGCTCGATTGGATTCTTACTCGATTAATATTATCATGAACGAAGTAAGCTAAACTACGTAATTCAATCGATTCAACCAACCGTTAATTCTGTTTTAAAAGAGTTCGGTCTTTGTTTCTTTACATCCGAAAAGAGTTCGACTCCCACATGAAATGGTTCGGGACACAAACAATGCCACCGTTTCATTGTTTTGCTACCGTGACGTTATGTGGAAACACTTTATAGCTAAATGGTGCACTGTGCATAAGATGTTTATTTGTTTTTGTAGTGTCATATTTGCATCAGGCTTGTGAGCATAATTGCACAACCGAACTCTCCAAAATTATCGCCGTCGACCTTCATTGATTCCTTTGTTTATTTCTATTGTCTTGTACGTGCTGCGGTTCCAATGACGTTCCTTCGAGGTTTTTCATTGCTTCAAGACCTTTGACACAGCAGTACATCTAAATGTTTTCCGTTATGACCTTGGAGAAACAGCTTTGCCTTTTCACTGTATGGCTTTTTACAACAGGTAGGTTTTACGGTGTTTCCATAAATTAAAAGTTAGCAAGGTGTCATTAGAGCGTTTGCATGTAAATGTGCTCCTCTTTCACATGAAGTGAACAATGACGGAGCACTTTCCAGAAGATGCCTCTTGTGGACCAAACATTTTGAGTTGATCATAAAGTTTGATTTATGCTTTCACATTTCTGCCTTAAAAGTAGAAAATATAATTCCTGGTATTCTCTGCATTCTTCCCTATTGCTAAAAGCCACGGCAGATTTCTAGCAAGACTTTTAGTCTTCAGTTGTAAAACTTGATTTATAGTTTGGTAAATTGCCATATGCAAATATGGCAGGATACTCGCTCCAAACGACATCATCTGGCATCTTACTGTAGCCTTGCAAGTTTCGTGGTTTACATCGATCTTTTCCAAGTTAAAGCCTATGTCTTTTGGGTTTGAAATATTGGTAAAAAAAAAAGGGTTCATTTATAAGGGAACAGAACTAACGGTAATTACTTTGTTAAACAGCTGCGACAGAAAGAAGAATAGCATTCTCATCTATAAAGTTGATAAGTAAATTCAAAAGTAAAACTTCTTCCGTTTTCGATTTTCGGGAAACAAATAACAATTTGTAAATATGTATGTAATATACGCATTTATTGACACTTTTATAATTGGCATGCTATCATTGACACTTCACACGTAGCTTTCACTGAAGCCTATACATCCAATCGATTTACGTTGGATAACGGAATCACTTATGCACCGACATAGATTTGCAGTCCGTCTGTCATAGCGTCTACGTTATAAGTCGGTCGGCGATGCGAAATCCTGAAGGAAACAGAGCCAAACAACTTTAATGTCTGTAGGATTAGTGTTGCGTTATATTTTGAATTGACGTGACTGCGTTTATGTTAATTTCCCGCTTATTCCTGTTGCTGAGTGGGCCTTAACTGAACCACCAGGAAATCCGATTTTTTTTTTAAGAATGGCAGGCCACACGAAACAGTCCTTTTGTACATTAAAGATAGAGAAGGAGCAATATCGAAATCATTTTTCTGTTGGATATACTAAACGTAAAAGCGTATAGATGATCCCACAAGGGAATCGATCAGCGTAAAATGCATTCCGACATAAATATCCAGCATGCTTGAATAAGGTGGAAGGTCCATTTAAATAAGCTTTTTAGTTATTGCTTCACATTTTGTTTTATTTCCAAATGATGATGATTTACTTTGCAAAAACGGAACTACCACTAAGGCACCAAATTATAGTATCTCAACAGAAGAAAAAAATTCCATCGTGCAAGTCTGCAATCATAATAAACGGCACGCAATGCATGCAGAAGCGATGACGTTTAAAAATTGTTGCTAGAAGATTGGAACATGAGCAGACAAACTGATTCTTAAACTTTTGGGTTAGAAATTTTAGGGGTTTACATTTAGGGTAGTCCATTGGTGGTTCATTCAAGTAGTTCATGTGCCAGGTCCATCTTGTTAGTCCATGTGCTAGGGGTCAGCGAAATGTACTAACCCAAATAAAAAGCACTCCGCTGAAAAGTTCCTTTCTCTGAAATCAACACATTATCGTTAAAGATATTTGGCAAAGCTAATTACCTCACCGGAGATTAATTTGTTGATATACTTGTCCAAGAGAAAATCATTTTCTCTTGACTTGTCATATCGCGTGTGCGACCCGCTTGTCTATCTAAAATTGTATGTATCGAAGATATGTTATTATGAGTTTGCCCGTGAGCGCAAATTTATCCGACACTGTATAAACCAAAATCCACCCTCAAATCTTCGTTTAAAAGCTGAAATTAAAAGAACTGCGCTGATCCTTATTATCTTTAAAGATATTTGGCAACGCTAACTACCTCACAGAAAATTAATTTGTTGTTAACCGTATACTTGTCATCAATGAACATTCGTATTGTCTTTACCCTGACAAAACGGTTATCGATTGTTTAATCACAACCACTCTTTCGTTGACAGAAAATATAAAACAGCACATTTCCAAAACTTCATAAAAAAACTGAAAACTGCAAATGAATCGTACCCTGACTTCATTATCACTACTGTAAACTGTATATTTCAGTGCTCATACAATGTTCATTCAATTCACTTCAAGACTGGTAAAAGTACAACTGCGCTACCAATCCGTAAATTTTATGTACACCCTTCAGCTATCGCGTGTGCGACTTGGTTGTCTATCTAAATTTGTATGTATGGGCGATATGTTCTTATCAAGAGTTTGCCAGTGAGCGCAAATTTATCCGACACTGTATGAACCAAAATCAACCCCCAAATCTTCGTTTAAAAGCTGAAATTAAAAGCACTCCGCAGATCCTACAAACAGCAAAGGAAAGCCGCAAAGGAATGTTACTCTCTCTGAAATCGACATCTTGTTATCTTTAAAAATACTTGGCAACACTAATTACCTCACCGGAAATTAATTTGTTGTTTTGACTGTATACTTGTCATATCGATTAAAAGCAGTCTGCTGATCCTATACAAACAGCAAAGGAAAGCCGCAAAGCCTTCACCTATCGCCTGTGCGACTTACTTGTCTATCTAAACTTGTATGTATGAAGGATATGTTCTTATTATGAGTTTGCTCGTGGACTCAAATTTATCCGATACTGTTTAAACCAAAATCCGCCCCTAAAACTTCTTTTAAAAGCTTCAATTGAAAGCACTCCGCTGAACCTACAAACGGCAAAGGAAAGCAGCCAAGGAACTCCCAGAGTGCATTTCGCTTCCACGGGGGGATAAAAAGTGCGCGACATAAGCGCTCGGACATAAGCGCGACAAACTATGCGAAATCACTATCCAAAGGAATGCATGCATGCCAGCATAAAGTGACGACGTCACACAATATGTCATCGCTTAAAAGTCAATGAAAGATAGTCATATGCAGTAAGTAATTGAGGCAAACATTATAGTGGTATGTGCTGAGGGCGTATCAGTTATCGTCCACGAGAGCAGGTAATATTGAAATGTAGCTTTTGTATCGTCTGTTTCGTCTCAATAACATCAGACGGGTTCCCGCAAAAATGCACACTCATTTTTCGGACGACTTGCTCATAACGTCAACCCCAAAGCTTTTTTAAAATCACTTGCGCAGGAGGGTTTTAAACGTTGGCTTTATTACACAAATGAACTTTTTGAATATTTTAGAGTATTTCACATTTGCAAGTGAGACGTAAAATATCTCAGCAGTCAACGGTTTGTTATGAAAAAAAGAAAAAAAACTGTTTTGTACTCGTTGAGGAGTGTCTGGATGACCAAAATAAGATATACTGAGGATGAATCCACTTCAAAGCTTTTAATCACTTGCCCGGGCGGGTTTTAAACATAGGCTCCATGACGCAAATGGACTATTTAGATATTTTAGAGCATTTTACTTTTTTAAGTAACACGTGAAACATCTCAACGGTCAATGATTTGTTATGAAAAAACGAAAAAAAAAACCATGATCATCGCAGTAAATTTTCCAATTTAAGCAATTGGAAATAAGAAGCCTGAAAAAATCAGGGCTTCATATAAACTTCACATCATCTCACTCCTCACAGGAAGATATGAACTCAATAAATTGACCTCGTTCCCAATGTGTGGCTTCATAGCTCAGTTGGTAGAGCATCGTACCGGTATCGCGGAGGTCACGGGTTCGAATCCCGTTGAAGCCCTGATTTTTTCAGGCTTCTTCTTTCCAATTGCTTAAATTGGAAAATTTACTGCGATGATCATTCTTCACTATCAAACTTTGATCTAGTAGAAATGCTGGCTTTTTATTGAGCAACAACAACAAAAAACGTTTCGTACTATGAAAGTCTCACAGGAAAAAAAAACCGTATCAGGCTCTTTGAGATATTTCAAATATCAAAGTCGTAAAAATTTGAAAACTTTAACCGAAATGTTAATTGCTGGATGAAGCCTAAAATTAAATTGTTTGCTGGAGTGAAAGCACAATGATTAACAGCGACAGTTTGGTTATTTTTATTTTATACGTTTTCTTTTTTCCTCGATAGTTTTACTCACCTGTGTCCAGTTGACCAAAGCAGAGCATTGTGAGTATATTTTCATTGTCATAAGTGTATGTGATATTATTTTGTCAGTAGCGAGAGAGGATGAAGGGAGTTGATCCTAAATATAGATCTTATACCTAAAGTAATGCCTCGATCACTCAGTCCCAGCTTTAGAAACCCAGGAGAGTCTAACTGTAGCCAATTATTTGACGCAAATTCTACTGACGTGGACAACCCAACTGGCTTTGCGTGGGTTCTCCACCTCATCTCTTCCTCAACTCACGTGGTAACATTATCCGTGGGAGGACTGGATACTACATGAACCCTTGAGATGGACTATCTTGAGAATGGGGTCTAATTGGTTGATTAGCGTTTTAAGTACTCTCTATCCTTTCTTATTTGCTCCCTTTATTTGGTACATAAGGTTCACTACTGCTTACGCTGTGACTAAAGTTGGGTAATCTTCCTTCTTACGGGGCAGGTGTTATGATGTTATGACGAAATTCATGATCAGTAACAGGACTGAAGTGTGTAAAACTGACGTCAATTTGCTTTTTACAATAACAAAATTGTCAAATTGGCCGCTCTCACTCGTTGGCGCATCGCATAAATTATAAATTCATGTGTCTGCCCGCTTATTGACAGTGAAAATTAGCCAATGAGCGCGCGAGACTTTCTGCATGCGCCGTTATCGTAAAAACGTTAATTGAGCGCAAATAATGGTGATCGTTAAGGTAAACAGACCACTGTCATCAAGTTTGTAAATCCTTAAAACTCTAAAAGAAAGCAAACCAAAAATGAATGACCAACAGCAAAATAACAGAAGTGAAAGACACTATGCGAGGAATCGAATCTCTGCGTCTTCAAAATACTTGTTTTGCAATTTTTATCGATGCCCTGATTACTGACCATACTATCTCTCTAGTTCTTCGCAGTTCCAGTCTTGACTAATTCCATAGCTTTACATCTTTTTAAGATAGCTGTGTAAAAGCTGTGAATTGTATATTCTATAGGCTGCACCTTTGACGATGGATTGTGCACTGGCTGGTCACAAAATTATTACCACGATGACTTTAACTGGACTAATAATTTCGGACCGACACTCTCAATCGATACGGGGCCATCTTTTGATCATGGCATACACGGTTAGTTGCTTGTATTGCTTAGCTCTTACAGGGTTGTTTATAAAATGAACACCAAATTTCCAGAATTTGTAGCCATCATTACGGTTCTCGTGTTATTATACAAATTAGTCGTGCGGTTCGCCAGAGGTAAGCATTGAAAAGCAAACAGTCGTTGAAGAATCTCTCGTTCAATAATTTGCAACAAAATCAATTTTGAGAGCCAGATTTGCATAAACCTACAAACATGACGGCTATCAAAAAATAGGTTTCAAACACCTCGTGACGACGGTCGCCTTTCAGGCATGATTGCTGATTACGTGTACTACACTAGGCTTTGAGAGACAAATTTTTATGATGTACATGAATAAAACCGTTAATACTAGTTCTTGCTGTTTTGATATTTACAATGTTATTTTCCTCGAAGATATTAACTTCTTAGCTAATCTGCAAATGCGAGATAAAATTAAATCCGATATTGTATAGTATTGAAATAAATTAGCTTATTTCCGACAATTAAAACAACATGCAGCTGAAATGTAGAAGTTTACGCTTCCTGCCTCATAGTCTGTTATATTTATCGAACGTCACAATAAATAAATACCCTGCACGCTACTTTCAAATGCTAGCAAGCCAGATCGTTGATTTATAAAACACTCACCTCTTCTTCGTTGTTTATTGATTTCGTGTGAGGAAGCTGCAATTTGAATTCGTTGTTTGCAGGTTTTCACGAGTTTGGTTATTGCTCTTCTAGAAAATAAGGTAGCAAACTATAACAGAACAGAAAACAACATTTACTGAATTATAGATTAGGTGTGATAAGTTTTAATTTTCTACTTTATGTTGTAAGGAGGCCAAGATTTGCAACGAAATTCTCGAGGTAATTAATGTTTATTATCATTATTATTATTATTATTATTATTATTATAAGAATTTAATACCCATTTACTGATATCCCTTTGATTGACTTATCTTAACTTGTTGTTGTTGTTGTTGTTTTTTTTGTAGGAAGCTACATGTATATCGAAACGTCAGCACCTCGACAATATGGGGAAAATGCCAAACTGGAATTTTCAGTGTCCAGCTCTGACATTGGGAAGTTGTCCTGCCTGAAGTTTTATTATCACATGTATGGGGAAACAATAAACACAATCAATGTCTACAACGGAAATAACAAAACGTTCAATCAATCAGGAAATCAGGGCGATGTATGGGTGAAAGCGAACATCACAATGATTTTGGAAAACAAAGTAAGTTGTATACTGTTGATCACTGTGTTTGGAAATCTAGGTCTTCTTGTACAATAAGCTGAAAAAGTAAAGGAGTCGAGAGATTGGTAAAGTGGGTCTTTTACAATTAATTTAAGGTGGCCGAGCACAGTTTTCAAGTGCCTATGCCTAATTCACCATTACTTTTAAACTATTTATGCTTTGGCGCCCGTTTTTTGCAAGAGTCAAGGTTAACCTTAGAAGGGTTTATTCTCGCATTTTAGCTAAGGTGTGTGCTGTTGCCATGGCAACGGGGCTGGTTAAAAACAAGGCTTAAAAATGGTTTTTGTTTATTTAAAAAAAATCCAGTCGTTAGATTTTTTTCATCATTTGCCCACTACGAATTGACTTTAAATCCCCTCTGTCAACACTGTTCTAATAAAATTTTGACATAGACGATTTTCGTAATTCGCTGTAAATCGTTTTCACTGCATGTTCTGAATTATTTAAAATTCCCTATGTCAAAATTCAGATTTTTTGTGATAGATCATTCACGTGGTTTCTGAACTATTTTTTTGCCAAATTTCGTGAAATTCTAACGACTGGATCGTTAGAAATCGGCAAGTTTTTGCAAAAGCAATCGGTCTCAATTTTTCGAGCAACTGCGCATGCGCTGCATTTAACTGGGTTCTTTCGGTAGGAAAGAAAAAGCTGAGAATTGCTGGGTTCTTTGCATCGTTACCTTTTCTAATATATCTTTGTAATAAAAGACTAAAGCCATCAATACACTGCGTTTAAATATAGAGAAAAATAGTACAGATACTGCGGGTGTTGAGTAAATAAAATGATCGCTCTATTGACGGCATGTTTGTTTCTTGCAGTCCTTGTGCGCGCGCTGAATTGCATCAGCAAAAGCGCGCGCGAAAACTGTGTTCGGCCACCTTAAGTTGGCCTCTTTATTGAGGGCAGCTAACATAATTTTTGATGGTTTATACATTTGTGAGCAGGAAGATTTACGAAAGTAAAGAACATGACGTTTCGATGACCTCATGTTGTCAATTTCAGACGAATAAATTAAAAATAAACGCATATTTATAAGGCATACTCATATAAATTAGGATGCGAGGAAACAAATTAGCAAGGATGACATGGCAGCAGTTTCGCGCGAATGGAATCCACATGCGTTTTCAGTTTTGATCTTTTGCTCTCAATCCACATCATTTCAAAGATCAAACATTCGAGTTTCTCAGGGCATTTCTTTATATATGATTGTAAAGTTAAATACACTTTATATACTCGTGACCTATAAAAAAAATAAATAAAAAAATAATAATAATAATAATAAAAAAACACGATAAAGTTACAATAATACAAATGTGAAATACTTAACCTAAAAGGTAAAGACGCAAGTGATGTATTTTGCTTATGTGTCATTGTTACTCATATTTAGGTTACGTTCGAAGGGATTACGGGAAATTCCTTCACAGGCGACATTGCAATTGACGACGTGTCCATTGTCGATGGTATCTGTCAAGGTACATCTCCAATTATGCTACCTCGATCTATTCCATACGCAGCTAGTTAGTAGTTCTGTCATTTGTGTCATTACACAATGGCAAATTAGAATATTTTGACAAAACCAAATGATATTAAAGTTAATTAATATTTCTAAGCAGTAAATGTTTGTTCGATATTAGTGTGAAAATGCACCTTGCAGACTCTCTGTGTCGTCACGGTTTGCGAGCCCACTTTAAGATTACCTGACGTCTTCGAAAGCAATCCAGATTAAGCTGCATATACCAAAACTTTCCTTACACAAAACAGTACAGATTTTTAGCGTTTGTTCTGGATTTACCACAAGGTGTAATAAGGCGACAAATGTGCACAGTATAAGGAATGATATGCTTTTTCCTTGCACATATACATCATTACGCGTACAATTCTGTGAGGTGTATTTTCGTGAAGCAAGCGCTCCTTAGATAATACCTTTATAGATGGGAACTTCTTCCCTTTCAGTTCAGATACAAAATAAATTAAATTAAAGCCTGCTTGCACAACGAACGAAATGCATTCAATTTATGTAGTAAATATATATATGCATATATTCTTATTTCGTTTAGAGTGTACAGAAAAAGTGAACCAATCATTTGGGAGATTGGATATCAGCTACACAAGTAAATTTGACCCATACTGTAATTGGATACTAGAGGATGCTGGGATATTGCAGGCAGTTGCCATAGTTTCGATCCACCAAATGAACTTACGTGAGAACAGCAGGTACGTTGCTGATTTACTTTGGCGATATGGTGTTGGTTAATCATAGGCGAACTTCAGCGTAAGAATCTGTCAAGGCCATAGTTTGCTCCTAGTTTTCGTCCAGTAAACTCTGTGTACTGTTTTACTGGATCGAAGCAAGAGAAGATCAACGAAGGGGATTTAATCTCCTTTATAGACCTTATACCTAAAGTAATTCGCCAAGTAAGTTATTTTAAGACGTGGTATCCAGTTCTTCCTAGTTTGTCACTTGCGCGATGCGTGGGCGAAAAAGCAACTTTCTCGAAACAACCGTAGACCAACGGAGATGGCAGGAAATGTGGTGAAAAGACCGTTTTAAACGTTTTGATTTTCAAAGGACGTTTTATAGTGCAGATATTTTCCTACGCTCTCGTACGTCTTTCTGTTCGACTGAGCTTTCATTTGCTTTGTGCATGTTTCAGACGGTTGTTCATCCGTTTGTCGTTCTTTCGGTTTTAGGGAGTTTAAAAACAAGCAAACCACAACAGCAATGGCAACGGCAACGGCAACGATTACAATGGCCGTACTACGTGCGCTGTAACCCTTGGTACATTTCTTTGTCGTTATCTACAAGACAACAGCGTGAAGTGACAACTTTCTGTGTATATTCTAGTGAACCACCACAGGCAAAATGCTTTCGAATTTTGACGCAGTCTTACATGTTCTGTTTGGGATAGTTCTGAGAGTTATATACCTTGACGTATAATGCATTTTTCAATCGACGTTGTCCTTAAACTCCCTTTATTTTGTTGTCGTTTGGGCGGGGAGCGTCTGTCCGCAACTTTCTATACCATCTGTTTGTTGAGTTGCGTTGTGTTCGGGCGTTCGCTTGTCTTGGTCTCGTTTGGCTCTTCATTTTTCTGCCGTATATTCAGTTTTTTTTTTTTGAGTTGGAGGATCTGTCTCTAGCGAGGGCCGAAGCTCATTTTATTCTGTGCTGCTGGAGATTTTCCTTTGCTTTTTAAACAAAACGTAAACAAATCCTCCACGAAAACACCGAAGAAGAGCGCGAGGTAAAATCTGCCGAAGAACTTGGCACCGCTTCCAAAAAATAACTTATGAGGGATTACCTTGGGTGTAAGGCATTCATGGGGGATTCACTCTCTTACCTTGATAGTCTGTTGATCGAAGTCACTTTCAGCTTTGAGAAAACTACCCAAGTACTGCGGATTACGATTGTGGCTCCTTTTTAGTCAATTCGATCATGTAGAGGAGCAAGAGGCTAGAGAAAAGAGGTTACAGTAGCTTATGCTATGTATAAACGATGATAACATTTAGAGACATAAACTACTATTCACATTTTAAAAATATTTTTCTGCAGTGAATACGTAAAAATGTTTGACGGAAATGGGACCGAGATATTTGCTCTATATGGAGGGAGTTTCATGTCCAAGAATTTCCAGCATGTCTCGTTTGGAGAATCCAAAAATATCACCATACAAGTCTCTATTATCGACAGCTGGAGCTCTGTCAAGATTGATTACGGCACAATGAAGCAACCTCTCGATTCAGGTAAGGAAAAGAAGAAGAGCACTTTTCATATACAAACGCAGGGCTGGTTTTCACCCTTTGATAGAAGTTTTAAAAAAAAATTAATTTTGCCACATGATTGCCACTGATTTTCGCGCTGGTCCTCGATCCTTTCAGGCCAAATTGGGTTGCTGTGAAAGTAAAATAAAACGTGAAAGGATCACATGGAGAAAGTTTTTCTAATGGAGAGTTACAAACCATTCACTTTGTATGCAACTTAGCTTAATACAAGCCTTCAAAAAAAGCCGTTTGGAATAAAGGTTTGAACCAGCTAGTTAGACATGCAGTTGTAATAATTGCAGTTTACACAACCATTGTTTTTGTAGACACTTTCTTTATACCTAATGTAGCCATGTAGAGTTTTTCGTTTAGTTGATAGTTGTTATTTTGAGGCGACAAAGTTCTGATTTATTTGATTTACAAATTATTATTTATTTATTACACACTGTAGCTTCCATTCTGGCTGACTGGAATGTAACTGTCGTAAACAAAACAGCAAGCAGTATCGCAGTAAGTTGGAGCAGCCCAGCCAGTCTTCTCAATGGTGGAATTCGATTTTATTTTGCCCTTGCCAGAAAGATTAACAGCAGTAGCGAGTCAATTAGCGAAATGGCGGCTGGAAATGTGACGGCATTGGAGATCAGGGACCTTGAAGGGTCCAGCGAGTATGAAGTTGCTGTTGTAGCCGTGAATGTCGATGGGACACCGTTTGAAAGTGCAGAGGTCGTGGCTAATACCGACGAAGGAGGTGAGAAATATTTAGAAATGTCGAATGCGAAATGCTAAAACAACTGTGGGAGCAACAAACCTTAAGTTCTATTTACTTTGTTTTTAGTTCCTGGTAGAGCGCCAAGTGATGTTAGAGTGACAAGCCTTGAGTTTACATCCGACCTTCTGGTGGAGTGGAACCCTCTACCCCCGCAATACGCCAATGGTATCCTCCTAGGGTACATAATCTACTTTAGAGAAAACCAAGATGATTCTTCATTTAAAAGCGCCTATGCTCTTGGTCTTTCCGCTACAAATTTTACTTTAAAGGGACTGAAACCAGCTCACCAATACCAAGTTGCAGTGACCGCTTTTACTTTCAAAGGAGAAGGACCTTGGTCAGATTTCAGTTACGTTACCACAGGTATGTTTTTACACAACTGTTTTTGTTTATATCATGCATAATCGCAATGCTTCTATTGGTTAGTTATATGAGCGCACATAATCACCTTTTGTAGTTTGCCAGATTTTGTGCAGGGTCAACCCCAAAAATAGCCATTAAAAAGCATCCAACAGAGAACTTTGCCAGGTTTCATAACCAATTCCACCTATTAACTATGATCGCATTAAAACAGTGCTATTTACTGTCTTCCGGCTCACCTAAATTCTACTGTTTCTAATGACAAGTGAACGCTAGTATCAGGGCTCTGCTTTCGGATGGTCGTTATAACTGCATAGAAAAGGGTTACTGTGCTACTAACTTTGCTAGCAACTGTGGAATTTTATAGCTACCAAAGAAGTGTGGATGTGTTGCAAATTTATCGGTCTATCCTCCTGCAGACGCACAGAGTACAGTGTCATTAACCACCTTTAGTACAGAGGATACAGTTCGCTGAAATTTTATCAGTCGTGAGTGACGATCACATCACCGCAACGATTTTTTGAGAAGCAGACAGTACAGACCCATGGCCTTTTAAGTACCTCCCACCTCTGTCAGGAGACCCAAAGTCTATTGAGTAGCTCCCCAACCCTGTCGGGAGACCCATGGCCTCTTAAGTCGGTAGTCCACCCACGTCTGTCAGGGGTCCCATGGCCACTCAGGTAGCCCCCCACCTCTGTCGGGAGACCAGTGAACTCTTAATTAGCCCCCTCCGCGCCTCCGCCAGAATCCTACCTAACCAACCCTCCAAAAAAGTGGGTCCCTGGTACGTAAAATTGTTTTGGTCAGTTAATTGAAACGTTAAAAATATCAAAATGAAATTACGACGTACATTCCTAAAAGTTTAGGAAGCTGTTAATATAAAAGCATATTTGAAGATAGATAGCGAATTGTTATTTTTATTCCCTTTGAGCCTGATTTGCTTTAAACTCTTGCATTCTGACAAACAACTGCCCTGAATTCGCTCTGCTTGAAGGGAATTCATGACCATTCGTCCTTACGTTATATTTCCTTAGCCTTTTTTTGCAATTCTAATACTGTTTGATTATCACATCAGAAATACTTTCCTTCTAAATAGCTAAATCGTTATTTCTTTTCTTCTTTTAAGGCTGCTTCGTCTCTTTCAATGCGACCTTTGGCCAAATAGCGTTAAAATCTACGAGTAACGATCTTATCCGCTGTAACTGGACAATACACAGTGCTGGTATCCCTGCAGCCGTCGCTTTCATCGCCGTTCAAGAAATAAATCTTGACGATTGCAGGTATATTAGTAAAGTCATCGTAAAGGCACCTGGGATCAAACGGAGGTCCCTATGCCTGTAGCAGTTTCATCTTTCTTGAAGAAAGATACGAGAAATATGTGAAGAGGGAAAGCTACCCCTAATTACAATAAATCCCCAGCGCTACGTCCGTTAACACAACTTACAATATGATTTTTTTTTTAATTAGCCCACTTTATATTACTATATAATTCTTATACTACTTACTAAATATTTTTTTTCATTAGCATACTCTGCATACCATATAATACTTGCATTACTTACGCTTGGTAAAGCAAGTACAATTTTAGAGCGGTATAACGCACAACACATCGCAGACATAATGCAAAAGTTTCAAATAAATTTTAACCTAGAGATTTGTTTTTTGTAAACATTTGATATTTCCTTTTTTTTCTGCTTCTTTCCTTTTTCAACACATCGTGTTATGGCTACAGCTAAACAATAAATATCAAATTAAACATTAATATAACATATACATCAGTAGAATTGGTATAGGTAATCATAGGGTTTCGAGTTCAATTTGGCATTAATTTGCACGAGTGAGTTTTTTAAAAAATCTGAAATTGCACGAGCCGCTTCATATAAACATGAAAACAAATTCGCGTGGAGGACATGCCGGACGATCTTTCTTGAAGCCATATTCTCTCATTCGAGAAAACGTTTTTCAGAGTTTCCGCTCTAAATTTTCGTCGTCATTTTACGTGATATCATTGGCTTAGAAAATTTCCTATTTTCTTTCAGCCAATCATAATACAGGTTTACGAGGTTTACACTTTTTGCACTAGTGTTACACTTTTTGCACTAGTGTTACACTCTTTGCACTAGTGTTACACTTTTTGCACTAGTGTTACACTTTTTGCACTAGTGTTACACTTTTTGCACTAGTGTTACACTTGAACTGCACTGCTCTCAGCCAATTAGAATCGAGTAATTTTTTTCATATATATTATTAGGAGTAAAACAGCTTACGTGCGATAATATTTCAGAAGCCCTTTTCTTAATTTGCAGTCGCCATCTCTTTTAAAATTTAGGGTTTTCTGCGTGGGAAAATCTGAAACACATCCACGAAGGCTTGTGCAGAAAATGCAATATTTGGCAAGTAGTAAACAATAATTTAAGGCTTGCCAATAATTTATCCTATCATGCCATGCAGCCGTTAAGTCTATGGCTTGTGGATAACGTTATTGTTTCATTTGTATTTCGTACCAGCAGTCTTGAAACATGGTCCAGAAATAGACTGTAAGAGTGGACACTTACTCATATAATTAATCAAAAAAATTTCCATTGAAGAATACTTTATTCATGAAATATATAGTTTTAGCTAGCTGCTTAAAGTAATATACGGTGAAAGTTCCTCTTCTGAGCGAGCAATTTAACTCTGGTTATTACAACCATTATAAAACCCCGTTTGAATCGGCTCTCGCGAAACTCTGCAATAAAGAGGTTCTGTTTAAGCTGCGACAGTGACCGCTTTAACGATTTAATGACTGCATTGTTTTTGTTTTTAAGCTCTCGAAAATTACCAATGCTTTTAATACTGCTATCAAATCACGTGTAGATGACATAATGTCGAAAACGTCTTTATTATTTCCTTTTTTCTCTTTAAATGTATGCTTTTAGCCTTGTGAAAGTTAGGTTTAAACTCCAAGAGTACATTATTTAATCAGTTAACTAATTTATTTATAATTACTTAATTAAAAGAAAGTAAGGGAGACCACTTCAAGTAAGAAAGCCGCGTTTTAACAACAACTGTGAGCACAGCATGTCAGTACATAAGTTCCTAACCATGCTTATCTTTACAGTGAATTTGTCAAGATTATTGATGGAAATGGCACTGGACTTCTCTATCACCCTGGGTGTGTGCCATTTTCTCGAGAGGTTCTAGCACATGTCTCTTTTGGTCTTTCAAATATCATCTCCATCCAAGCATATACAGAAACACCAGGCAACACAATCATGATGAAGTTCGCTATTTTAAAAAGGGGTCGAGAGTCAGGTGTGTTTGTAATAAACTCTGTAAATGCTGTCGTTCCTTTGCTACTACTGCTTGTGTATGCCTCAGCTTCTGTTGTGGCTATGACTACCACTAATTTCAATATTACTACTAATATCACTACAGCCACTTCTAACACTGCAACTACTACCTCTGCAAATTTCACTTTCACTGCCAGTGCCGCAGCCGCCGCCGCCACCACCACCGCCGCTGCCACTGCCACTGCCACTGCCACTGCTACCGCTACTGCTGCTGCTACTGCTACTGCTACTGCTACTGCTACTGCTACTGCTACTGCTACTGCTACTGCTACTGCTACTGCTACTGCTACTGCTACTGCTACTGCTACTGCTACTGCTACTGCTACTGCTACTGCTACTGCTACTGCTACTGCTACTGCTACTGCTACTGCTACTGCTACTGCTACTGCTACTGCTACTGCTACTGTTGCTGCTGCTACTGCTACTACTGCTAATGCTGCTACTACCCTACTGCTGCTGCTACAACTGCTACTGCTGCCGCTACTGTTACCGCTACTGCTACTGCTGCTGCTGCTAGTGCTACTACTACTGCTAATGCTATCGCTACCGCTACTGCCTCCACTGCCAGCGCCATTGCCACTGGCACTGGCACTGCCACTGCCACTGCCACTGCCACTGCCACTGCCACTGCCACTGCCACTGCCACTGCCACTGCCACTGCCACTGCCACTGCCACTGCCACTGCCACTGCCACTGCCACTGCCACTGCCACTGCCACTGCCACTGCTACTGCTTCTGCTGCTGTTGCTTCTACCTCTAGGACAATTAATTTACATTTTTTGTTCATTAAAGGAAATTTATTATGCTTTAAATTACTTTGCTTTTTTTAACTTCCCCAGCCATACCGGTTTCGGGATGGAATGTTTCAATCTTCCACCACAGTCCCACCAGACTTACCCTTCAATGGATGAGCCTCGATACAGTCGTTAATCATCACGCAAAGTTTTACGTAGTTGAAGTAAAGAGTATGCAGGGCACCATATTGACCGCAGAAACTGTTTCCGAAAACGCTACAAGTGCAGTTATTAAAGGACTGTGGCCCTCTACAATGTACGTTGTGAGTGTATTTGGCGTTGACAGCACTGGACAACCATACAAGAGTTTAGAAAGCGTTACTACTACTAAGGAAGGTACGAGGAAATAGACGCATCGCAGGGTCTATGCTAAAGTTCATTTCAGATCACAGTTTGGAATTTGTGTAGTATGAGGCACTCTTGCATATACATGTAGTAATTGTTATTATACACGAGAAATAGGAGACGAGGTCCAGCATTTTTAGCAACTTAGTTCTAGAAGACAAGCCTTGATTATAATAACTATCTCGTTCTCCTTGATTACATGATGCGTGACTCCAGGTAAAAAAGTGTACCGTAAATACAATTTTAGCAACTTTGTGACCTCAAAGGACACAAACATAAACTAAGATTTCCATAACAAGTTTTTATATTGTACGAAGAGTGATTTAGTTTCTTTGTGCGATAAAATATGGCCACCAGTTTATTGTCTGTTTCACAGCTTAACAACCAAACCGTGTCAAGACGGAATCATTGAAGTTGAAATAGAATAATCTTGTAACTGGCATTTTAATGCACTTTGCAATCAAGAGATAATTTTTAAGGAAACTTGTTAGGTGAAATTTAATTAAGAAATCGTTTTACTCTAAATTTGCAAAATAAAACCATAAAAGGGCGTCTCGTTCAAGATAGCTTGACCATTATTTGCTAAGAAGATGCTGTAAATGATTTTTAAGAAACATATTGTCTAATTTAGAAGCACGTTTTGTAAATTTGTTTATTCTTTGATTTTAGTTTCTTGCGGCTTCCGACCAAGCGCGACTCGAATTGTGGGTGGTACAGTTGCACCTGTCAACAGCTGGCCATGGCAGGTGATGTTGACAGACGAGTTTGGACGTCAGTTTTGTGGTGGTTCAATAGTGGATCGTTATTGGGTGGTGACAGCATCTCATTGTTTGGTTGGACTAACGCCTTCTGGTGTTAAGATAAGGTAGCTTTCAACATAATTTTTATTGGCTTTCTAGACGCTGAGAATGCAAGATAAAAAAAATGTTAGGAAATAAAAAAAATAATAGTAATAATAACGACGACGATGATAATGGTGTCGTACAAAAGGAAGATAATAAGCTGGCGGAGGAAAGAAGAGTGTAAAAAATTATAGAATTAATTTCAAGGTTTCTTTCTTTAAACAAACACATAATTTTATTGCGTAATTCGCTTCTATCTGGCGTGTGAAATCTACCTTTTCAACCAAAAGTACTTAATAATCTGCCAAACTAAATCACGTCATTTTTTATTACCAAAATCGAATTAATTAAAAGAACCCCAAGTATATGAGTTTTTACAATCGATATGTACGTTCTGTTTCAGACTAGGGGCCCACTACAGAACAAATGGTAGTGTTGGAACAGAGCAAGACATCGATGTTGCAGAAATCAAAATGCATGGGAATTACTACACTCCTCTTCGAGAAAGCAATGACATTGCGCTGCTTAAACTCGTTAGTCCTGCTGAACTTGATGAAGGAGTTGGTCTAGTTTGTTTGCCAGATACCGACCACGACCTTCCTTTTGACAACCTTGACAAAAAATGCTGGACAACTGGTTGGGGAGCTTTATATTCTGGAGGCCCCTCACCAAATACACTGATGCAAGCATCTGTGCCACTGGTGTCAAAAGAACGTTGCGATAGTGCCTATCCTGATGCAATCGACGATTCCATGCTCTGTGCTGGTCTAGATGAAGGAACTATTGATGCCTGCCAAGGTGATAGTGGTGGGCCCCTGGTGTGCGAGTTTGATGGTACGTGGTATCTCGAGGGAGTCACCAGCTGGGGTGAAGGATGTGCCCTTCCGAATAAGTATGGGGTATACGCCAAAGTGCGAAACTTTATATCGTGGTTATCAAGAAACATGAACGCTCCTCCCACTGAATCAGCACAGAACCATTCATCTTCTGCATTAGGTACGAATATTTATTTTCTAATAATTATAATCATCCAAGTGTTTATATAAAATGTAATAAGGCAAACAAAAATCAAAATACTACCCGACTTCTTCATTTGAATGATTTATTTGTCTTACTACGCCGGTAAGAGAATTTTGACTGCTTGAAATATAAAGAAAGGGAGATCGACAAAAGCGTAATGGAAGGGCATCTCTTTCAAGGTAAAAATCAAATATACCACACAACGGCCTTGGAATGGTTGTTTCTGGATCACTCCCATGTCAGATATTATTTTATGAAATAGAGAGGTTAAGCATGACGATAACAGCAGACGGCAAACGGCAAAGACTTCTGATTTTGAGTTATTTTCTTCTAATCCATAAACAAAGCACACAAAAGTGGAATAACGTCTCCTACTATTCATTGCAAATACAAATAATTTCACTCTACTGTACAAACAGCTGAAGAGAGACGGCAAAAGTTTCATTTTTGCCGTTTGCTGTAGACGTCATGCTTAACCTCTCAAATAACTGAGATACTACGCACGCTCTGATTGGTCAGTAGAGTTGCTTCACCTATGTTTTATTGTACCGGTATACCACGGTTCCCGATCTAGTGACAGCTCTACGCGGGAACTAGACGACTCGGAACTTTAGCGATAACAAATGTAATAAATAGTTTTGCCTTTCACTAGTTGAGATATCATAACACGAACATCTTTTCATTCAACATATACATGGAAATTTGCAAGGAATAAAAAGTTGGTTGTCATATAAAGCTTTATCTTTTTTCCACGGCAAAACTCCGGTTACCCTCGAGATTAGAATTAAGGAAGTTTTCAACCCTTTAATCGGTGCTTTCCACCGTCTGTGGAGGACGAAGTCAGCTGGGCTTGACTGATCAACTTGAGTTGTCAAAAAAGCAGGAAAAATATTTCTTTCTATAAGACATTTTGAGTTTAAACTCAATGCATGCATGCATAACACAATAAATGAATTTGGTTTTCATAAGCTTAGCTTTCAAGCAATAGTTTTCATTTAACAAAATACAGAGAAACACGGACTTCATAGCCTTCGGCATAAATAAATAAATTCTGAGTAAATTTCGGAAACAGTGTTTGTATAACTAACTTTTATTCCATTTGCAAAACTTTGGAAAGTTATCGTTTAACTCTGCGTTGAATCACTTCGCTAAGCACTTGAATTTTGGACTACTTGCACACTTTTCGCACAGCCTTTTACTTTCGCGATGATCAATTCCACCTAAGAATCCCTGCATTTCCCCGTCAGAGTACTTTTGAGTTAATTAATACACTTTTTGCCTTTCATCGATAACCGTTTCCCTTCCTTTCTTAAAACTTTCTTAGTGTGAAATGTTTTCGTCGCCTTGCTCTGCGGATTTCGTGTCCGGCGCCGAGCCTGTACTTTCATTCTTTCAGTCACTGTAATTGGTTTGTCCCGTCATCTCATGAATTTGATGAGAATAAGCAACTTGATCACCGTCAACTTGATCACAATTACTTGTTTATCGGTGCAATAAACCACTTACTCGCCTAACACCTTGTGACTTACAAGCTTTTCTCGCATTCTCCCAACATCCTGAGTGGCTTATTATACCAGTAAACCCATAGAAAGAGTGGTCCATTGCTTAAATAAAATTCGTGATTGTGTCATAGTCTCGGGCACATCCAACAATCTCACATCAATTGCCATTTATGATAATGTGTTTGTTATTAGTGTTTCAGGGCCAGGTAGTAAGGGCAATATTTTATATCAACCTGTCGCGCAACAATGTTGCATTCTAAGTTGAAACTGTGGCGTTCCATTTTGCAAGTTGTTCCTCACTAAGCACAGAGAAACTGATCTCTACCTCTCAAAACCTGTTAAGGTAATTTGCAACATGTGTGTAATATGCACGACGACGCTTGTCAACTTGCAGTGAAATATTTTTTTCTGGGATAGGTTGCCCGCATTACATGACTTGGCCTTGAGGTACACGTAAAAGTATGCTATATAAGCCACTACAGTATTTCACAATACTGATCTACAATCACAAACAGATCTCACTCACACAATTTATGTAAATGTGCTCTATGAGCAGACTCGTGAGCGGATGATGATGGATATGTACTAACCTGCGTAATATGGCATTGCTCCTTTCATAACAAAAAACAGCAACAACAAGAAACAAGTAATAACTAAGGCTTTAACTGCCTGATACTATTTACTTGACTAAAGATGACCTCCTAATAGGTTGTCGAAACGTCAGTCACCAACAACAGTTCTTTTCAGAACTTTTCTCACCCGGACGATCACACAAGACGAACTGCTGTAAGACATTGTTTCCTTTCGTTTCCTCCCTCAGAGAATGTACTTTACCCTTGCCTGGCGAACGCCCAAATGTTACACGTTACTTGCGTCAAAAAAAAAAAAAAAAAAAAAAAAAACGAATTACGAAAAGTTAGCAGATGATCGACCAAACTCACATTTGCCTACAATCCGCAACCTGCTTACACGATTCCTGAGTTAAAAAATTAGGTAGTAATATCCTTTTCTTCATTAAAAATGAAAATTAATTTTCCAACCCTTTCAGGTTGGTGTAACTTCGACCACGGTTTGTGTTCTGGATGGAATCAGTCGTTCTCGGATGATTTTGATTGGACGTTGGCATCTGGTTCCACACCTTCCTCTTCCACAGGTCCCACCTATGGTCAAGGGGGCTCAGGTTAGGTATATCTATTGTTTGTTTGTTTGTTTGTTTTTTTGCATAATGTTACACAGATAAACGTGTAAATAAAAACAAAGAAAACAAAAAAGGAAAAAAAAAAGAGATCGATCACTGAACCGATTCAGAAGTGCCAACCAATCAAAAACTTTTTCTCTTTGACAATAATAATATTGACTTTTTTTTCCTCAGGAAAGTATATGTACATCGAAGCGTCTTCCCCTAGAAAACCTGGAGAAAGTGCAAAACTTTTTTTCACTGTTCCGAGTCAAGGGAATCAGGCTTGTCTTTCATTTTACTACCATATGTCTGGGGCATCAGCTGGAATTCTCAATGTGTACAGTGGCAATAATAAAGTTGTTTCCTTGTCAGGAGATCAGGGAGACAACTGGCTCCTTATAGAAAGAAGTGTATACTTGGACGAAGTGGTAAGAAAAAGATAACAAAACAGTAGTTATAGAGAAGGAGTTCTGCGTCACGGCGCATACGTAGGGGTGTAAGGGTGCTGGGGTGCTAATACTCCGCGAGAGTGACGTGAAGTCTCTTTCAACGGGGTGCAGGGGCGTTAGCTATAGCGAAGGGGTGTAAGGGCGTTCATGACATCATTTGCTTTTACCATAATGTGACGTAAATTCCCTTTTCGGAAGATGACATTATCGGGGCGAAAAGATAAAAATAGATTGGATGACGTTGAAGCGGGTAGTTTTAGGGGATGACATCATGAATGGAACCCCTTCCCAGTTCGGCTCATTATTGAGTACAATAGGAAGAAACACATTTTAGCAGGGTAATTTCATCATAGAATAAAATACACTTTATTTATATTACTTGATTTTCCTACCTGGAAAATATATTAAATTATGTAAGCGACATGGAAGTTGCTTTTCCGCGTTTGGACCGTCAATTTGTATTTACACTTTGAAAAGACGCTAAGCAGAAAAGAAATTTCCTTTGGACACGGCGTCGACAAAACCTGGATCGGACCGGATCGGATCACGGACCGGATCACGGACCGGATCACGGACCGGATCACGGATCGGATCACGGATCGGATCACGGATCGGATCACAGAAAAAAAACAAAAAAAACAAAGTTTTAAAGAAAAAAAATCAAAAACAAAAATCAAACCGTTTATAAGATAATAATAAATAAAAAATAAAAGTGGAAAACTAAAATATGTTAAATGAAAATAAGAATCCCGAATTTGACGCAATGACATGTTAATTACAGAGAATGACAAGAGGTCATTTAAAAAGCCACATAAGCGCCTAATTTACGACGAATTTAAATTGTAATGAACAGGCAGATGTAGTTATATTTGAACGTTAGTTGGCTCGAAGCTTGCGTGAACCTCCCATTCTCGTTTTTGAAATTGTTATCAGTGGCTAATTCTCGGCTACATTTTCGTGTCAGATGTGAGCGTTACAGTTGGCGTTACGGTTAATGAGAAAACTTACGTACGAAAGCTTAAGGACATGACTTGCTTTGAAGGAGCTACGTCACGATTTGCACATCTTGAAAAAACTAGCCTAGTTTTTCAAGTTCGTCATTTGCAATCCCCGTTAATCTTTGCCATCCTTAACGGTCCTCATTCCGTTTTGATTTGTTCTTACCTCTTAAGTGTTTTCTATCCTAGAACACGATCGTTTTAAGGTTTTATTCTATTTAAAGGCAATTCTTTACGACCCTAAAAATAACTCTAAAAATCGTAACGTAACTCCTAAAATGTTGGTTATTCTCGGGTTGCGTTATCGTTCACACTATCGATGTCATTCCTAGAATTTTTTGTAAAACAGCTATATTTCCTTGAAATACAAATGGTTTGTTTCGTTTTATTCCAGTGCGAAATATCGTATTCCAAACTCACATCTTGTAAAAGTATAGACTTCTCTCAAAAACGTAAATTATTTGAAATCATCAGGTGTTTAATTTGTTAGTGTTTTTAGTTTTTGTGTTTCTATTCATACGTTCGTCCTATTATTACCATACCGACTCGTTTTATGACAGTTTACCTTTGATGCAAGTGAATACACGAAATATCATTTATCTGAGCTGCGGAGAAAGATGTGAAGACATGATTGATCATCGCAATCAAAGCCCAACAGCCTGAAAAAAATTCATCTGTGACCAGCTCCCAGTTGGCTTGATATTATAAAAGAATAAAGGAATATCACACCTGAATTAAAGAAAACTTTCTGCTCACAGTAGTCACTCTAGTGCAATTTGCTGAACAAAATTTTGAATTTTTTTCCTTGATCCAGTCCGTGATCCGGTCCGTGATCCGATCCGTGATCCGATCCGGTCCGATCCAGGTTTTGTCGACGCCGCTTTGGACATGATTACTATCGGCTTTAGCGCCTTGGGCCAAAGTCTATATGGATCGCGGTTTCGTCTTATACGCCTCAGACATTATAAAAATCTATGATTGTGAATAAATCGATTTCTATTTGGTCTATTAACTTAGTAGACAGAACAAAACAACTCTGTTTGTTCAAATACAATAGAGTTTTCCACTGCTTCTTCGTTACTGCAAAATAATCTCCCTGGGGTCATTAACGCCTAAAGTTATGCAGGTACAAGACGGAGAAAATGAACGAACTAATCTTCTTCAAGGACGTTTATTGCAGTCAACTAATCTTCAATTATTTATAACTCTCAGAACTAGAACTTGTCATGTGATCATTACAACGTCCTACCGTTTGTTCTTTCAGTCCGGTCATGATCCGGTACACTGAACCATACCTTGTACTCAGATCCTTATCGGAAATTCTCTTTACACTGGCTGCGAAGTTATTTGTAGTTTATTTTAATATAACTTCGAGGTAGCATAGATAGTCTTATATCCCATAGTAAGCTTTTAATCCATCAGTTCTGAGTGTCCTGCAACTGTTTTGGGAACCTTACGGTAAAAAAATGATGCCATAAATGCCCTTACACCCCTACGCTAACGCCTCTCCAACCCGATGATGTCATTTTCCGGGAAGAGACCTGACGTCACTCCCTAGGGGTGTAAGCATCCTAACACCCCCTACATCCCTACGCATGCGCCCTGTCGCAGAAGCCCTACTCTATAACTACTCAAAACACTTTAACTTTAGAAATTCAAGATCGTATTGAAATAGGTTCTTGAAACAAGAAAATGACTGACTAAGTGTTTTCTTCGGGAAAAAGGCGACCGTATTAACGAGATATCGGGATATGTGACGTTGCAAGGCGAGGCTGCTGAGAGTCTGCTGTCCTTTCATAAATTCAACGTCAGTCAAACGATCCTGCTTTTCTAGTTTTAAAACAAAGACTCAGTGCTGCCTACTCCAGTAATCATATCGGAAACAAACAAAGGCAACAATAAATCATTGGAATCTCTAAGAAACTTGCGCCGAAAATTCACGATATAATAGAAATATGTTTGCAGGTTACAATTGAAGGAATAGTTGGGAGCTCATATACAGGAGATATTGCTATTGATCAAGTAAAAATCACCGAAGGGAGTTGTCCAGGTGCGTATATACATGTGTTCTGTTAAAAATAGTAATAATAATAATAATAATAATAATAATAATAATAATAATAATAACACCAATCCTGTAGCTAAAAATAGCAATTTCAGAAAGGTAGTCAATTCAGTTACCAAACGGGACACATCTGCCTTCTCTGTCGTTAAACGTCATGTTCTTTAACCCCCTTGGTCACCCCTTGAACCTCGCGAATTTTTCCACCGATTTTGATAAGAGTCACACCTTAAAGACACAAACAACTTGATATAGCAGTCGCTCCAGAAAAGCTTCCCGCCTTTTTCTTCAATCGACCGCTTGCCCCTTTGCCGAGTGTTACTGGAAAAATGGCAATTCTTGTGAATTATTTGGAGTCTTTGTCAGATAAGTTGTACGCTATTTGAAGTAAGAAAATTCAAGCGTTTTTTATGCATTCACATGTATACTTAAAGCTATTTCGAGATACTTTGTGTATCGCCTCGCTGTAATCAAGAGCGATTGTTTCGGTTCCAGTTTCATGTAGCTTTGACAGTGGCTTGTGCTTCGGCTGGAGTCTATCCAATTTAGGTGTATTCAATTGGACACTATCGTCTGGCTTCACATCAACCGGACCAGCGTCTGATGTTACCGGAGAAGGTAAGATGTCTATTATGTTTACTTCAGTCCTCAGTCAAATTACTCTTTTCAGGGCTTGTTTTCCTTATTTACATTACAAGGTAATCCAACATGGATGCGAAGCACTTTCGGGCTGAAACTGCAAAATAGCCCGAAATTGCCTCAGATACACGGTACATTATCTCGTAATGCAAATGAGCAAGGGTATCAATCTTTTTTTTTCTTTTACAGGAAAGTATATGAACATTAAAGCTGCAGATCAACGAAATGGTGATAATGCAAAGCTTGAGCTTGCAGTACCAAAGGATTACCGTAATTCATCTTGGTGCTTAGCGTTCTACTATTACATGTATGGAGCGACAAATGGAACCCTTAATGTAATTAATGGAAATGACACAGTATTTACTAAGTCAGGTGATCAAGGAGGCTATTGGAGACAAGTGAAAAGAACAGTGAATTTGAGTGATGTTGTAAGTATTAATTTATACGTTCTCATAACCTTTTTCCATCTTTAACTCTCTCAGGAATTTAATTACCCAGTCAGGTAATGACAGTATAGATCTTCCTTTGTACCTTTGAATAACCGAGAAAACGTCATTGTCATGGCACATTTTGAGGACGCAGTCCAACCACCGGATATTAATGGCTGATAGCTTGGAAAGTGCTGGAAACTGTTTTGAGCCACCTTGAGCTACGTAGTTGACAAGCTATGATGGATTTTTTTTAAGCATAACATTCCAGAAAAAAAAAATAACTCTGTTGTTATTTTCTTAGTTGATATTCGAAGGAATAGTAGGATCACCATCTGAAAGCGACATTGCTATTGATAACGTCACACTTACTGAAGATGCCTGTTCAGGTAAAATTTACAACTTTCGTCATTTGCCCGGTACCTTATGCATTATATTAAAACCAAGTAATGTATCAAAACACAGGAGAAAGCTATGAAGACATGATTGATCATCGCAGTTTTTTTTTTTTTTTTTTTTTTTTCAGGCTTTAATTTCACAACTGCTTAAGCTGCGTATATAACTGCGATGATCAATCATGTCATCATATCTTTCTCCGCAGTTCAAATATATGGTCTTTCATATATTCACTTGCACAAGAGTAAGTGTTTGACTACGTTTTCAAACTGTGAGAGGAGAGGTGACAAGATTATTTTGACTTGCAGCGGAGTGTATTCTACTGAAGAGAGTTTAGGTATTTCGAAGTACAGTGAGACACTCGGGCGTTAGCCTCCATTGAAACTAAAACAAAGGAAAAAAGGAAAAATAGATTCGAAAAAACATGTGTAAGCTAATTTGAATTAATGACAATCTGAGAAGGAGATTTCAAAGCCTCTGATATATTTTCTTTCTGAATGATATATGGGGAGATTGTAGAAGAGGTTAGGGAAAGAGCCTAACAAAGGCATTGATATGAACTGAGATAGAATTTCGGCCATTATTCGCCGGTTTTCGGCGGAATCATAAGCTTTACGGAATCGAAGTTGGAAGAACCAGAACGTTTCCCTCGCTTATTATCCAGTGAAAAATATATTATCGGCGTCGGAGGCAGATAAGACTCATAAAGCACGGAATCGAGACTAGCACACGTTATCTTGCGAATATTGTCGAAAACATGCTGTTATTGCAGTTGTCAGCGGCTTGACACACAAACGAGGCGAAAGCTAGGGTCAATTCTGCATTGTATTGATCCTTTCACCTTGTATGCGTTTGCATGCCTTTTAAAACAAAAGAGTATTTGTCCGCAAACTCAGCTGCAATAACAGCTATTTCTGCGAGTTTTGATTAGTTCTCTGGATTGTGTGTGTCGTTTAATAGGGATTAGCCAGAGTGCTAGCTAACTTTGACATTCGTTTTACGACACTCAACTGAAAACGACTCTATCGTAGTGCTGTTAATAACAAAAAGTGACATGATGGTGTTTTCATATTTCCAATTTAGCTATAATATCTTGCGACTTTGACATCGGGCTTTGTGATGGTTGGCGACAGTCAAGTTTAGATGTCTTTGACTGGACTCGTCATACAGGATCAGAATCTCCCTATACAGGTCCAAATGGCGATCATACAAGTGGATCAGGTGAGCAAAACTTCCTGCACTTACCTCTATGATTGTTTACGGCCAATTCTCTCCATGAGTCGCGCCCCCAGGGAATCATGGTAGCTGTATTCATAAAAACAAATACCCAGTCTAAGATGATGAAGACAACAACCATGATTCCCTGCGAGCACATCTCATAGAGGGAAGTGGCCATTCAACTTCTTTGTTCTGTTTTCTATGTAAATGTTAACATCTAAACAACGAAATCATGAGTAAAGAGGTGGTAATATGTTGATTGTGTGCTATTTTCTGATGGGCGATTAATGCCACTTACGTTCACAGGATATTATATGTTTACCTACACCTTGCTGCAGTCCACCGGCGACAACGCAAAGCTTGAGCTCTCTGTATCTGGAAATGGAGAACCATCTTGTCTCCAGTTCTATTATCACATGTATGCAGTCATCGACAGCCTAATGGGAACTTTTATAGTCTTCAGCGGTAACACAGAAGTGTTCAGCATGTCAGGAAACCATGGCGACAACTGGATTAAAGCGGAGAGAACCATTTATTTGAATAACACTGTAAGTTTAGTAGACATGGTGTAAGCGTTGAGCATGTTATTTTATAAGATCATACAGACACACCACTGCTTTCGCCGAAAAAATCGCAGCCGTCACATTGCAACAAATTTCCGGCTGGGATAGCTACAGAGCAACTTACACGACTTTTTTTTTTCTATAATTATGTGGAGATAGAACTTAAGTCTACTTAAGGGATCGTTGTTGCAACGGTCAGCAGCATGGAGTGTTGCTTCTGATTGTGTTGATCGCTAAGCTTTTTCCTTGTCGCTGTTCATGTCTTTTGCGTTGTTGCTGTTGTTGTCCGTCTTCTTCTTCTTCTTCTTCTTCTTCAAATGATGATGATGACGATGATTAGCCGCTCTGAGAGTTCTTTTTTACTTCAATACCTTTTCGAGACCTATTTGATTCCTAGTCAGATACAACTCATTGACCGTTCAGAGTCTCCTTTACCGTTACTTTTGTCGCAATTTTGTTGTTGTTGTTCATGTTGCTGTTGCTTTTTTTTTTTATTTATTTATTTTTATGTATTTATTTTTTTTCATTTGTTAACTCTGTTTCTTTTTACTTCGTCCACCTTAACTTCGGTAACGCCACATTTGTTACCATCCTGACTGGGAAAATATCTTTTCATTCCTGTGTAACTCATCTAGGTGACGTTTGAAGGAATAGCGGGATCTATTCATAGTCACATAGCCATTGATGATGTCTCAATTACCAGTGGAGAATGTCAGGAACAAACAGCAACTCCAGCTCTCCCCTCTTCATCTGCGCCTGCGCCTTCACTGCCTTCGAGCGTATACCCAATGCTTTCCACTGACAAGCCTTCTTTTACCTCAACTCTATCGACGGCTAGTCTCCCCAATATCAAACCTTCATTGTCTTCAAGTCAATCGACATTCAACTCATCCACTATCAAGCCTTCATTTTCTTCAGAGCTGCCGACTTCAAAGGCTTCCCTATCGAGTGGTTTATCAACTTTTAAGCCGTCCATGTCTTCATCTGTTTCGTCAGGTATTGTCAACTTCCAATTTTGTTAGAAGCCTTTATACTAATTGTTTGATACGCCCTCCTTTAAAAATTGTATGTATTTTTTGTTGACTTCCTGTTAATAGCTGTCCCACAGCAGGCAGGCAACAAGCAAACTACTTGCTCTGCATGCCATGAAATTGCACAGATTCAGCACTTTCATACTGAGGGAAACAAGTACAGAAGGTTGTACAACATTTGATGGTTTCGTGGATAACAACCTTTCGTTCACATGATAAATGTGTATGTCGAGGTCTTGTGGAAAAGACTTATATTGTTCCAACATAAAAGTTGAAGTTTTACTTCAAGATTAGTATTTTAACTATTACTTTGTTTTGATTCTTATTTTCTTATTAACTAGACCACTCTCCTAGCGTAACTCCTCAAACACCATCATTAGAGGAAAGGCAAGAATCAGTCATTCTGGAAGTTCAAGGTCTTGATATCAAAAAGGTACCGTTACTGTGGTGATTTTTGCTATTATAATGTTCTGCTGGAACATCAAGATATAAATGGGAAATGAATTATAAAGTTCAAGCGAAAACAGGAAGCCTTTGCACTTTCTCTTTACAATGCCTTCAGCTTTTTAAGAAACGTATTGTTTCTGGCGCGGGTTAGCACAGTTCAATATAAATAATATCCTAAGGGACCGTTCATTTTTTATAAGGTAGGGGGGGGCTGGTGGGATTTGGGGGGGGCATGCGAAAAAAAATGGCTTTCGAGGGGGGGCCATCCCAAAAAAATAAGGGAAAAAGGGGGGGTCACGTAAAATATTTTAGTAAAATTTTAAAATGGCATAATGTTTGAATATCAAAAAAATTGCTATAGAATAAACATAGAAGGCAGGATACAAATTTATTACAAACTTTGCTTCTGCTTTAAAAAAAACGTTTGGCGACAAAAAGCATTTGTAGCTACTGAAAAGAAGTATTTAACACTGTTATTTTCGAATGCAACTTTCACTGGCACTCATCTTCATCTTCGCTGTCGTCGAGTTCTTCGTCGCCGCTTGTGCTGCTGTGGGAGTCTCTTTCACTAATGCTGCAAGAAGCAGCAATGCTTTCGGTCAGAGTGTACTCTTCAGGGCACATGAAGGTGTAAACATAATCTCTGACTTCCTGCTCAAGGTTGGTGGTGATTCTGCTTCTTGCAGCATTGGTGAAATAATTCCCTTCCAAGAGCTGTGCGATATATGGGCCATCTCTTCTAAATAACGACGCGGAAACATCCTCAACTTTAATACACTCTTCCGGGACGGCCTTTCTAGGAGGGTACACAAGGCATTGTGGAAGATCATTTCCTAGCGGGTTTCCAACACAGATTCCATAAACTCGTTGGACGTTATTTTCAGTCCGCTTCCTCTTTCTTCCATTTGACTTTCTGCGGTTTTCTTTTTTCCTTCTCCTTTTGTTGATGTACTGTTTGAGTATGCCCTTGAATATGCTGTTATAATTGCTCTTCTTATTTTCTAGTGCTTCCATGTCCTGCGTGACCTTCGTCAACTTAGCTTCTATACATTTAATCTGTTTTACATTTAATCTGTTTTACATTAAAACTGTGGGCAAATTCTTCGCGCCACTTTAAAGCAAGCCCATTGGACTGAAAGAGGGTGGAATCGTGTTCCTTTACATCTTTCAATATGACATTCAACTTTTCCACCATTGCTCTGTGCTCTCACCCAGAGAGCGTTGCTCTATTTGCAGATAAGTTTATTGTCAAATCAAAGTTTGTGGTGGATTATCTTCAGCATCTTGAAGTGCTGGAATTTAAAAGGAAAAAGAGAGCAGAAGAAAAGGCGAAGTTAAGTAGGGACGCAAAAGATAAATCATATGAGGATTATCCTTGGACTGAGTTGTGCGAAGATCTAACCAAGCTTAAAAAGCTACGTGTTCCAGAACTAAACAAGTACTTGAACCACCACGGGCTGAAGCAGCATTTGAAAAGCAGCAAGAGTGAGAAAGTAAAGGCAATTGTAAGACATTCATGCTTGCGGCAGAAGAGTCCTCTCAGAGCTGGCCAACCAGCACTGAGAAATGCCAGGACATTGACACAAAATGACAACAGAGAAAGTGATGACAGCAGTGAAACAGATGAAAGTGACAATGATGAGTATGACAGTGATGCGATTGACTCTGGGGGAGATGACTCTGGTGACGTCATTCTTGCATTCATCAATTCAGATGAGGAAGATGCCAATGAGAGGCCAAATGCCACACGCTCAGGGCGAGCCATAACTAGGAGATCCGAAATTGACTTCTCTTTCTTTTGATTTGTTTTTTAAACAACAGCTCTCTGTAGTATAGGGATTGTAAATATTGTCTTCATAGTGAGCACAATAACGTGAAGTAGGGGGATAATAGAGAAATATTAAAAAAGTTGAAATCTAAATATTGTTTGTTTAATTTTTTTTGGGGGGGGTCATCCCAAAAAATGACCGCTATAAGGGGGGGGGCATGTGAAAAAATTGGTAAGCTGAGGAGGGGTCATGCGATTTATAAATGGTGCTTCCCAAATCCCACCAGCCCCCCCTCCCTCATAAAAAATGAACGGTCCCTAAGGTGATGGCGTAATGGTCATCTCCTCGGACCTTTTGAGACCTTGGAATACGACTCCGGACACTACTCGCAAAGAACGTCAACATCATCATTTCTTTTTCTTCTCTTGTGTTTGATTAGTGGAACAAACAAATGGAAAATGACTTTAAGAGAGAAGTTGCAAGGGCAGCGACAGATTACTGTGCTGTTGACGAAACGCGATGCCAGTTAACTCAATCAAGGTAAAAACAATATCAGACAATATCAGACAATATCTACAAACATACGCAAGTAAAAACACAAACTGCAGCCCTAACAGCACGATCTCTCAAATGCATGCACTTTGCTCGTGTACATATATGTACATGTATGAGTGAAGATGAGTTGTATAGTATTGTATTAGCCTGGGCAAGTAAAGGTCTGAATTCTTGGTCACTTCTTCGTCAATTTTTTCTCATGAGGTAAGTAATACTAAGAGGGATGGGATGGGAAAAAAGAACACAAACAGCATTGAGACACATTATAGTTGTTTGCTTACACTTGAAGCTCTCAAGGAAATATAGCGTGATGATAATTTCCATACCCCCAGTAACAGCTAGTTTCGAGCTCACACAATGTTTTTTTTTTTTTTTGAAACAACAATGGGTAGCTATATAGACTGGAGAAGGCTCTAGTTAAGATAACTACTAAGGTATATTAAGGGCTGGGTCATCTTTTCCTTAGTCAAAAAGTGAGGGGGTGGTCAATCTTGGAAACGGTTCATACAGTGTGGACAAATCTTGGCTGCAGGTTTCATCTCCACTTAATAGAAAACTTAACGTTGTTGTTTTACTTGAAATGTGTCACGTGACCAAATAACAGACCACTTCCGGTTAAATTTTGAGAACTTCTGCAGGCAGGGGAAACGTTTCTTTATCAGCGTATTGTTCTGTAGTTTTACTATCTGCCCAAGAACCGTACCCACTGTAATTGGAACGGTTGTCAAACCTTGCTGAAAGTCCCTTTAAATAGTGTGTATAAAGTCACATTAGTGACAGTTCTTCGGTCACGTCACTTGGACATGCATTCCAATTACATTGGGTATGGTACTTGGGTAAGTAGTCAGACTACACAATAAAATACTGAATAAGTACCGTTCTGCCCTGTCTGCAGAGGCCTTAAAATCTAAACCGGAAGTCAGCTGTTATTTGGTCACGTGATTGGTTGCCATGGCAACAACACTATCAACTAAACTTGTTTTGAGCCGTTGTTTACCATAGCTAAGTTAGAAGCCTTCTGTACACATGGTTCCCCAGATAGACCACCCCTGGAAGTTTTACACTAAATAACAACTGACCCACTCCTTAATATACCTGAGTATGCAATAATTTTTCCTTGAGCCAAAAATTTATTTCATCAATTTTGTTTGTTTTTTTTTATTTTTTCAGTTCTCGTAGAAGGAGATCGTCTAACAGTGTGGTATTTACAAGCGATTTGGTTCATATTCTGCCAGATTATCCAAAGCAGTCACCTAGTGATTCTCAAATCGCCTTGTTAGCTTTCTATATACAACATCCCCAAGGGTTCTCGGATGCTGCCATAAAAAAAGACGTCCTAAAAGCCATCGTGGAAAGTGATACATCGAGCATTGGAGGATCGGTGGGCGGTACTATCTTAAGCGTTCAACCTTTAATCTTCACTACAGAAACCACAGAAGAAAGTGACGAGGAGCCAAAATCAAAGCATGCCATTATTATAGGAGCTTCTGTGGGGGGTGCCATATTGATCGTTATTCTCATCGGTATTGTGCTTCGTTGCAAGGGAAGGAAAAGGTAAAGAACATCAAACAAAACGAGTGGTACTCAATTAATTCAGTTAAATACTTATATTCTCTGTTATGGAATAGCCAAAAAACACTTGCTATCTTTCGCTGTTGATTGATATCTATCTAATATTATGCCAGTGTTTTTAACGTTAATACACCCTTTGCCTTACAATACCGCAGAATATATTTTTCTTCGTATCCCTTAGTAGCAGAACGCTAGTCAAAATGGCGGTGGTGTTTTTGCTCTTGTTTGCAATTTTTCAAGGATGATTGTTTAATTTACACCTTTGGGTAAAAACAAAGGGAAAAGACGAATGCACGCTTATAGCGCTGAACAAATGACATCGCAATACTATCTCATTATCGTTAAAAAGGAAAAAAGAATATGCGGACTAAGTTGCTGAATAATGTTAATAGTTTGTGAATTGTGATACAGTCGAACCTTTATATATCGACCACACTCGGGAATTAACGAACCGGCCGCTTAATACAGGATCACTAGAAATACTCACTGGGCGTGGTCTAATTTCAATTTTAATGGCGTATCTACAAAAGTACTTCATGTAAGGAAGCAAGAGGGCAATCAACATTCCTTCAAGCGATCGATTTACTTATTTGTTTTTTGCAGCAAGGGGCAAATAACAGACAAGACAGTCAACAACAGTTACAACAACGATGCCTATTATATCAGTTCTGGAGAGCAAGCCAGAAAAATGAACCGTGATAACGCACCTGATATGAAGCCCCAAGAGCACTACTATGCGTCAATTCGTAACCCGCCTGCACCGCATACAAACAACTCCTCTGTGGCCCTTACGTTTCCACATGCTAGAGCAGAGAACAGCACCGAGGAATCTACCGCATCTATTTACCAACCACTTAACGTTGCAGCTACTGCACCTGTCTACCAGCCAATCAACAGCGGAGATACTGCACCTATCTACCAGTCACTCAACAGTGATACTAAGACTCCAGAAGTCCAGGCAGATAACAACAGAAAGGGCACTATGCCCAACGGTCCACCAACTAACCAGTGATCTTAAGCGGTGATTCAGAAGACCAGGACCATATTGTTCAAAGCCCGATAGAGCTAACCCAGGATTAGCAAGCATTTTAATTTAGTTTTGTAACTTTGCGGTGAGGTTTTCTGTTTATTATATTGTTTGTTCTTCAGTTTTGAGCTTGTGTAATCGCAAAATACATAAAACATAAGCAGTGAAATTCAATTCTTTACTAGGAAATTTAATAATTCCTTAACTTTTAATACTCGCTTAGCGTTAACCGGCTTTCCAGAAACCCGGCCCTGAACAATAAAATAGACGGATAGGCTCAACAAGGTGATTGGTACTTAATAGCCCTTTTCACGGTTAGCTTTGCTGATTTGCATTACAATAAAATCTGGCATGTATGCGAGGCAATTTCAGGCTATTTTGTAGTTTTAGTCCGAAATTGCCTCGTATTCACGTTGGACTACATTATAATGCAAATGAGAAAAACTAGCCATGAAAAGGGCTATTGTCCCAACCAACATTGTTATCCGTCGGATTATCGGCAGTATCTACCGAGGAAGACGAATAACGCATCTCAGACTTGTTCTTCCAACGGAGAAGGCATTGCATTCTGAACCACTTTTATTTTGTCCTTTGTGTTTATTATCGTGGGAAACTTGCGCACCATTTTCCTGTTTGCATTAAACAAGAGAATTCGTGGGAGATGCTTGTTTGTAGTCATCAATATCATAATGGCGTTTGCTGACCTGATGATAGGAACTGTGACTCTACCTATTTACATTTACTCAGTCGGTGCTCAGATGGGGTTCATAATCGAGGATTACCTTTTTTCAAAAGAAAAAGCTACATAATTTACTGTGAAGTGTTTTTCTTCCTAAACTTCCTTTTCAGCATAGCCACACATCAAATCCTTACACCCTAGCTCTTGAATTTACATTATTAATTCAACATGAACAGCATATCAGCAGTAGCTAACATCATCTCGGAGAATGCAACTGGTTCATCAATCCTTGTCGCCTCTAAGGCAGAAAGCATCGCATGGTACAGTCAGTGTATTGATCTTAATATCCATCTTCATTGTCGTAGGAAACTTGCTCACCATTCTTCTCTTTGTACCAAACAAGAATCTTCGTAACAAAAGCTTATTTCAATCAATATGGCGTTTGCTGACCTCATGATTGGAGCGTTGTCTCTGCCCAGCTATCTTTTCCTAATCGGGAATTACATTTTTCAATTTTGCACAGCAAGGATAAGCATGCCTTTGGATTATTTCTTCGCCACCAGTGATACCATTTTGACGGTTGCTTCTTTAACTTCTGCAGCCTCTAATTTCAGGAATTCTTAATGCGTACACAACTGGATTTGCAATCAAAGGAGTTGGAATAATTCATTATGATGGCAAGCAAAAAATATCTCCAAGGTATCGAGACACCTAGTGTGTTCAAACCAATCATGCTTATGAGAGGCAGCCACGACAGCAAAGCAAGAATAGACACAAAAAGCAAGGTCTTTGTTAAGCGTTTGGTTTGCGAGGCTCTGTTTTGTTATTGCGATGTGCCACTCCGGATCCCGTGACTGTCTCTGTAAGAACTTTCCATTCATGTAGTTCAGCAGTTTCAAACAGGTGCCACATTTTTAAAACGTGCCTTCAAAGTAAAGTTATTTTCGCGTTTGCGATTTAACGGGTAGAAAATCCTCTTTTAACCATTAAAGGAACAACATTGAATTATATTTGCAACATGGCTAAACAAACTGCTATGATATATCTATAGTTGAAAAAAAGAATTGGGACTTTTGAACAAATATTGTTCTTTTAGAGCGCCGGCAATATGTGCTATTTTTTCAGTTTCGGCAGGCATGAAACTTGTGTCGAGCGGACTGAACTTCAATCAATCCTAGAAAACTTCAATTGGAATTTTTAACAAAGTAAAACTCATTTTCGTGATTGACTAGGTAAGGACTTCGAAATCCCAGCTTATGAGAAAAATCGGATTTTCGAAGTAAAATCAGTGGTCGGTTCTTACAGAGACAGCCTCTTAATAGCGTTGAAATAATGGCTATGTCATTATCTGCGCATTCAATCTCTTGTTGAGCTCCTTGGCAAAACATTATATATTCTCATAGAGGAGATACATGTAGCAGCAACAAGCAGTACTAGCTAGAATCAGACTTATGTATATTTCTCTTTTAGAGAAAAACGTTTCGTTTTATAATTTAAACCTGAGTGTTCAAGCTGAAGGTTCAACTCGCCTCTCTTGACTATAGCTTGGTTTCCATCACTTCTTGTTCTGACTCGATCAAGACCTCGGTCACAGTTTTTCACCATACGGACCTCCCAGCCGGCAAATAACATATATTTATTATATGCAGAAGAGTGTTTTACTGGGAACTAAACCACTCGTAGATTCCATACGCCACTTCATCCGGGACCCGAGTGGCGTATTTTCCGTATGTCACCTTTGTGAGTGTCGTATCGTTCAATGACGTCACGATTCCCGCCTTTTGCTTTTGTTGAATTGGTTTCAATATTTAGTCTCCATATAATAAAAAGAACATTACACGTTGGCTCGAAGATATGAATTTTATGTTCTTGCCACTCGAACATAAAATTCATATCTTCTCGCCACCGTGTAATATCCTCTATATATATTAGTGGTCTAATCTAAATATAGATGTGGCCCGCCTAGATTAGCCTAGTGCGGGTTCGCGCTGTTGTCGTAGTCAAGCTTTTGTAACTTAATTATTTTTGATAATAAAGTGTTAAGTGTAAAGTGTATACAATATTGTATTTTTTTGGAAAATTGTGAATGTACGAGTAATAAATTAAGTTGTTGTTGCGAAGTTGTTAGTGCTCTCAAGTGTTCGTTTCTTAATACACTTGCAATATTCATTATAGACGGGTACTGAGTTTTTCTTTTAGCACACAGATCCAAATTGGAGTTAGTTTTTGGACAAATTCATCATCACTGTTTTCAGACAGAGTTTATTTACCTCTACCATTCATTATTTAGGGAAATTCACACTTGTGGTGCTATTTTGATGTCTCTTTACTTTATCACAGTGACTCGGAACAAGAGCTTATATCAAGGTATGAGAGTGAATCCCTCGTATAGGCCCTGTTTATATCCAAAGTGATCCCTCTTAAAGCGGCGGCCAATTTTTAAAATTTCTCTCGAGGTTTGACCCTGTCTTACATATTCTCTTTGGGATATTGCTGACAGCGATGAATCTCAATTCTCGCAACATTCGTAGGTTGAATATAAAGCCTTCATTTAATCGAAGTTGTCTTTGGCGTTCTTGGTGTTGTTGCCGCTTGTTGCCGTTGTTGCCTTTTGCTGCTTGGATGGCGAGCGTCTGCCTGCATTTTAGATCATCTGCTTGTTCGGTTGCCTAACGTTTTTGGGCGTTTGTTCACTTGATTTCTACTCATTTCTCTGCTGTTCGTTCAGTTGTTATTGTTTGCGCAGCAGCTATCCGACTGTTATTTTAACTCCTATTAAATTTTCGAAATATCACATATCGAAGGCCAAAGCTCCTTTGCTTGTAATTAAATATCAAAGAAGACATCCCCACAGCGTTGGAGGTTTTCCTTCCTTTTGAAACTAAACGAAACGAAACGGAACGAAACACAAACAAATCATCCTCGAAAACATCCACGCAACGCGCGAGTAACATTCTCGATAGGACTGGGTGCCACGTCTAAAACTAACTTAAGAGCAGCTTGCTCTAACGGTCACCTGTACCTATGCAGGATTAAAAAAAAAAAAAAAACAGATTTTCTCATACCTTGTCAAGAATATTTTTTACTTACTTATTTACAAACTGTAACTTTGAAATCGTTTGGATTTTTGAGTTATTTTTTTGCAAAAAAAATACCTCTTAGTCGGCGCGACGGGTATGTTATGGACGGGTCAATGGATGAGGGAGTGAGTGAGTGAGAGATGTATGTATGTCACACCAGTCAGATTGGATCTACTATAAACAGCCAATCAAATTTTCTGTTGCAAAGGTGAATGGTATGTGAGAAGATTTGATCCCGACACAGTTTAGAACTGCCATATTTATTCTCCTAGTACACAAATGCAACGAGATATTTTTTATTTTTAGTTACAGAGGTAACTTGATACTTTTGTTTTTCACAAGGAGTAAATTCAATTAGAGGTCACGAATTGTCGTTTCTAGTTCTTGGAAAACATTTTAGAGGAGACGAGACTATTTAGATTTGAAACAGTTCTAACGTTTAGAATAGTAAGTGCAGGTGATGATTGTTTTGTTCTTGTTGCATGCAAATATAACGAGATATTATTTTTTAGTTACAAAGGGTGATTTGACATTCTTTTGATGGCCATTTTATGACATTCTTTTCTGTCCGATATTTTTAAAGGTAAAAGTATCAAAACTGCTCAAAAGTTCTTTGAAGACTGCGTGGCACCAAGTTAAAGTGCAATTTAATTAAATCAGACTTTCAATGTGTCAGAGAGTTTTTTTTTTTCTCTCTTTCTTTCTATTTTCGGTGAAGTAGTGTTGTTGTGTTGTGTCGTGTAAAAAAGGTAAACTTACGACTCGTATAAAATGCGAAAAGGTCTCTTAACTTGAGTATTTTTGAGCAAAAATTCTCCTTGGAGGTTGGAAGGGCTATGTGATCGGTGAGTGAGGGAGTTATGCATGTGCACGTGTCACACCAATCACAGTGTGCGTTTTATCAAAGAACGAATCTAAAAAAAAAAACATAGGATAGTATCTACATTAATCTGGAGACGCGTCAGATTACTGTAGTTTGTTCAGTCAAACATTTTATGGCTCACTATTTATCTATCTTACCATTACCGATGTAACATCGTATGTACATCATAAATTCCCAATTTCTTTCTTGCTGTACATCGCAACCGAAAAAAACTTGTCAAATTAACCAAATCATTACTGTAAACAGCTCCATGAATGTTCCTATCTCCGAGACTTCACAAAAAAAATGATAATACTAATAATAATAACAATAATAATAATAATAATAATTATAATTATATAATAATAACAACTCTCGCAGGCCTTGCGTGCCTATGTTTATTTTCTTGTCGACTGCGACCTTACGTATTTTGCCCCGACAGGAACAAAACTCGACTCCAAAATTACACATTTTACGAGCGCTAGCAAGCCGAAATAATAAGCGTGGCTAAAAAAAGCTAACCTGGGATACTAAAATATCATCTTTTAGTAGTTATTTAAGCGTTGTCAGAAATTTAACTTCATAAAATATTTCATTTTTTTTTTTAACACAATTCTCGTGTTATCTTTCCTGGATCTCCAAAATGGAGGCTGATTTGCACTGGGTTTTCAAATCTGATATAGATTTGCACTGGGTTTTCCTTTAAGCATACAGATCTGAATTGCAATCAGGTTTTTACGACAAATTTTTAATTGAGCACTACTGCTGATATTTGAACAACTCACACCCAAAGGTAATGAATAATTTTTATAATTTTTTTTTCCATTCGCCATGTATGGACAGGCATAAATGAACCTCTATTTAGATGACACTTTTTGTACTATTGGAATAAAAACGTTCTCTGGTTAAAAATATATTAAAAACATAAGCTTTCGGCTATCAGTCTATAGCCTTTAACGAATGAAAAATGTGGCGCGCAAGCGAAAATATATACGAATGGGGTGCGAAAAATTGAGAATAAAAACAAGCGTGAAAAAAGCTAGAAGATAAAATTGTAAATGAGGCCTGATTACAATAAAATAGAATATTGCCTAGGCAACGGTTTTGAGTTGTTATCCGCGTCGACGGTTTTTGCTGTGTGCCAAGATTCTAGTGTTTTGATTTCGACAATGCTTGTGTCATTGACAAAGGCAATTACCGCGTTCGAAAAACACTAGAATCTTGGCACACAGCAAAAACCGTCGACGCGGACATGAGGAGCTTAACCCTTCTTAGGAATCCAGACACCCGCTGTTTGGATTAAAAAAAATTACCAAAACAGCGGGGCGTTTTAGGTAACATAAACCCTTGAAGAACCAGATCAAATCCATTACGCCGGAGAAAGGTGTTAAAGTCGGCATAAACCCGACGTTAATGCCGCGTTATTAAGTAGATAATGACAGATTCATTTCAGACGGGGCGCATTTTCGCGCTTTCAGCCGGAAAATTCATGAGTCATAGATCATCACAAAAACAAATTCCCCGTGAAGATTTTACTGGTAAACGTACTGTATGTCGGATAATTTGTTGCCATGTGTAGCTTCAAACAAAGTGAGACTCAAAGCCAAGCTATATACAACTACCTTTATTAGACTCAGGCAAAAACGATTGCAATTATTTTAGACAGCTAAATTCCTATAAAAGACTTCATAAGTGGAAACCACAAAAGCCAAATTGAAGTCTGGCTAAGTAAAACTCTAAAAAATTAGAATTAAGTCTACAGTTAACGGATCGACGTTTTCACTTTTTTCAGGGCAAAGTGCGGACGTGCCGAGTTCCTTGTGAATGCTATTTTCCCGCTCTAGTGACACAAAAACTTCGGGCCGCCTACGCAATTTAAAATACCTTATTGTAATCTATGATCATGGTAATCTATGAGATCTATAAATTCCTAAATACAAGTTAGAGTTGAAATCACCAAAGTCAATTAAGAACGCAGGCGAAGGATCGGCAATGTTTTCAATTTTTTTCATGACAAAGTGCGAACTTGCCGCGTCCCTTGTGAATACATGCATTGGTATGTGCGACTCTTTCCACGCTCTAGTGACACAACACAAAATTTCGGGCCGCCCATGCAATTAAAAAAATACTTCATGGTCTTCCTGGATTTAAATTGTTCTTTTATAAAAAATTTCAATAACCAGAACTCTTCTTCATAACAGTAACAATGCGATAAATACTCTTTCCGATTTAAATATGGACAAATGTCGGGTAGAGTAAATCACAATAATTCCAGCAACGCTAAAATTGATGTCTTCTTACAAACTAAAATATTTACTTACTGTACAGTCTTTTCAGTATACGGTGGTTCAGTCTTAGTTTAAGAGCGCGCTAAGTTGTGGTCTGACCTCTGGATCCTCCGAAAGTGCGAGGTTTTTCACGATTTCAGGTTCTGCGCCCAAATTTAAGGCTTCTTTGTCGCAAAGAAATTGAACCAACTTGGCGAATGAGTACACATCGCTGGCAATAGTTTGTGTCCTGGTTCCGTTGATAATTTCTGGTGCGATGTGAGGAAAGGATTGCCGGTAGATTTTTTGTTCGGCTTTTGTCATTGACTTCTTCTTCACTGGCGCGTCAATTTTAGTGCTCTTCCTGAAGTCAATGATCACGGGATTGAAATGGCGAGACTTGTCCTCAAGAACTACATTATTCGCCTTCAAGTCGTTATGAAGGTAGCCTTTGGTGTGTACGTGTTGAAGAGCCTCGCCGACGTGTTTCACAACCAGCTTCCACTGATCATTGCTGAGGAACTTCTTTTTACATGCAGCTCGGTAAATTGTAACACTCGTATCTTTGTGGCCAAAGAACTTCAGTACAATACTGCATGGTGCCGCCTGTGTTTGGACGCCGAAAAGAAGTGGTAAGCCACAGTGATCTCCTAGCCTGGAGATCACCCCCGCTTCGTTCTTTTTTCTGTCGTTCGAATGAACGCTCCTTACCACTAATTTCCGTGAATTGTTTGAGAACAACGGTCATGCTTCTGTAGTCGGCGAGTTGGCAAGTACCGGATGTTCCCTTTCCGATTGTTTTTCCCAGTAAAACAATGTTCTTTGGGTCAATCTCGGTGAGCTGGTGTCTCTCCCTCTCCAATTTTGGTGTCGAACTTGCGTGCTGTCGAACCACCGACCTACTTTGGCTAACCGCTTCCCTTCGTTCCATGTCCATCCTCTCGGCCTGTTCTTTGGTCGTCGCCGTGCAATTTCCACCCCCGCTAACTGGCACATTAGGGAATGGACAGTGGATGGCTAGATAGATATCGTTCGCAAAAAGCTCTGCGAATTCGTCGGTTTCTCCTTCTTTCAGATCTTCGCCCGCTACAACTCTTTGCCTGACATTTTGCACCAAAGCTTCAAACTGCCCTTTTCTTCTCTCTTCTTGACTTCTCCGTAATTCTTCTTTCTTCCTCTCTTTTCGACGTTTCTTCTGTTCTTTGCGGAGGTTTTTGAAATAAAGCCTTCTATTTCTGTCTTGCTCGTCAGGATACATATCTCTTTCGAATACGTTCTACCTATCTACTGATTATAAATACTTAGAGCACACTGATTGTGAGTGGAGGTTTAAAAAAACGTCACTATTACAATGCTAACAACACTTCCTTTAACAACCTGATCTATGGCTGTGATTGGTTGGTTCCTAGGTGTGATAATCTCAACGCAAGATCAATCACGAACTCACTTCAAACTGCAAAATGGCTCCATTCAGAACAAACTGCGACTATTGCGATTTGAAATTCAATTCGACAACAGCCTTGCTTAAACACAGACGATCGAAGCACCGCAACGCTAATTCAGTAAAACAGCTACCATTTTACGATGGGCAGGAAATAATTGCAGTTCCAGATCCTTATCGTGGAACCCCAAGCTCAACTCATCAGCGCGAGTACAAAGTGTGGTCAAGCGGAGTGGCAGAAAGCATTAACTCGGCTCGGCACCCCAAAGTATCAGGTAAGAGAAATAACTAGTTCGATTTTTGAGTCAAGCATCCAATAGTCTGGTGAAGTAATTTCCTATTTGTAATGTGTGAATCTGGCATTAAAGTGAGACTTAAAATAGCTCAAATACATGTAACAATGTGCTGTTACTCATGCCGAGTTTCCTCGCGTAAGGTGACATTCGCGCGAGAAGCGTGTTTATTCGTCATGGAGTCTATAAAGGCGGAACAGACTTACCTATGCCCAAAGGAAGCAATAATATTTTTTGAGTACGTATTGCTCGGTCTTAGTGACATAACTCTATTCACGTTTCCTTGCAGGAAAGTGGGCGAGAATTGAGCGATTCGACTGTCCCGTTCAATTTTTGTGCCTGATGTTAAAGCGTTTGAAAAGCGCATTTCTGAACAAAATAGATGAACGCTCCCACTGGAGACCACCTGTTTGGAAAAAAAAGACCCGCCAATTTTCATGGAAGTGCTTCGTGCAGGAGGAGGTAAAAACAGTCTTAAATGACAGCTCCACGCCCTTGACCACCAATAACTCTTTCAGGGGAGAGGAGGAAGTTGACGACTGCAATCCAGTTCGACTCACTGGTATGTCCGCTATCGCCCAAGCAAAAGCAAATGCGTCAGGGCTTACTCGCCAACAGAGCCAGCAACCGACATGCAGGGCATCGTTGGTGGTCGGCTATGGCGAGGGAAGAGCAACCCGTGAATTCGAGGTAATTTGGTGGCCAGACATTTATACCAACCAGCAAAGAGGAAAACTTGCTCTCCGCTTGTACGTGGCGAAAGTCATGTTTACAAATTGACAATCCTTAAAAGAACATTTGTTGCTGATAACTTATCTTAAATATAGCAACATTTACAATCAAAATTGACGATTTCAAATAGTTCATTTGTAGAAAATGTAAATAAATAATAAGAATCAAAAGCAACAGATAAATTGCATGTACAGTACATGCACTTCTGGCTGTTTAATTTTTCTCTTCAGAAAACATCATTTTGTTAATACTCTTTTAGCCAGCGGTAGATAAATGCGAATAAATACTACAGCAGATTAATAATTAGATTCTCGATTATTGTTATTTGAAAGTCTTATTTACATTTGTAAAAACAGTTATTAGATTTAACCACAGGCAAGTGAATGCCCCAGTGGTCTACTATGCCAGGTAAAATTTACCCAAGGGAACAGCAGATTGATGTTACATTCTCATTGATTGTTATTTGAAAGTCTTATTTACATTTGTAAAAACAGTTATTAACATTAACCACAGGCAAGTGAATGCCCCAGTGGATCTACCGTGCCAGGTAAAATTTACCCAAGGGAACAGCAGATTAATGATTAAATTTTCACTGATTGTTATTTGAAAGTCTTATTTAGATTTGTAAAAACAATTATTAGAATTAACCACAGGCAAGTGAATGCCCCAGTGGATCTACTGTGCCAGGTAAAATTTACCTAAGGAAACAGCAGATTAATGATTAGATTCTCACTGACTGTTATTTGAAAGTCTTATTTACATTTGTGAAAAAATTAGATTTAACCACAGGCAAGTAAATGCCCCAGTGGGTTACTGTGCCAGGTAAAGTTTACCCAAGGAAACAGCAGATTAATGATTAGATTCTCACTGACTGTTATATGAAAGTCTTATTTACATTTGTGAAAAAATTAGATTTAACCACAGGCAAGTAAATGCCCCAGTGGGTCTACTGTGCCAGGTAAAATTTACCCAAGGAAACAGCAGATTAATGATTAGATTTTCACTGATTGTTATTTGAACGTCTTATTTACATTTGTAAAAACAATTATTATAATTAACCACAGGCAAGTAAATGCCGCAGTGGATCTACAGTGCCAGGTAAAATTTACCCAAGGAAACAGCAGATTAATAATTAGATTTTCACTACATGTTCAATTAGGCAAACAAATGCCTCACTAACAGATAGGTCAGAAATTTTTCTGACACTACTGAGAGGCTTAATAGAAGTCCATAATTTACATAATAACTTTGGAAAAGAAATAAATGTTTAGTTAAGAAATTCAGTGTTGTTCATAAATCTGTTCATTCACAAGCTAAAACATCTTCACTGGAGATAGGGATGGAGTTGTCCTTGGTGCAGCTCTAGAATCATAATTTTTCTACCACTGGGTATATGGTCAGGCATGAGGTGCTGCAGTGCCAGACATCTAGCGTACATGCAAACATAGACTCCACAGTCAAAGTCATTCTGCTGTTGAGGAATGTCAGCGGGCTTGTTTGCAATGAATTTCCAGTGACTGGCATCAATGGTAGCATCCAACTCATTGAGTAACATCCACATCTTTGTGATGGCTTTTTTGGCTGTTGGCTTGATAAAGCTTCCTACCGTGCTATCCAGCACCAGAATTTGGAATTGTTTAGGCAATAAAGCAAGCAGGAACCAGTGTCGGCTATTCTCAGAATTGCAGGGCACAAGGACAATATCTTGCTGCAACAGGGGTGCATTACGTGTAAGGACATCTTTAGCTGGCTGTCTCCCCACTGCTTTCTCAAAACATTCCCAACCAATACATTCTACTTTTGATCCTTGGAGTGCACCTTGTTTGGCAATCAGATCAAGATAACTTTCAATGACAAAGTTTGTCAGGTAGTTTTCCTCTGATATGGGCTTACCGCCTCTCAAAGCAACAAGATCCCTTGAATCAATTACTTTGCTACCTTCAAACGCTACTGAACCATCCATCAAATTATCCATAAAGGCAGATTCTGGGCCTTGAAATATCCCAGTTGCTGAAATCTGGAATAGGGCAGAGATACTTAAAGGTAACCCATGCTTTATTGCTAGCTTCTTCCTGCATCTTGGTACTAGTGGGGCAACTGGGGAGCACATTTCACTTCTGGCCACCTCTTCTACATCATTTGAACTATGCCTTGTTTCTGTACCAGGCAGAGAGGAGGCTTCTACAACAGCATCACTATAATGGAGGACTGGAACATCTGCTGTCTTCAGTTCGTCACTGTTCGAGACACAAGGTAGTGGCTCAGAGTGAAGTGGGGCAACGCCATCGAGATCATTTGACTCTGCTTCAGGCTGTTTAACCGTGGTATGAGCAAGCTGTTTTAATAAACTTGCTGATCTTCTTGCTTGCAAACTTACAGCTCTCTCTTGGCAGACTGTCTCAAACGATTCCTCCCACTTGTCATGATCATAGGTAAAGCTCCTCCTGGGATCTGACACTTCTGTCACTTGTGTCCCATGGTCTTTATTGTAGGTGTAGTTTAGGTAATCTTCGCCAAAGAGCTTTACAAAAAGATCAACAATAACATCGATCCAAACCTCATCCTCCTGAGACCAGCAGAATGTCCGCTTACTCCATCCGCAGCCGCGAAATGAAAATTTCTTTCCTAGATAAGAGAGAAATGAATGTTTAAGCAAAGATTTCTACCTTTTTTTCTGTTAATATTGTGGTTTTACTTGCAGGTATTTTTTTAACTTCAAGTTACAATGGGCTTCAGGAGCATTTGGTCTTTCACTAGTGAAATGCTGCAGATGTACACATATACCTACCGATTTTTTTCGCAATTTTACAAATTATAAAAAGTGTTTTACCTGTTGCTAGGCACTGAAGAGCTTGAACAAATTGGAGCCTTATCCAAAGGAGTTTTTCTGCAGAGGAGTGCGTCAAAGTTTGATGGACTAAAAGAAACAAACAAACACTTTTAACACAGTGTACAAGTTACCAATGTCAAAAAATTATTATCCAGGTTGAGTCAGGCTAAACTGAGAAGAAACAGTATCCATCATCATGGCATCAGACAGGGAATTTATTTCCTCATTTAGCATACTGCAAATTTTGTTTGACGTGTAATAAAAACCTAGTCCTTTGAAGATCGTGTTCATGCGTTATAGATGAATCAATTACAGTTAACCGAGTTAACGAAAAATCGTGAAGCTCATCTTTGATCATGGTTGTCAAAGTCTGGCAGAAACAATAATTGTTAAATTGTGACTCACTTGACTGGCCTTCTCCTGAGGAATCATGATTGGTGGCCCGAGAGTAAGTACGTCTATCGTCTTTGTGTTTTGCCTCAAATCCTTGATTCGAAAATTTACAGCAAGAGCCATGTTCTCGGAGCAACATTGCACTGTGTTCCACAGTGAGGTGAGAATAGTCTCCCATTCCAAGTGTCATTCCAAACAGGTGACGCAGAAGCAAACCCCACAACTTGCACTACATGACAAAAAAAATATTGGTTTAGTAATAGAGGCAACAAAGAAGAACATGCTTTATGTTAAAAACAACTTATAATTCACTACCAGAATTAATGCCTATATATTGAATGACACTGAAATATTAAGAAATCATTGTGTAAAAGTAAAAATGGCTAGTAGGTATTAATAGTTACATGTAGATGTGCAAATGCAATCTAACATAAACCATATTCACAGCTACTATGTAATAATTATTAATACCTTAACATCATGTATATCTATTGGCTCCATTTCATCCTTCTCAAACACTTTGCTTCGAATAACAAGACTTAAGTCATTCCAATCTAGAAACACCTTGAAAATGCAAATAAAAGTTATAACTAATAAAAAACAACTCCATAGGAATAGCACTAAGATATCAAAAACCAGATGATTGTGTAACTATTTTAAAACTGACTATTTTAATGGAGATCACAGTGGAAGACTAACAAGTATTATAGTTAGATTAACATTGTGATCACAACCCTTAGTTTAATAATTATTGAGCTCAGAATGTCTTATGTGTGTATAGCTCATTTCGGACAGTAACTATACACAAATTATACTTGACCATTAATTAACAACACTGCCCCAACGTTAACAATAAATAATGTCTTAAGAAAGAGCTTATTAACAGGACCTAAGGCTGAATGTCTCTCTGAATTAGAATCACTCAGAGGGAGTCAGATGAAAACTGAGGGTAACAAGGTAAGCCAGTCAGCTAACCAAGAAAGGCAACTGAACAACTAAACACATGTACCAACCTGTTTAAAATGATCCAGCTGTAATTGTGCTGTCAGTCCTGTCATACAATTCAAGAGTTGCATCTTCTTGCTTTGGGGCATTCAATTTCTTCTTCTTTCTGGGAGGCTTCAAACAAGATACACTCTGCTCACTTTGCAGAAACCTCTGTTCAATCTCAACCTGCCTTTTAACTGTTTTGTCATAGGATTCATCTAGGAACTTCTTGAGATCTAAAAACATTAAATACAAAGCTGAGCATACATGTACAACCAGTATACAAAATTATAACAATTTATGAATTCAAATAAAATCAGGACAGATGAAGAGTTTACTAGCTATATGATTAATGCAATCTATTATTTTTAAATGTCTACCAATAATAATCACTCCACCAAACAAACAAGCCATTAGTCTCAAGTCTGCTTATAACATCTGAATCAAGTGACAAAGCATTAGTCAAAGAAAAACAGTAAGAAGTCCAATTAAAGTTCTTCAGAGTTAATTTCTTTAACTTGTCTGTGTTTCGTTTTACCATAAATTATTTCCCCTTTCTTTCAGCTATTAAATTTCAATCTACATTGTTATGAGAAAATTCGCCGTTCCACAGACATTTCTTTATTATTTGGAAAATGTAGAAAAGCCAACAGTAGCCTCTTTTCAGCTAACTACTGGAAATCTTAAGTTTTGTTCTTCTTTGTACTTTGCCGATTCTTTGTACACCTTAGCGTGTGCAACGCTGTTTCACTAACTTTCATTTAGAAGACAAGTAGTTCGTTATCGGGTCATTTGAGTTTCTTTTATTATTACAATCTACTTTCCGTTCCCCCAGAAACTAGCCAGCTGAACTACTTTTCTCTAATGAAGTTTTATTAGTTTTCTCGGAGGTTAGCCAGCTGAACTACTTTTCACTAATGGTGTTTTAGTGCTTTCTATTCATAGGATAATTTTTCCTTGCTGTCGGTAACACCAATTCAGAATTTAAAATTTAAGTATCTCACTTTTAATTTCCTAGGTTTGTTCTATCTTAATCTCAGCCTGTGTAATTTTAATCCTAGCACTCTATTTTTTAATTTTGGAAGCCTCGTGGTGTTGATTAGAATTCGCTATCTTAATTATGTACTTTCCGCTCGTATTGTATACTTGAAGTTACATTTGCATATTGTAAACACTTGACGTGTAAAGGATGATATATAAGCAAGTACGTTTGTAAAGCATTTTCGATTACATCGATTACATCGATTACATCGATTACATCGTTACGAATTTTACAGCGGCTACTCCGCCGAGTATGTCAGTTTCACCCTCGACGTTAGAGTGCAGAATAAACTACTGTTGGACCAAGTTATGTCTCTTCCTTGACGTCCGTAGTGAAGACCATTGAAGTAGATCCTCGTGTACCAGGAAATCGTGACGAATTTCCGTTCCCGCAGCCAAGCAGTGCTCTCCAGAGTTAGATTCCCCCAGTTGTCAGTTCAAGTGTCCGTTCAGTCCGAAATTTACAGTGTTGCAGGAAAAACCTATCGTCACAACATTAAGCTGCTTTATAGAATGCTCAATATATATAACATGCTGTAAATACTTTTCACTGTGCTCTACCTAACCTTTTGCCTCTCTCAGGGAAACACCCTCCTGTCTTGACCTAAAGTCTCTTGTAAATGTGCCACTGTCTAAAATTGTCTTCAGATACTACAGGGATTTGTTCAAGACAACAAATATTAGTAAGCAGCATAGGGTATGGCAGATATTTAATAGCTTGCAGAGAAAGTATTCATGATACCTTCACTGATCATTGATCAGCTAATCTGAAACATTCAGAAACACCTAGTGTAAAAAAGCTAATTAATACTATCTGAGTGTGTGGACTTCAATGTACTAAAATGTTAATCACGGTAAGAAACAATTACATTATTTATCACGCTATGGGAGTTCATGTGAAACATGTACAAATTTACTTGTCCCAGACAACCGTGCAGCACTTCTTTCGAGCCCGGTGTTTTCCCACATTATGACACATAGAATGCATGCTAGCTAGTGTTTATTTTTTACTGGGACTACAACCAGTTTTCCGACCCGTCTGTTATTTTTTCAACTTTTGATCTGTTTGTCCTTTTTTTATTCTCGAAAATATATTGCTTTTCAATGACTTTCAATGACCCACACTTCTATTTCATGACTTTTCAGGCCTGGAAAATGTAATTATAATTTCAGGTTTGTCATGACCCTATGAACCTTGTTAGTGGAGTAATCCATTTTGGTAGTAATAGCAAAAAAATGTTAGTCAAAAGATAGCTTACCTGTTGGACTTCCTCATAATGAGTTACATAACCTAGGACAACCTGTCTACAACTGTCAGGAATTTCTCTATAGTGTTGCTGGATTTTTTCCAAAGGCAAAGATTGTTCAACGATGTTGTCACAATTAGCCAGAACTGCTCTTTCTGTAGGGCCTATAAATTTACAAATACATTGATTAACTTATAACCTAAGATGACTGCTAATTTTAAGCACTCTTGAGTATATATTCAAATTATGTTTTGCAGACAGCACCTTCACAGCAGTTTAACTAAAAATTGTATTTATTTATAAAATCTGTTCAAAGCATGCAGCTGAAAGCAAGTGGAAAAAATCTTCTAAGCTTTAAAAAAATTTGTTTCTCTGATAAGTGACTAAAAATGGTGAATGTTTCTGGAGAGCATGATGTCTGTTCTTCCACATCCTTCTAAAAGAAATACCAGACACCAGGTACAGGCATTGAACTTATGCTTCACCTTTAGTTATTTCCTAATATCCAGTTGTTTAATTCAAGCATGGGACTATAGTAAATAAAAATTTCACGTTAAATTACTATTCACTGACCAGACATAGAGCTGACATGAATGTTACTCTTGATGACTGCGGTCTGTTGGCCAGTGCGCAACTTCACCTGGATTCGTTCATAACACCGAGTGTTTTCAGGGCCATATATTGCCAAAGCTTCATTGCACGCTTTAAGGGTTCCAATGTGATAGGCAAATAGACCCAAAGAACCAAGTAGTTGCTCAGTGTTTCGCATCTCCTGATGAAGGGAGCAGAGCTGTATATTGCACAACTCTTCATCGAGCAAGAACTCCAGATCATCCCTTAGTCCAGTCCATCTACAAAACTATAATTTATCTTTTTAATTACAAAATAATTATTACCAGGACTCAGGTTATTCATGAAGTCAATACACCTGGTCAAAATACTCAAGATCTACACTACTTAAGGCATTTCCAGTGTGTTAAAATTTCAAAGTTGTCTGAAAATCAAAAGAAAGCTTGGATGGCTAATACAAGTAGAGTGTGTTTTGTTTACTCAAACATATGGAGCAAGTGCCACCTGTTCAGTGTGAAGAAACGACACAATCATCCATTTCCACATGACTTACATGTACTCTTATGCCACTAAACTGTTTACCACTGTTTATTGAACAATAATCAAATCATTCTATTTTTCAACAATCTTACTTACTTTCCAATATTGGCTTTTGATTGCAGACAAGTGAGACAAGCAGCATCAAACCTGCCAGGCAAATGTTCTTTGCAAGCCTGAAAATCAAAAAGAGCAATAAATTTTGTTACAAATAGATAATTAAAATCTATTTTGGGGGGTTACATACACATACACTGTATGTAGATCTATATGACAGAGGGAACTATTTAACAGCATGCAATCACAGAAATGTTTTCAATTAAGTGTAGCTTGACAACAACTTTACTCCCTACAGTATTCTTGATCCCATTCCCTGTTGTTCAAATTTCAGGAAAAATATTTTTATGCTAAGCAATAATCATATTCCTATTTGTGGACCACCTAGAGGGAAAGAAATTAGTTTGAAAGATTGGAGGCTTCATAAACTATAGGGTAAATCTAGCTACTAAATGTCTTCTAACTTTTTTGCAATGGGAGCAAAAAAGTGCTACTCAATAAAATCAGGAAGTTAAAAACAATGGAGTGCTCAAGAAACAGGGATTTGCCTCAGAACCTAATTAATAATTATATGATTTGGAGAACTGTTTACTGTAATCCAAAAGCTATATTTAACCTTCAACAACATTATTATCACTATCTGTATATACCAAGAAAGCGATTATTGCTTACCCTCAAGGCTGTGCAAAACACACAGAATCCAACCTCAAACCCTTTGCCTCCCAGTGGCTCCCAATGATCATCATCTCCTTCCCCCTGATCTTCCAATATCCTCCGTATAAGGAGCAACAGAGACTTGTAATCCAGTGTCACTAAAATAAACATAAATTTGAGGTTAGCAAATATAGCACAATCATGCCATTTATTGAAGAATTAACAACTATCAAATAAGGATGTAACTGTCAAAAATAAACTAGTTTCTTCAATGCATATTTACAGCAAACCCTAGTTGCCTTTGACTTTCGGATGAAAGGCAAACTTTTCTTTAACATATACATAGATAGTACAGTGCAGTTCATGGCATAAGAGGGAAAGTTCAATTGAATAACTTAAATATGAATGACACCTTGGAAAGGCCACAAAATTACAATTTGCATTAGACTTTTGGGTGCTGATGACAAGGAATACGGATCATTTTTCAGGTCTATCCTGTAGCCCACTCATTTATTTTTATTGCAACATCAACTCAACTTCTCCCCCCCCCCCCCCCCCCAAAAAAAAAACACACTTACCAACAAACTTGATCTTGTAGCAGGTGCCATCTACAGATAAACCTCTTTCTTTAATGATGTTTTTTTCATGATTCAACCGTCTGATAAGCTTTGGTATTTCTTCCCTGGAGAAATATGATCATTAAATAGTGGTATAACAAGCAACTTTAAGATGGTCCCCCCAATCCCCCTACATTTAATGACCGCTTTAAAATATGTTACCTGTTCTCTTTGCAGTTTCCAATTGCTGATGGATAAACTGAATCAGAACTCTCTGGACATGAGTGATTGAAATTCACTGCAACTACTCCCACAGAGACTTGATCTTTACCTGTTAATGTAATCAAAAGGCTGAGTCATTGACAACACCTACATAACAGAAACTGTTATGTAGTGAATAAAGATGGTAAATTTTAAGCTCAGAAATGGTTGTATTACAAAGTTTATGTTAATTAAAGAATTCACATCAACGAGGAATTCAGAAAATAATGAAATATCTAACTAGCGTTGATCATGAACACACATGTATTTGCTGTCTTAGGTTTTAAATATTATCCTACTTATTCTATCTTTCACCAAATCATTTCAATTGTTAATGATTTGTACACTAAATAGCATGATCTTAAAACTAAATTGGCCAAAAAAGATCGCATCATAAACAATTCTGTTAACTAAGAATAGTTAACACAGTACTACACACAGTAGACAGTTAATTGATTTAGTAGAAGTGATCATCAAAATTATGATGCGTAAGCCATAACAGTAATAAAAACATAACACTATCTACACCAATAATAAAAAAACAACAACGAAGCAGAAAATAATTATAGCTACTGTAGTAGTGGTCTCAACAGCACCAATAGACTATAATTATATAACATTTGACATTACCTGGAAAAGGCCTCCCATCCAACTTGAGGTTAAAAATCATAGAGGGGTTTGCTGAATTATGTAGTCTATAGCTTCTCTGATTGCCCAAATTAGCATAGGAGCTAGACCAACAAAATATCCTGTGATGCCGAACTGAGGATCAAGAGGCTCTATTTTCATAAGAGACCTCACTGTTGAAAATATGACTGACTTGCATGCTTTGATCATGTTCTTTGTTAGGAGACACTGTAGGTCACCATCTTTCTTTTGTTAAAAAGAAAAAATATGACAATTAGCACCCTTAAGTGAGTTTGTGTGACTTAAGAACCAAAAAACCAAAAATAAGCATAGCCAGCCATTGAGAACAAAATGCAGTAAATGATTTTCTGACCATCATGTTGCATATGGTGATTATCTCCAATTATAAACAATTATTGGATAAGGTTTTTGTGATACATGTATCCAGAATAATCGAGGTCAAGGTACGTATAGGGGTTATCAGCCAAAGGTGGGGGCTTCATTATTTTCTATATTCCTTACTATACATTGAATCCACTCCATGGAGTCATCACCTGATCGTGGTGGAGTGGTTTGCGTGCCCCAGCGACCCCTAGAGCTATGTCGGCGGGTGCCATGTACACCTGGTAGGGTCACCCATGCCGAACAGGTCAAAGGGTAGGGGTCAGACGAAGAGGCTCCCTGGTCCTCCAGGTTGGGGGTTGGGCTGCGGGCTGATAACCCGCTCCTGTAAAAAACATATTATTACCGAAACCAGAAGCAGAATAATTTCAAATGATCTGGGGGACGTCGTGGTCACTCCTCACACCATGAGAGGATCGATGACGCATGGGGGTGAAAGCCAAACGGAGGCCCTTGGGCAGATGAGATCACCAGTCCACCCAAAGAACGTCATGAAGATAGGAAACTGGAACGTGAGAACGCTATACCAGAGTGGAAACATAGCACAGGCATCAAGAGAGATGAAGAAGAGAGGTATTGAAATCATGGGAATTAGTGAGACACATTGGACAGGACAAGGAAAAGCAGTACTGGAGGGGGGAGACACTATCATATACTCTGGCAGAGAAGATGACAACCACAGAGGCGGAGTAGGAATACTGATGACCAGATTCGCAGCAAGATCACTCATAGATTGGACACCAATAAGCGAAAGGATAATTACAGCCAGGTTCTATTCCAAGCATGTTAAGATGACGATTGTACATGTATATGCACCAATAGAGGATGCAGAAGAGTCTGTAAAGGACGAATTCTACGAGAGACTACAGGATGTGCTGAATAACAAAAAAGAACACGATATGCTGGTAATCACAGGTGATATGAATGCAAAGGTCGGTGAAGACAACCGAGGTTATGAGAGAATCATGGGTAGACAAGGCATTGGGAGAATGAACGACAATGGAGAAAGACTTTGCGAATTTTGTGATATGAATGAACTGATAATAACAGGAACGTGGTTTCCACATAGAGATATTCACAAAGCCACCTGGGTATCGCCGGATGGAAAAACGAGAAATCAAATAGACCATGTGCTGATAAACAAGAAGTTTCGTAACTCAGTAATTGACACCAGAGTCTATAGATCAGCAGACATTGGAAGCGATCACTATCTTGTATGCATGAAAGTGAAGCTAAGACTAAGAAAACAACAACCCAAAGAACAGGGAAGTATAAGGGCAAGGTATGACACCAACAAGTTGAAAGAAAAGAATGTTTTGGAAACCTTTATGATCACTTTGCAGAATAGATATCAGGCATTGGAAGAGGAGTCACCGGATGGAGAGGAGGACGACGAGATAGAAAAGGAGTTTCATATAATGGAAGAAGCATACACGAAAACAGCAGATGAAGTATTAGGCCGTCCTAGGAAGAAAAGAAAGCCATGGATAACAGAAGAATCATGGGCGCTTATTGACCAAAGAAAAGAGATAAACAAGAAGATTCTAAGTACTCGTTCAGAGAGGATCAAAAAACGACTAAGAACGGAATACAAGGAAAAGAGTAAAGAAGTTATGAAGAGCATAAGGAGTGATAAAAGGAAGTGGATGGATGGCATCGCAAGTGAGGCAGAGGATGCTGCAAGAAAACAAAAAATGAGAAAATTATACGGATTGACGAAAGTGCTATGCAATGAAAGACCTAAGAGCAGCACAGCCATCCTTGATAAGAGCGGTAATCTCGTGAGTGGAAAGAAAGAAATGCAGGCAAGATGGACAGAGCATTTTAGAGAAGTACTGAACAGAGAAGAACCAACAGATCCTATAACAATGGAAGATGAATGTGAGTTCGAGCTAGGCGAATTGATTGAAGAAATCGCGATCACTGAACCAACAATTGGCGAGATAAAAGTAGCAATTGAGCGTTTAAAGAATGGGAAATCTCCAGGCGTCGACTCCATCACGGCTGAATTGTTAAAGGCGCACAAGGAATTCTCGGCAACGAAAGTGCATCAGCTACTGAAGAAAGTATGGAAACATGAAAAGATCCCAGACAAATGGAAAAGAGGGTTGATCATCAAATTGCCAAAGAAGGGAAACCTCAAAGAATGTAAGAACTGGAGGGGAATTACTCTACTTTCAGTAGTCGGCAAAATACTTGGACGGATTGTGATTGATCGAATACAGAATGGAGTTGATATCAGACTGAGGAACGAGCAAGCAGGGTATAGAAAAGGCAGGGGAACAACAGAACAGATTTTCATATTAAGGAACATCATTGAACAAGCAAACGAGTGGCAGGCAAGCTTATATATTAACTTCATAGACTTTGAAAAAGCATTTGATTCCATCCACCGTGAAAGTCTATGGTTAATTATGCGGAAATATGGAATCCCGAACAAGATAGTAAGGATGGTAAAAGTGTTCTATGAAGACTTCAATTGTGCTGTAGAAGATCAGGCAGAAGCATGTGAGTGGTTCAGCATCAAAACAGGCGTCAAGCAAGGATGCAATATGTCTGGATTTCTATTCTTGATAGCTATGGATTGGATTATGAGAAGGACTGTAGGAAAAGGAGAAAACGGAATCAGGTGGAACTTTACATCTAAACTCGATGATTTAGATTTTGCAGATGATGTGGCGCTTTTGTCTTCTACTAAACAGCATATACAGAACAAGACTACTAAAATGAATGAGGAAGCAAGACGGGTCGGGCTGAAAATCAACAAAGGAAAGACAAAGGTGATGAGGATCAACGGGAAGAGTCAGGAGAAGGTTGCAGTAGATGGGCAAGATATCGGCGAAATTGAGGTGTTTAATTATCTGGGGGCTATCATTTGTAAGGAGGGAGGAGGAATGAAAGATCTGAAAAACAGGCTGTCCAAGGCGAGAGGGACATTTGCCAGACTCAAAAGAATATGGAACTCAAGGAACATCATGAAGAGGACCAAGCTTAGACTGTTTAAAACCTTAGTTGTACCGGTGCTACTGTATGGATGTGAGACATGGAAGATGAACATGGGAGATGAGCAACGAATAGATGTGTTTCACAACAAATGCCTCAGGAGGATTCTCAAAATAAAATGGCAAGATCACGTTACCACTAGAGAGCTCCTTGAGAAGGCAGAGACGAAGTTCCTTAGTGAAGAGGTTAAGAGGAGAAGATGGAAGATGATAGGGCATGTCTTACGACAAAACAGAAACAGCCATACCAACATAGCCCTATCATGGACACCTGAAGGAAAAAGGAAGAGAGGAAGGCCTAAGACCACCTGGCGAAGAACAGTTGAGAGAGAGAGGAACAGCGCAGGATGGCGTACATGGGATGAGGCAAGAGCTGCTGCAGCCAACAGAGAAAATTGGAGGCATTCTGTGGAGGCCTTATGTGCCACGAGGCACAAAGAAGCTAAGTGAAGTGAATACATTGAACGAAAAAAAAAAAAAAGAAACCAAAGTCCTGTTTTTGCTTCTTCACTGACGGCAAGCAACACAAAGTGCATGAACTTGACATGATTACCCTCAGAAATCATGCACTGCGGTCATACATGACACCACTACCCGTGACCTTGAGTGTCCTTGACATGATTATTATATAATCTGCAGCTACTAGATGATATCACAGGTGCTGATTTTGAAAATTCACTGTACGCTTTCGGCCAATCAGAAAAGAGATTATAATGAGTTCAATGTATAATAAACTGAATTAATGTTGCCCTTTGGTCAGTGCTTACTTGTGATCAATAAGAAGGACAGGGGCAAAATGACATCATAAACATCAATTCCTTTTTCTGTTTTGACTCTGAGTTCAGCTAAATGTATCACTATTTTGTCCTTACCACAATGTGATGTCATCTGTGATCAATTGCTGAACAGACACATGACTCTATTTGTTAAACTGAAGTGTCCATAGTTTGATTAGCAGCTAGGATTTGCATTTTTTGCTCATTAAAGTACAAAATAGAAGAACAATGAGCCTACACTGTAAATCACAGAGTTAAAACCACAACATTCTCAAATGAATAAAACATCACTTACCCCACTTCTTCCAAGATTTAGGAAGTTTAAAATGGTTTGCCAGCCATTGTCCAGTAACTTTGTCTCCAGTTTGACATAGACTTGTAACTAATCTGGCGCTCGCATGGCAATTTGTTGCTTTTGCTGAACCTCGGGCGTAAACGCGAAGTCTGCTGCAGCTTTGAGTCCTTTGTTTAGGGCAACAATCTCTACGGCTTCTGAAACTGCTGAACTCACAGCCAACTGGTGTTCCTGATTGCCATAAATAGATCCGTAGCCCAGAATGGCTCCCAAACTTCCATAAGAAGAGTTGAAGGCATTTTGGATCGCATCTAAAGCAATGCCACAAACCGCGGCGTCGACAAAATCTGGATCGGACCGGACCGGATCACGGATCGGATCATGGATCGGATCGCGGATCGGATCACGGATCGGATCACAGAAAAAAAAAAAAAACGTTTTAAAGAAAAAAAAATGAAATCGTTTATAAGATAATAATAAATAAAAAATAAAAGTGGAAAACTAAAATATGTTAAATAAAAATAAGAATCCCGGATTTGACGCAATGACGTGTTAATTACAGAGAATGATAAGAGGTCATTTAAAAAGCCACATAAGCGCCTGATTTACGACGAATTTAAATTGTAATGAACAGGCAGATGTAGTTATATTAGAACGTTAGTTGGCTTGAAGCTTGCGTGAACCTTCCATTCTCGTTTTGGAAATTGTTGTTAGTATCAGTAGCTAATTCTCGGCTACTTTTTCGTGTCAGATGTGAGCGTTACAGTTAGCGTTACAGTTAATGAGAAAGCTTACGTGCGAAAGCTTAAGGACATGACTTGCTTTAAAGGAGCTACGTCACGATTTGCGCATCTTGAAAAAACTAGCCTAGTTTTTCTAGTTCGTCATTTGCAGTCCTCGTTAATCTTTGCCATCGTTAACGATCCTCATTCCGTTTTGATTTGTTCTTGCCTCTTAAGTGCTTTCTATCCTAGAACACGATCATTTTAAGGTTTTATTCCATATAAAGGCAACTCTTTACGACCCTAAAAATGACTTTAAAAATCGTGACGTAACTCCTAAAATGTTGTCTATTCTCGGGTTGCGTTATCGTTCACACTATCGATGTTATTCCTATAATTTTTTGTAAAACAGCTATATTTCCTTGAAATACAAATGGTCTGTTTCGTTTTATTCAAGTACGAAATATGGTATTCCAAACTCACATCTTGTAAAAGTATAGACTTGTCTCAGAAACGGAAATTGTTTGAAATCATCAGGTGTTTAATGTTATTAGTGTTTTTAGTTTTTGTGTTTCGATTCATACGTTCGTCCTAATATTACCATGCTGACGCGATTTATGACAGTTTACCTTTGATGCAAGCGAATATACGAAATATCATTTATCTGAACTGCGGGGAAAGATATGAAGACATGATTGATCATTGCAATCAAAACCCAATAGCCTGAAAAAAATTCATCTGTGACCAGCTCCCAGTTGGCTTGATATTATAAAAGAATAAAGGAATATCACACCTGAATTAAATAAAACGTTCCGCTCACAGTAGTCAATCTAGTGTAATTTGCTCAACAAAATTTTGAATTTTGAATCTTGAATTTTGAATTTTGAATTTTTTTTCCTTGATCCGATCCGTGATCCGATCCGTGATCCGGTCCGTGATCCGGTCCGTGATCCGGTCCGTGATCCGATCCGATCCGATCGAGGTTTTGTCGACGCCGGATTCCCGCTGACTCCTGAGAAGGGTTAAGCTCCTCAAAAAACTCAAAACCGTTGCCTAGGCAATATTCTATTTTATTGTAATCAGGCCTCATTTACAATTTTATCTTCTAGCTTTTTTCACGCTTGTTTTTATTCTCAATTTTTCGCACCCCATTCGTATATATTTTCGCTTGCGCGCCACATTTTTCATTCGTTAAAGGCTATAGACTGATAGCCGAAAGCTTATGTTTTTAATATATTTTTAACCAGAGAACGTTTTTATTCCAATATGTCTTATCCTGGTTACAGTTCTATTTTTACTTTTTGTACTGATCAACACTACTTCCAAAACATTTGCATTTTTGACAAAATTTCATGCTGCTATCCTATTATGTTTATGCTTCGAATAAAAATAACTTAGTATTTAGCTAATATTCCAGCTGCTTTGTAAAAATTTCAATGGAGGATCATTCTTGTCCCTGTAGTAACTAGTACAGAGTTGCAAGAATCACGTTCCTTACAAAACCTAGACTTTTGTTCCAATTGCAAATTACTTCAACATAGTTACACTTATCGTTAATATATCGATCGATGCAGTATGTGTTATTTTTAACTGTGTAATTCCTGTTTGATGTTTGAGGAAATTAATTCTACAATTCCACTGCATTAATAAAGTTGCTCATGCCATATGCTGCAGATGTCAGAAACAAAACGTCATGTGAAAGATTAGCTCCTGATGATTGGTCTCTCGATCGGTGAAATATAAACTACAAATTTAACCATGATGTGCCACATGCTCCTCAGTCTCACATAGTGCGGATTAAAGAACTCCGCCTTCTCTTATCCAGTAAGAGTGAGACGTTTTTATCGGCAAAGTTTACTCGGCGTTTTAAAAGCTAAAAATGAATCTCACTACAGCAGCAGCTAAAACTAGCTCAGAGAACGCGACTATTTCATCAAGAAGTGTTCCTTCCAAGGCAGAAGGCGTCGCATTGTCTGCCGCATTTATTTTGATATTTGTATTTATTATTGTGGGAAACTCGCTCACCATTGTTCTGTTTGCAGTAAACAGGAGCCTTCGTAAGAGAAGTTTGCTCCTAGTCATCAATATGGCGTTTGCTGACCTGATGTTAGGAATCCTATCGCTACCTATCTACATTTACGATGTTGGGAGAAGTTTTCAACTTTGGAACGGCGGTTGGTCGATGTCTTTGTCAATTTTCTACGGGTTCGTTGATACCTTTTTCTCGCAAGCGTCGTTAATTTCTGCAGCTTTCATATCTGGCGAGAGATTTTACGCCATTCAACGGCCGTTTAAGCACCGAACTCTGTCAATGCGAGCATACTGTGTTACGATTTTTACTGTGTGGGCATTGACTCTGCTTATCGCCACCCTCTGGAGTACATTGTCTTCCCTTATTTCCTACAAACGCACTGTGCATGTTTGGACGCCATTCATCTTGATTCTAATATTCATCGTATGTGGTTGTAACATCGGCATTTGGAGAAGGTTTCGACACGGAAGTATTGCTTCACAACAGCAAAACAGAGACTCTCAAAACAAACGATTAACAAAGACCTTGATGTTTGTATCTTTTCTTGTTTCGCTGTCGTGGCTCCCTTTAGTTATTTTCAACTGTTTAATCTACGTCTTTGATGTCCAGATACCATTGAAATATTATTACCTGGTGAACGTTATAAATTACTCCAACTCGTTTGCAAATCCAGTTGTGTACGCATTGAGAATACCCGAGTTAAGAGAAGCCTTGGCGTTGTGCTGTTTAAGAAGGCCAGCGGCGTCAAACATTGAAATAAAATTAAGTAGAAACGAGAAGACTTTCGCTTTGACGCCGGCGACAGAGCTAAGAACACCACGAACGAAGACCAGTGATCTACAACTGGCGTTTGAACAGGAAGTCATGGAAACCGAACTTTAGAAACCCAATGCTGGTGTGGTATATAGCATACATGCTTGAAGAATGTTCTTAAGAGTATTGAACATAAATCTGATTTTAAAATTACTGCTATCTTACAATATAATATTTTGGAAAAGAGATCATCAGGAGGCTGAATTCACAGATTTTGACTCTTAATATTTTTTACACAATGTGTTTTGTTTTTGTTTTTTCTTATTTTGAACTTCCCGTTTAATTTTTGGGAAAATCTATTCTACAGTTTTATTGATGAAAAAGAACTATTTACATATGTTTGACAAAACTGTCAGTTCATTACCAACTGTTAGTTTACCCTCTGTAGAGTGTATGAGTAAGTAGTTTGATCAGGCAACACTTATTTTAAGTTGCCGCAAGCAGCAAAACATACTACTGCAGCAGTACTGCTACTCGGGTTTGATTTAGTTTGCTAGCTTTTGCCAATGCTTGTGTCTCTTGCTATATTTTAGCTTTGCCTTAATCTTCTCCTATCCAGGCCTTTTAATGTTGGGAAGATATAAGAACGGCTCTGTCAATACCCTAGTCTTGTTCTATTCGCGGGAATGTAAGTGGATCGGACCTACTGGTAACAAATGAGATGGCGAAGTTTTAGCGTGTTAAATATAAGAAGATATGCTTTTCCTGACGGTGACAAAGGCTAACTGAAAAAAAAAAAAAAAAAAAAAACAGCCTCCAAACTCTTCAACTCGAAGTCGAACTTGAAACACTGCAGTCAGTAATTTAAATCGTGTTCTAGTGAGCTGGTCGCCTGTAGCTCAATTGTTAGATTCAACTACAAGTTAATTTGGAGAACTGGAAGTCGCTGTCTATAAGTATGCCTTCTCATTGTTTTTTGTTTTTGTTTCTGTTTTTTGTTTTGTTTTTTTTATATATTTATATTTTTCGCTCTCTAGAACATTTCGTTTAATCGAACAGATATTTTGATATTAAAACACAACGACGTAATTTTCATAATTTTATGAAAATCATTTGCATAATAATCTGCATAAATAGAGTAAATGAAGTCATGGACAAACGATAAAGACAGGTTTCTGAGAAAGAGATAAGCTAGACTAATTTGGAAGACAATTCATCAAAACGAATTCTCCTGACAAATAGATTTTAGCAGAAGAAAGTAACACTGCCGTTGATAAAATAATTTGAAAACACCATGAGCCATGATTTCAAGGATTTCAGGGGAGCCACCAAACATGTTGATCACATAACAGAACTGTCTTCTGTGCTTTTTGGCGGCATTTCTTGTTCTTTGTTATTGAGGAAGACAAGACATAGTTGTTAATCATTATATTCTTTCTTACTTAACATGGGGACTCCCGCACAAAAAAAGTTTGCACATTTTTTTTGTTGTGGGCAGTGTTCTCCTTTTCAGGCGGAAACCGGTAAAATTTACCGCCTGTAGCACCACTCACTACTGCCTAAAATCCCTTAGAATTCTTAAAAACATTCAACAGGTAAAGGAAAAAAAATATAGTTGTTTCACCTTGTAAAAGAATTAATAAACAGATTAAAAGATAAACTGCGCAGGCTATGGTTTGTAAGTATTATCTGTGGCTTTCGAAAACAAAAGTGTTTAAAATCTATTTTCAGACGACATTTTGAGAGAATCCTTGATAATAAAATTCTTCCAGAACGTGAATGAAAACGAATATGCAGCGATTTCGTTTGGTTTTAAGAGACGACCGCTGATTTTGTAGTGACACTTCATGTAAGGACAGCGAGGATACCCCGAATGTGGCTTTGGCCTATTTTTCTGTGACTTTAGGGCAAGAGAATTCAGAGAAAGAATACAACACTTAAAAATGAAAATGCTGTTTGATTTCATTTGACATCTAAAGCTAAAGGTGTAAAATTAGTAAACCGTAATGCATATTAGGTGGAGGTCTTTTCAAAGAAAATGTCTTTATTAGGCAACGACAACATCGACGATGAAGTGGCTTTGCAACTTGTGAAAGAAACACCTGTCTTGGAAAGCACATAACCTACATTGATTAGAATTCCATGTAATGTACAGAGCAGACCTAATAAACAAGGCTGCACTTCACCCATGATTGCTTTACCGGTTTAAAATGTTCTTTTACCTGTTGTACTGAAATAAGGGAGAACTCTGTGTGGGGTACGACTGAAATGTAGTGGTTACAAAATATGCAGTCCCCAAATCTCTACCAAATGAAATCTCACAAAAATAACAAAATAGTATACTTATCTAAAAAGTTAAAAAGTTTTGTTTTCTAACTTGATCCCCAAAGATAGTTAGCTATCTTCATTTTTGTATGGAGCCTCCTCCTGCTGAAAGGGTTTGCACCATATCTCAAAGTATAAGTATAAGCAAAATCACTCTGGCATGAACGATAAATATGATATTTTGCTGCTGATCATGAATACTTGCATAGGCTTCTGATAATAATTTTATTATTCAATTCCAAAGCGATTTGGTCTTTTTCTCGACTGAGATTGTGGACTACAGGAGCTGTTATTGGGTACCATTAATTAATTTTGCTATGAATAAATTATACCAAAAATTATAAGTAAGCTATGAGTAAGTTATATTATGTACGTGTATTTTGTCTGCACTACACAACCAAACGCACTCAAAGATGATGAGGCATAGGTACATTTGTCAGGAAAAGCCAGCATATCCAAGATATGTTTTGATTGACACACCAATTAAAGATAATGTACAGCAAAATGGATAAACAATACATCAATATCCTACATACACCAAAGCTGGACATGGGGTTATTTGGCAATCATTCAAACAACAGATTGAAATAATTTATAAATTGGAGAACACTATTTGTACAACGCTAGGGAACAAATTAACCTTACTGGACGTTGCGAATGGCAAGGCTGTCGGAAGAATGGGCATTTTCCATTTACAAAAACTTTCGGAAAATTTCTATCGGGCATTTCCGTTTGGGAAAAGCGCGTTCCATTTGTCACAAGTCCCATTCGTTCACAGGCCCCTCTCTGTCGCTTCTCTGAATTCGAATCTCCCGCAAATATTCAAAATGGAGGCCAATGTGGCCCATCAGATGTTGTTTTTGTGCGAGACGTTAGAAGTCTCTATAGAGGAAGAAAGTTTGATTAATTCAGGAGATGATGCAGTAGATATCTTTTCAGCTACCTCGACGTTCATGACATTTCCATTTAAAATGCAAACATAAAAACCAAAAATAAACAGCACATCTGCCGCTACATTAAGATGACACATGCGGGTACCAAAGCCTTGAAACCTGTGTCAACTCTGAAAGTAAGGTAGATCACTTAAAGAGGCACTGAGTGTTAATGAAAAAAGTTCAAATTAGTCCTCGACGATCGGTCTTGATAAAGCTCTAAATTTAACCGTAATATGGCACTTGGACAGGACCTGAATCTCACACAGCGCAGATTACAAAACTCCTGTTTCCTTCACCCAGTAACAGTAAGTTGTTATCGGAAAAAGTCAAAATTAAACGACGCTTTAATTGTTAAAAAAAAAGACCAAACAAAAACATGAATAGCACAGCAGCAGCCAACATTAGCGCGGGCGTTTGTTCACTTGTTTTCTACTCATTTCTCTGCTGTTCGTTCAGTTGTTATTGTTTGCGCAGTGGATATCTGACTCTTATTTTAACTCCTATTAAAGTTTTTAAATATCACATATCGAGGGCCAAAGTTCCTTTACTTGTAATTAAAATTTCAAAGAACACATCCCCACAGCGTTGGAGGTTTTCCTTCCTTTTGAAACTAAACGAAACGAAACGAAACGGAACGAAACACAAACAAATCATCCTCGAAAACATCCACGCAACGCGCGAGTAACATCCTCGATAGGACTGGGTGCCACGTCTAAAAATAACTTAAGAGCAGCTTACTCTAACGGTCACCTATACCTATGCAGGATAAAAAAAGAGGAATAGATTTTCTCATACTTTGTCAAGAAGAATATATTTTAATTACTGTAACTTTCAAGTCATTTGGATTTTTATTTTCTTGTCGACTGCGGCCTTACGTATTTTGCCCCGACAACAACAAAACTCGACCCCAAAATTACACATTTTACGAGCGCTAGCAAGCCGAAATAATAAGCGTGGCTTAAAAAAGCTAACCCAGGGTACTAAAATACCATCTTTTAGCAGTTATTTAAGTGCTGTCGGAAATTTAACTTTATAAATTTTTTTTTTTCTTTTTTTTTTTTTTTTTTTTTTTTTTTTTCACAATTCTCGTGTTATCTTTCCCGGATCTCCAATGTGGAGGCTATATACATTATAGATTTGCACTGGGTTTTCCTTTCAGTATGCAGATCTGAATTGTGATCAGGTTTTTATGACAAATTTTTAATTGAATACTACTGCTGATACTTGAACAACTCACACCCAAAGGTAATGAATCTTTTTTTCTCTCTCTCTTTACCATTCGCCATGTATGGACAGGCACAAATGAATTAACAAATGGTAAACGCCATAGCGTGCACTATTGAGTTATGGAGCGCGCGAAAATTCATTCATGACAACCGACTGCACACCAGCAACTCGATAAAGTTTAATCACGTTTCTTAAAATATCGATTAAAATCCTCTTTCTAAGGTCTGTATCCAACAACCGGTGAAATAGTTCAGCAGAATTATGAACAAACTGAAGAAAGTAGACAGCCGTCCAAAATCATTTAAAAATGGACTGAATTTCTGATCGATTCAGAGGATGAACTGTTGAAAACAATTTGCACGTTTTTAATAGTGCATTCGCCGAAGAGCGATTTCGTTGCCACTTGTTTGGTCTGGAACGACGTGGATTGGTGAGAAGTTTCTGATGGCTGGCTGTGATTGTTGCCAGAAGGAGGAAAGGCTCTCGACAAGACTTGGCTGCAGTTATGGAGCTGTGAGGTCGAAGGCCGCGAATTTTAGCTTATCAGAGACTGCTCACTGCAGTGTCCAGAACTGGCCATGATGTGGCGGTTTGAAATCCCAGCGTTGGACCAGAGAGTGATGGCAGTGGCTCTTACACAATATTTTGTGTAGATTTTGGATAAACCTACTTCTTCGCTGATGGTCTTCATCATTTTAGCGAGGCTGTTTATTCCTAGCGGTCGTGCTTCGTACGAAACGGCATCTAGAGCCTTGTTATTTTTCTTCGGATGCTGGAAAAACGCAGTACACTTTGAATTTACCTTCTGGAGATACAATTTGAGGGCCTTGTAGCAGTCACCTTGGTCTTCGGTCTCATACATTCTGACTTCTTTTTCTCTGCTTTCAACGTCCTTTAGTTCTCCGGGATGATTCTTTGATAATTCATCGTGACTTGTGGTTGCGTAATTTCTTTCAGCCGCATCGGTTTCAAACTTGAAGCTGTTCTTTGTCAAGCTTCTTTGCCCTTCAAGGCCCCTTCTGCAGAAAAACAGGACGAAATGAAACCAAAATTTTCTCAGCAAGGAAAGCGGTGACGACAAGGACAACACTTCCCTTGACTTCAGCTTCTGGAGGTCTCCTTCCTTGATAGCAGGTTTGTGCGAGAGATTTTCTTTGCCGCTTCGTTTTAGACTTTTTATTTGCGCATCTAGCATGAGCTTTGATCTTGCAAATCTTGGGTCAGTTGAAATTTGTAGGCCTCTGCTAAATGGCGGGGCATTGAGGTGTCTTTCTATCGAATGACGAAATCCCAGCAAGGTAGATCTACTGTAATCTTCGCCCTTTTTCGTTCTCGCTTCTGCATAAAATCTGCGTAGGTTTTGATCAGGCTGACCTATTTTCATCGCTTCAAGCAGGGTTTGAATTTGTTTTACCGCACACCAAGCTGAATATGACAAAAAGAAACGGACTATCAAAATTTGGATTGTGATGAAACTTAATCTTTCAATTTATTTTCCTCTGTTATCAAAGTAAGCGCTTTTTAAAATCGTGAAAACAGCAAATTGAAAATGTAATTCGTTGACATTGTCTACGCATCAGCATTTAACCACAGGCGGCCCAAGCTCATGATGCGAGGAGTGCGAACGTTCAGCGCGTGAAACGTGACATATTTACCGCCGACATCTACTATTACATAACCACCGAGTTTGGTTACGCGAAACGTGACCTTCGCCTTGCAGCATATGGTGGTGTTGTGTTACAACGGTTTGAATTTATAAAGGTTTGTATGGGGAAAAACGGTAGTCGACATTATAGCTGAAATTTTGATATTTTTGCAATAAAAATGACTTACCTCAATGCCTTGTTGTCTTTTCTATTGTCATCTCGCTTCTCAGCTCGGTCCGAAGACTTTTAAGCGAGTTATCGCTTCTTGGTTTTCCTCAACTAAGAAAGAGTAAAGGCTACACACTCGATTCTGGACTGACTCCCGCTCGAAGCGAAAAAAAACAACACTAAAATCCCGCCAGCCGCCCCAATTCCTCCGCAGAATCATAGTACAGGGTTAAGCGCTCCTTTTCAGTTAAATTCCAAGCCAAATTCATCTCCACAGCGCATGCTATAAAGCTCTAAATCGAAGAAAGCTAGCCATCCGGACTCAGTGATCATGCTGCCGGGACCATCCATGGCCACAGTCGAACAAATTGACCCTGACCGGGGGAAGGGAGTGCACAGTTCTCAATAAGCCAGGTACTTTGCTCCACGGTCCCCTAGGGACTGGTTGGCTTGTCATAACAACCAGGAATGCTCCGTCGGCGGCCTGGATTAAAATCTACCCAGGAGACCGTCGAGCAAAGTACCTGGCTTGTCGAGAACTGTGCGCTCCCTTCCCCTGGTCAGGGTCAATTTGTTAGCCCGGCATTCCGCTCGGGTTTCTAATGTGTCCATGGTTGGTCCCGGCAGCATGATCACTGATTCTTGATGGTTAGCTTTCTTCGACTCAGAGCTTTGTATCGTGAGCTGTAGAGATGAATTTGACTTGGGATTTGACTAAAAGGGAGCGCTTAACCCTGTACTATGATTCTGCGGAGGAATTGGGGCGGCTGGCGGGATTTCAGTGTTTTTTTCGCTTCGAGCGGGAGTCAGTCCAGAATCGCGTGTGTAGCCTTTACTCTTTCTTAGTAGAGGAAAACCAAAAAGCGATAACTCGCTTAAGAGGCTTCGGATCGAGCTGAGAAGCGAGATGACAATAGAAAAGACAACAAGGCATTGAGGTAAGTCATTCTTATTACCTCATGGTATGTACTTCATACCATGAGGTATAGTGATGGTTGGATTCGTCACTCCATTTCCGTTACACAATTAATTTATGCATTAACTCCACATTAAACATGAATTACACACGTTTCCCCCTGTCCCCCATACTAGATTTGATTTTGTCCACAAAGTCGTCTCATTCTTTTATGTTTATATATGTGGGAGGAGGGGGTGGGACAAAGGTGGTAGTACATGTTTACAAAATGACGTCCGTTGTGTTGAGCCCGACGCAAAAATAGGCAAGGCGAGTTTTCCTTCCTTTCGCTCCATCTTTGATCAAAATACATTTCTGAAGACCTCACAAACGAACAGGAAATGTGCTCAAGAAAGCTCGAGTCGAAAGAAATGGGTTTTAAAGTCTTAAAAGTTACGATGTCTCCAAGATACATTTGGACGACGAGGAATAGAATGCACAAAACGAACTATTCGGAATGAATGCTGTATGGTCTGGGGTAAAAGGTAAGCTGCCCTCCTTCTACTGTATTGCATTTTGAATTTTCTAAAAATACTCGCAGGATGTATGATTTAAAATTAAATGCGCTTTTAATATTTCACAATTCGCCTGGAAGCTGTTCGGAAAATGTCACATGACAAAGCACATCGATGAAGCTTTGGTCAAGTTCCTTCTTGCTGGGACTTAAATGCCACAACTGTGATAAGCTTTACAGTGTGGGGCCCAGTTCTCGGCCACTTTTTGTTCAGCGTTTATTTTTCGCGCCACAAATGAATCTGAATAAAAAGCAATTGCTTCAAAAGGTAGCTTGATTCCTTGTCTTCCGTTCTGCCGAGTTTTGTTTCGTCCTGCCAAGTTTTTCTGTGAGCACGTTGAGGTGACGCGAAGGTAGGTGAATTTGGTTTCCCCGAAAACGTGTTTGTTTACGGCTACTAGAATTACAGGGTTTAATTCAAGTTGATATTTTGTCCGTCTAGAAGGCCCAAATGAGCCAGTTCTTGGCATAAAGGACGTAGAGGGATAAAGCTATCTGTTAAATTTAAACTTTTCCTGGCCTGTTTAATTCTTTGACCTAAATTCACTCCTCAATATTTCTTTCGTACTTTCGGGTATTTACCTATTCTCGGCCACCCTGTTCGCCTTCAACACTAAAAGCGCCCATAGTTCTGTGTGGAGTATTCGTATCAAGTCAGTTGTAAAAATAAGGCTGTAATGGGTGGCATGCTGAAAACTATGAGCTCTGACTTAACCCAACTCTTTTTTAGCCTAGCTTGACTGCACTTAAGAGAAAAACTAGGTGTGCAAAACACTTCCTTTTCTAACATGAAACAAAGCTCTTTAAGGATAATTTGTGATCGAAATACCAAAACACAAGCCTTATAAGTGATTTAACACCAAAAAAATGATAATAAAGCGTTGTTTATTCTGAGGAATCGTGTGCACTCTTTTGAGGCCGAGAACTGGGCCTGCGGGCCGATAACTGGGCCCACGAACGAAGCCTCCATTTTCGTTATTACTTGGGAGAAAACAGCGTTGAGCAGTCGATAGCTCTACATGTGTAAACTGAATGCTGAAGTTAGTTGTGCGTGAAATTTTAAGTCCTTACGGCTATTCCAAGGTAAGAAATACAAGTTTACGTTTTTTGTGGCCGAGAACTGGGCCCCATACTGTAGCGATTGAACACAGCTGCCAAACAAATGCTAAATACAATAAATTATACGCCAAATAACAAATACCATAACAAATACAAAATATCAAACAACAAACAAATGCCAAACAGATGATCTGTTACCTGAATGCCACCTGAAATACACCAAGGTCAGGAGCAAATGATTACCGAAGGTAATCCTACAATACCCGAGCAGTTTGAAAATCAAAATAATATACCAGTTCAGTTGTCAATTGCAATTGTCAGTACAGAAATGCAGAAAAAATGTGAATGTACGGAATTCTAGAGCTACAGTACCATTGTCTCCCATCCTCAGTTTAGAATGACACGTGAAAGAGAACCCTCCAGAATTTCTTACAAAATGGTTACCAGATTTTCTAATGGCAAAAAAAAAAAAAAAAAAAAAAAAAAAAATGTCGGTGAAATTATACATAAAGAACTTAATGTCCCGAAATCGTCTAAGCTGAAGGCTATGTTGTTTGGATACCATCGTTGTCATTTCTTAGAGCGATATAGAAGTTCAAAATTCATGATTTTCTTAAAGAAGTATTTTATAAGACAAAGTTTAAGCTTGTGTATTTTTCGAACAAGGACTCCAAAGCATAAAAACTTGCCTTTGTTTTGTATGATAGCTGAAAGTAATATTTTCAGAAAATTAAGGCAGCTCCAAATGAAAACGTATCATTTTTTGAGCAGAATCATATCATTGAGTGGAGATGTGGAGTCAAATCCTGGTCCTGCAAATGAGTATTGCAAATCAGTACCTTTTATACCACCCACAAATTCTGTCTGTTTATTAAAATTCAGATTGTCTCAGCTAGGCAGAACTGCACTTGATGTTGGAGGAGGTGGTGATTGCTTTTTTAGGGCTGTATCACATCAACTCTATGGAAATCCTAATAGTCATTTCTATGTGCGCAGTGTTGGCATTCAGTATGTAGTGAATCACCCTGAACAATTTATAGAGAGTAAAACTGAGCATTCTTGGCAAGGTTATTTGGAAAGAATGTCATGTCAAGGAACATGGGCTGATGCTATCATAATTCAAGCTGTTGCCAATTGTCTTAATTTATCAATTCATATTGCTGAATCAAATCCAACTTTTTCTCCAGTTTCTGCTGTTGAACCAGTGAATGTTACAAATGCCCTAAACATTTACAATGAGATGAATTTCATTATGTTTCCATGGTAGAAAACAGAACAATGAAGATAAGAGACAACAGCAAACAACAAAAAATGCAGATGAAAACAAACCAGTTGATAACAGTGAAAAACGTAAAGCTTACAGAAGAAAATACATGACAGAATACATGAAAGACAGAAGAGCTGACGATAACTTTAGAATATATGAGAATCAAAAACGAGTACAAGGCTGCAACATTAATGGTGAAACATCTAGGAACAAGAAACACCAGGCTGCTAAAAGGACAAAATTGAACCCAGAACATGTCAGAGAAATTGAGCAGCGCTCCTTCAGAAAACGAAAAGTAGAAAACCTGCAACACATAAGGGAAATAACCAAACAGTTGGTAAGAAAAAGACAAAAGACTGAGGCTCTGGCAAGTGTATCGCAACTAACATGTAGCAGTCATGAGTTGCAGCCAGAAGAAAATAAGTGCGATGTAATTTCTATGATAAATTTGTTTTACACGAACATTGTATTGTGGCCCAGAATATGTATGCACTTGTTGTGACCAATTGTGGTTCAAATGCTCTGTAGTGAAAAGTTATCCAAACAAATATAGGGCATGTTCACTAGACATTGTTGAGTCCTGTCTTACTGGTTTTAAAAGTGCCAATGCCACTGAATGGATCTGCATGACTTGCAATAAAAAAAAGTCTAAAAAAGGTCTAAAAAAGCAATTGTCTAACTTGTAGTAAAAAAGGTCTAAAACAAGGCAGGTTACCCCGCTGTTCTAAAGCCAATAAGACGGGTTTTCCTTATAAGCTTAATGTCTTGAATTTCACATCACTAGAAGAGCGACTAATATTACCTCGTATACCTTTTATGCAAATCAGTGAACTACCTAGGGGTGGTCAATTGTCTTTTCATGGAAACATTGTCAATGTGCCAAGTGATGTAAATTCAACTGTTCATTGTCTCCCAAGGCCAAGAAGCGAATCACAGACCATTCCAATAAAACTTAAAAGGCGACTTGGTTACAAGCATCACTATCAGTTTCAGAATGTCAGACCTAAGAAAGTATTAAATGCAGCCAAATATCTTGTAGACACTAGTGAATTATTTAAAACTGAAGGCATAAAAGAGCAAAATGCATGGATAGATGGCATCACTTCGCAACCCATGAAGAGTGGGGTGAGTTTGTTCAAAACCCTTACACATCCAGTGCTGATGTGCAAACTAATGAAATTACCACAAATTGTCAAAACAATGTTTGCACTGCTGATGTTCATAATCCAGACAGAGAAAAAGACACTAAAAGGATTACCAGTGTTTCTTGTCAAAATGTTATGTATATTAGATGAAGACCTTATTTCTATAAACATGCTCAACTAATGGCTGCTTATTAACGTGATGCACTTTTCAACTAAACACCTTACAAATGGAACACTTCTTAGTTCCAAAAGAGGTAAAGGACAGCACTTCGTAGAATAATTACCACATACCATGAGGTAGCTCGAAGGAGCCTTTGATTGGAAAAATATTAAAATTTCAGCTATAATGTCGATTACCGTTTTTCCCCATACAAACCTTTATAAATTCAAACCGTTGTAACACAACTCCACCATATGCTGCAAGGTGAAGGTCACGTTTCGTGTAACCAAACTCGGCGGTTATGTAATAGTAGATGTCGGCGGTAAATATGTCACGTTTCACGCGCTGAACGTTCGCATAAAGATTTAAAAAATAAATAAATAATAACTCCTCGCATCTTGCGCTTGGGCCGCCTGTGATTTAACTGGGTTTACACATAACTTAGGAACAATTTCTAAATATTTAAAAAGTCTTAAATCTTTATTTCGTTTCATCTTTATCGTAAAGCCTATTAATGAGTTCCAACTAAGCTTTAATAACTTTTTGTTTACCTGTAAATGTTGACACATCCAGACCAGTTTGTGTCTTCTTTCGTGTTTTTGAGTGTCGCTCACTTACAAGCTCTTCAAGTCCGCTTTCGCTTAAACTTGCGAATCTCTTTGCAGGTGACTCGGGAAAAATGCTCCCAAATAGGTCAAAGGATGTACTTTCTGTTTCATCTTCAGACAACTGTGCAGACAGTTTCGCATTTCTGGCAGAAGGGACGTCGGCTAATACTTTGGAAACAATGTCTCTCAAAATATTTGCTTTGTAAACATTAGCACACACGTCAGCAGCGTACATCAATGGGCAAATAGTAGACGCTGAATTAACCGATCAGAGCGCGCGCTTTGCTTTAGTTATGTTATAACCTCTATTTAGATGACACTTTTCGAACTGATCAACACTACTTCCAAAACATTTGCATCTTTGACAAAATTTCATGTTGCTATCCTATTATGTTTCTGCTTCGAATGAAAATAACTTAGTGTTCAACTGAGCTTCCAGCTGCTTTTTAAAAAATTTCAGTGGAGGATCATTCTTGTCCCTGTAATAACTAGTACAGAGTTGCAAAAATCACTTTCCTTACAAAACCAAAACTTTTGTTCCAATTGCAAAATACTTCAGCATATAGTTACACTTATCGTTAATATATCGATCGATGCTGTACGTGTTCCTTTTAACTGTCTAATTCCTGTTTGATGTTTGAGGAAATTAATTCTACAATTCCACTGCATTAATAAAGTTGCTCATGTCATGTGTTGCAGATGTCAAAACCAAACATGTCATGTGGAAGATTAGCTCCTGATGATTGGTCTCTTGATCAGTGAAAAATAAATTACAAATTTCATGATGATGTGCCACTTGCTCCACAGTCTCACGTAGTGCGGATTACAGAACTCCACTTTCTCTTTTCCAGTAACAGTCAGACGCTTTTATCGGCGAAGTTTATTTGGCGTTTTAAAAGCTAAAAATGAATCTCACAACAACAGCAGCTAAAACTAGCTCAGAGAACGCGACTATTTCATCAAGAAGTGTTCCTTCCAAGGCAGAAGGCGTCGCATTGTGCGCCGCTCTTATTTTGTCATTTGCTTTTATTGTTGTGGAAACTTGCTCACCCTTGTTCTATTTGCAGCTAACAGGAGCGTTCGTAAGAGAAGTTTGTTCCTAGTCATTAATATGGCGTTTGCTGACGTGATGTTAGGAATCCTGTCGCTACCTATCTACATTTACAATGTTGGGAGAAGTTTTCAACTTTGGAACGATGGTTGGTCGATGTCTTTGTCAGTTTTCTACACGATCGTTGATATCTTTTCCTCGCAGGCGTCGTTAATTTCTGCAGCTTTCATATCAGGCGAAAACTTTTACGCCATTTATTGGTCGTTTAAGTACCGAACACTGTAAATGCGAGCGTACCGTATTATGATTTTTACTGTGTGGGCACTGACTCTGCTTATCGCCACCGTCTGGAGTACATCATTTTTCCTTATTTCCTACAAACGCGCTTTGTATGTTTGGACGCCGTACGTCTTGATTCTAACATTCATCATATGTGGTTGTAACATCGGCATTTGTAGAAAGTTTAGGCACGGAAATATCGCTTCACAACAACCAAACAGAGACTCTCTAAACAAACGATTAACGAAGACCTTGATGTTTGTATCTTTTCTTGTCTCGCTGTCGTGGCTCCCTTTAGTGATTTTCAACTGTTTAATCTATGTCTATGATGTCCAGATACCGTGGAAATATTATCACCTGGTGAACGTTATAATAAATTTCTCCAACTCGTTTGCGAATCCAGTTGTGTACGCATTGAGAATACCCGAGTTTATGAAAGCCTTGGCGTTGTGCTGTTTAAGAAGGCCAGCGGCGTCAAACTTTGAAATAAAATTAACTAGAAATGGGAAGAGTCTTGCTTTGACGCCGGCGACAGAGCTAAGAACATTACGAACAGAGACCAGTGATCTTCAGTTGGCATTTGAACAGGAAATGATGGATACCAAACTTTAGAAAGCCAATGCTGGTGTAGTAGCGTATCGCTTGGATAACGTTCTTAAGAGTATTGCGCGTACATCTGATTTTAAAACTACTGCTATCTTGCAATATAATATTTTGCAAAAGAGATCATCAGGAGGCTGAATTCATAGATTTTGACTCTTACTTTCTTTAGACAACCCTTAACCATAACTAAAACACTAAAAAATCTAACCTGATACAGGACCATGTCACAATGTCACAATTAGACTATTGAACACAGGCAAAAATGATTTCTTAGCTTGTTTTGTGGGACTGCCTAACCGACAATGATTCCACTTAATCCAAACATAATTCTGCGGTTGGTAATGATGTGGTGCAATTTCGATGCCCCTTTCCCTACTGATCACACTGATTCTGAGACAACTCAGTTACTTCTTTTACAAAATTTCATGGAGCTGTTTAACTGCGTTTTTCCTTCTCGTGAAAATAGTTCAGTGTTCTGTGAGATTCCGGCTGGTTAAGTTGTTTGATAAAGGAACAGTTCTGTTCTCTCATTTACAACTAGAACAGGGCTGCATTTTCTCATGCCTTGTGGCTACAATGACACCTTTCTACAGAAGTTTTTCAATTTCAGTGCTAATAACATCCATTTCACATTGTTTTACACACTGTAATGGAGCTTCCTTTTGAAAAGGTACAGATTGATATTCAATACGTAGGCCCTGAACCACACAGTACTAAAGTTGATCAATTAAAACGAACACGTACCTATTGATTTCTATGTTCATTGTCAATACACCTTGAGTTGATTTTAATGATAATAATAACCGTCACATACACAAGGCGGTCTGAAAACAACGAAGCTTAAATTGCGTAATCCCATAAAAATAAAATCGTCCCTTTCACTCAAACTGTCTCTGTATTCAGGGCACAACTGGGCGCCATCTTGAATTTCAATGCCAGACCCTGAATATAACGCTAGCGCGAAGCAAGCCTGCAAAAGTAGAAATATAAAGAATCAATATCTCTCTGTAATACATATGGTCACCGAATAAAATTCAAATTGATTTCCCCCATAAAAAAAAAAAAGGTAAAAGGTACTCTCAATATAACCAAGGTGTGATCTTTCCATCGGTTGCGTGAAATTTAATTTATTCGTAATTTAAGTTAAAGATCAATTCTTTATATCAGCCTGATATATGAAATCTCTTCGATGTTAGCATATCCAAGTGTCTGGCTACCGAAAAAAAAAAGTAATATGATTGGCCACACAGGCAATCAGAGCGCGCCTCCTGTATTTTTGTAATTATACATGGTATATTAAACGAAGCGGCCAATAAATTACTTTAAGTAACAATATTTGTTTAGTAAAACATCCACTGGGTTATGCAAGAACATTTAAATTGCACATTCTCGGTTTCTATCGGCTTCAATGGCAAGGGTGAAGAGTTCTTAGTCAAAAACAAAAGTTGGACACCCGTTGAAATGAAGTGAAACCAGTTGAGTTAAAGATTATTACCCAAGCTAGGAAATTCCAATATTTTCTTATCTAATAAAACTTACTTTATTTTCCAAAGTCAAATGATACGTTATCTCCAATCAGCATAAATGGTGCCCAGTCGCAAACCCTGTCAAAGCCGTTACCTCTCATCCATTTCATGGCCTGGTAAAGAGATTCACTGGCACTGTCCCCACGAACAAGATGCTCGTAAAAACGACACATCAGTTGCTCCGTTGCTTCGTCACTTATGGCCCATAGAGCCACCAAAACGGACCGTGCACCGGATCCTAAGAACGCTCGAGCGATTCCAATGACTCCTTCGGCTCTAATCTGTCCACGTGCACTATGACAACAGCTAAGTACCACCAGTTTAGCTCGCAGTTGAACTTTTGCAATGTCAGATATCGTCAATAGGTAATCTTCTTCTTCTTTGATCCTGTTAGGAGAGCTAAAATGAGAAAGGACAATTTCTCCTCTTTCGACGTTACCATGTGCTGCAAGATGTATCAGACTCACTGAATGTAACCTTTCAAGTACCGCCTGTTTTGTTGCGTGCTGTCCTAACAAAGGTTGAACAGCTAGCAGTCGTCCAATCATGGCTGCTTCTCTCCCTGCACAGGTTAATCTAGAAACGAACATTTCCGTTCCTTTGTAGCGCACCCACCCGACGTCTGGATCCCCCACTACCAGTGCACCAGTCTGACTGTGATAGTCTGCTGGACTGTCCTGAATGAGCTGAAGGGTAGTCAAAGAAGGAACGATGCGGATTCTGAATTTCTCAGATAAATACCTCCGGCCTTCATCCGTTAACGCTGGAAATGGAACTTGGTTTAAGAAGCGATCAGGAACAACAATGAGCTCAGACTCCTCAAGTAGGTCGGCTACCGGATTGATTAACATTCTGTAGTACAAAGAAAGGCTAGATTCGGAGTTTTGACTTTCTTCAACTCCTTCCTCTACAAGTCTCAATAATGCGAGGCTGTCAACGTCATGTAAGGATTGATCCTCGCAATCTTCCTCGGTTAAAATACCAGAGTTTCGAAAGCTTTTAGCGAAGAAATCATCTAACATGCCAACTAGTCCGGTACCAACTAGTTTCTCATCTACTGTTATTCTTCGGAAATGAATGATTCCACTTGTCTTGAGAACCCAGAAAAACAAATCTTGACCATGATAAGAAATGTACAGACAGGAAGAGTTACTTTCTTTTTTCATAACATTTTCAATACCAATCCATGATTGCGGATCAGCTGAGATTTGGCTTTCAACAGAATACTGAGTTGCCATCAAGTCTGCTAACGCTCTAGCCCGTGATAGTTCTAAAACATAAAGGGCATGGTTCGGATATGCCCAAAAACAAAAGAATGCACTAAGATTCCGGTAGGGAAAAGCGCGAACGTCTGAAGACGATACCTTAAAATCGTCGTTGTCCCCTAAAAAACTTCGTAAAGATTCGCTTTTGTTCATACACAGAAACAGACAGTCAAACGCTTCCTGGATCTTGTATTGGCATAATTTCACCATTGTAAGAAGGCAAAGAAGTTGAAACTCTCTGTCTAAGTTCTGGATGTCTCGAGTAATTGACAATGCCTTTTCAATGTAACATTCAGCCATGACATGTTTACCAACAGATTGATACAATGCTCCTAAATTTCCGCAATCCGCTGCTACTCCCTCTTTGTCACCAATTTGTGTTCTGATGGCAAGTGCTTTCTCAAGATAATCTTTAGCTTTGTCATATTCACCAAGGCATTGAAACACAATTCCTAAGTTCCCATAACAGCTGACTTCTCCCTGTTTGTCACCAATTTGTATGTTGATGGCAAGTGCTTTCTTAAGAGATTTTTTAGCTTTGTCATATTCACCAAGGAATTGAAACACAATTCCTAAGTTCCCATGGCAGATGGCTTCTCCCTGCTTGTCACCTATTTGTATTTTGATGGCAAGTGCTTTCTCAAGATAATATTTAGCTTTGTTATATTCACAAACAGATAGAAACACACTTCCTAAGTTTCCGTAATCTGTTGCTAGTCCCTCTTTGTCACCAATTTGTACTCTGATGGCAAGTGCTTTCTCAAGATATTTTTTAGCTTTGTCATATTCACCAAGAGATTCAAAGACAGCTCCCAAGTTTGCGTACGAACTGGCTTCTCCCTTTCTGTCGCCAATTTGTATCCTGATGGTAAGTGCTTTCTCAAGATAATCTCTAGCTTTGTAATAGTTACCAAGAGATATAAGCACATTTCCTAAGTTTCCGTACGAATTGGCTTCTCCCCTTTTGTCATCAATTTGTATTGCGATGGCAAGTGCTTTCTCAAAATATTCTTTAGCTTTGTCGTATTTAGCAAGAGATTTAAACACAGTTCCTAAATTTTGGTGATCTGCTGCTGTTCCCGCTTTGTCACCAATTTGGATTCTAATGGCAAGTGCCTTCCCAAGATGTTCTTTAGCTTTCTCATATTCACTAAGAGATTTATACAAAGTTCCTAAGTTTCCGTAAATTACTGCTTCTCCCTCTTTGTCACCAATTTGTATTCTGATGGCAAGTCCTTTCTCAAGAAATTCTTTAGCTTTGTCATATTCACCAAGAGATTTAAAAACAACTCCCAAGTTTGCGTACGAACTGGCTTCCCCCTTTCTGTCACCAATTTGTCTTGAGATGGTAAGTGCTTTCTCAAGATAATCTTTAGCTTTGTCATATTCACCAAGATATTGGAACACAGTTCCTAAGTTCCCGTAATCTGTTGCTACTCCCTCTTTGTCACCGATTTGTATTCTAATGGCAAGTGCTTTCTCAAGATGTTCTTTGGCTTTGTCATATTCAGCAAGACAGTTAAACACAGTTGCTAAGTTTCCGTAATCTGCTGCTTCTCCTTCTTTGTCGCCAATTTGTATTCTAATGGGAAGTGCTTTCACAAGATATTCTTTAGCTTTGTCATATTCACTAAGGGATAGAAACAGAGCTCCTAAGTTTCCATACGAATTGGCTTCTTCCTTTTTGTCACCAATTTGTATTGCAATGGCAAGTGCTTTCTCAATATGCTCTTTAGATTTGTCATATTCATTGAGAGATTGAAAGAGAGTTCCTAAGTTTCCGTAATCTGCTGCTTCTCCCCTTTTGTCACCAATTTGTATTCTAATGGCAAGTGCTTTCTCGTAACATTCTTTAGCTTTGTCATATTGAGCAAGAGATTGAAACACAGCTCCTAAGTTCTGATAACAGTTAGCTTCTCCCTGTTTGTCACCAATTTGTATTGTGATGGCAAGTGCTTTCTCAAGATACTCTTTAGCTTTGTTATACTCACCGAGAGATTGAAACACAACTCCTAAGTTCTGATAACAGTTGTCTTCTCCCTCTTTGTCACCAATCTGTATTGTGATGGCAAGTGCTTTCTCAAGATACTCTTTAGCTTTGTTATACTCACCAAGAGATTGAAACACAACTCCTAAGTTTCCGAAATCTGCTGATATTCCCCCTTTGTCACCAAGTTGTTTTCTGATGGCAAGCGCTTTCTCAAGATATTCTTTCGCTTTGTCAAATTCACCAAGACATTTAAACACAGTTCCTAAGTTTCCGTAATCTGCTGCTATTCCCTCTTTGTCACTAAGTTGTATTCTGATGGCAAGTCCTTTCTCAAGATGTTCTTTTGCTTTGTCATAGTCACCGAGACAATAGGACGTTATTCCAAATTGTTCAACAGTGTATGCTTCATATTTTCTATTTCCCATTTCTTTCATGATTTTTATGGCTTTCTCATAAAGCTCTCTTGCTTCTACGTATCTATATTGCTGTTCGCATATTTTGGCCATTGTAATTGCAAGGTTTCCTTCCTTGTCTTTTTTGCTACACTTGCGGTAAATTTCAAGAAGTTCCCTTCCGTAGATTAAGGCTTTTGTATAATCAGGGATAAGAAGATACGCCCTGAAAATAGTGTCATAGATGCAAATGTTGAATAAATTGAAAAGTTCTCCTCCCGTTTTAAGCACTTCATTATTTAGGAAGATTAAACATTCTTGGCAGACCTCAATGGCTTTTAGACCACGACCAGTGTTGAGAAGGAAAGTAGCAACAGCTAAGCCAATAGAGATGGCTTGTAAAATGTCTGTTATATTGTTCATAGCGTCCTCTTCTGTGAGCCCTGTCAAACGGATAACACAAATCAAGACTTGTAGTTATTTCGAGTAATAATATACTTTTGTACGTCTTTCTACCTAGCTGTTTAAGCAGGTAATGGCGAATCCAAAGCTGGGAATAGCCCTGTTATAGACTTGCATTTCGTCAGAGGGGAGCATAAATAGTCCCAAATTAAACACGAGGCCGTTGGTTGAGTGCAGTAAGTTTTATTTGCGTTTGTGAAAACCGTTGTGTTGATCATTTCAGGGTAATTCGTTTCTTAGAGTTTATAATAGAGCTGCATTTGCCTTTTTTCATTTTTTCCTGCAAAAAAATTACCGTTTAAGTTTAGGCTTTTTACAAATCTTTCCTTAAGGTTACTGTAGACCTTCGTGTGTGCCTTCCGGAAAATGCTTTCTTTACGCGCTGCTTTAAAGAAAACCACGGCAAACTATGTATCAATGTAAAGCTAGTAAACTGTAGATCCGAAAGTAGGAATATATTTTGCTATTTCTGTTTTGACAGGCACGCGCAAGCCTAAAAATGCAAAATGATCGTACTTGCTAAACCGAATTACCAGTCTTTATGTTACTGCGGACATCCAAACTGACTAGACATTATCAATTAGGAAATGATGGGCTAACGAAATGTGTGAGGCTTTTTCGATATTTCTATCGTTTGGTTAGGAAATCCCTCAATGGGACGTCACAGGAAAAATATTTCGATTTCCGCAAAAGTCTCGTACACTTTGGTGCGCTAATATCTGACGAACATTTTTGTCAAGTTTCATTAAAATCCGATAAATCTACATACCCTATTAATACATTTGAAACACGAGAAAAATGATGAAATTACGCGCCCGTTGGTTGAAACCGTCATGTTGATCATTTCAGAGCAACACGTTTCCTAGAGTTTTTTTTTTTTTTTTCTTTAATTAGAGTGGCATTTGTCCTTTATATTATTTTTACTTTCGTGCAGAAATCACCGTCAAGGTTCAGGCTGCTTACAAGTCTCTCCTTTAGCTTTTAATTTTTGTTTTGTTTTGTTTTTTCGTTTTGTTTTGTTTTGTTTTTTTGTTGTTTTTTTTGTTTCAGTCAAATTTAAAGCCGGAAGAATGTTTTGAAGTAGCATTACCTAAGCAAGAACGAGTTCCAACAACATATCACCCCTGGATTGATTGATCTTTTCTAAAGCTGGCCTAAAGCTGATATCACCAATTTAGGGAAACAGAGGCTTATATTCAAAATAGGCAGATTCAATTAATTCATTACCGAAAAAGGGATAAAGAGAAAACAGCATTACTATTTAGTTAAGGGACACCTCAACAAAAGCAAATAAATCGAAATCAACAAAAAACAAATGAAAGGAAATACCAAATTCAAAACATGCGTATTGGCAGCGAGGACGTATTTTCCACTGATGTGTGAATGATTTTTATCGAATGTGCACGTTAAAGTCTCTTTTCTCTTTTCTTTTTTGCCAACTCAGTTCTCCCAAGTATTCTTATGACCTTTTATTGATCCCCAACAACTTTACCAGAGTTATGTCCCTCACATTCTCTGCTTTGGCCCTCTGATAGAAATTTGGCCGAGCAGATTTCATCAGATCGGTAAACATATCCGAGCTCAGTGACATTTAGATGTTTGTCAAATATATATCAAAACTATGTATCTGGTGTGCGACTGTTATGTCCAGTTTTGCTTAATCTGCTCAAATAACTGTGATAGTTTCACTATTTCATGTTTTCAGGTTTTTCCAATCATCGAACTCGCAAAAGTCTCCCTGTTTTTCATTGAAAGTGCAGAGCAACTGTGGACAGTTTACGTGATGATTTCAGTCCAATATGAATAATAAAGCTAAAACTGATTTGCACTCACCACTGTTGCTGAGTCACTAGAATGAACCAAAAACTAATGTCCACCGACAATCCTGTAAAAATTGTAAAGAGGGAAACCCTAAGGAGATTATTACTCCACAACGGTACCTCCAAACAATAATTAAACATCGCTTACATATACATGTTTTATGTGGATGAAACGGTATCAATCACCATCAGCTTAAAGTTTAAAAAGTTACAGCGTTGAGTCCCCGATCATCGGACGGAATTAAATCAACAGTGATGAAGACTGAAGAACAAAAACAAATGCAAATTGAAATTCAAAACGTTTCAAACCTTGCCAAAATAGTGGAATCAAAGCACTTCTTATAAAGTATCTAGCATCTCTATTTTATTTTTGTTACATACTGACGACAAAATCCAATGCCTTTAAAAGCATATTGCGTTGTTGACTATACTTAAAAGATTGAAATGATTATGAAGCCCGACAAAGTTCTTTGTTGTATGTTTTTGTTTTCATTTTGGTCTTGACCATGCATTAAGCACAATAGGTGATTATTTCTCTTTCATAGACTATATGACTCAACTAAAAAGTTTCGGTTATGTGATTTATGCACATTACATATGATCGCAAAACGAAAGACTGTTTACAGTCGTGGACCTTCCACAAAAATCGTGGCATCTTTGTCTGTTCTTTTGAAGTTTGACGAGCTTTAAAACTATTCCAATCTGCTAGCTATGAGTTGACTGATCTATAAAATTTACATTCCTTGCCTCCCTCTTATAGAAACTAACTGACTTGCTCACAAGACGAATACGTCATATTTGTTACATGCGAGTGCACATTTCATAATTTTCTTTGCATGATTTCATTGATTTCCTTCTGCCCCCTTCTCATGGGGACAATATGAAATCACAGAACTAAAAAAATTCCCTTTCTTACAGCAAACGATTAAGTTTGGGATTAATTATAACTATCATTAATTTTATGCACTGCAGAAAAAGCCTTGAATACGAGTTCATAAAAAGATTTTTGGTCCAAGAGCAACCGCAGTCATTTTGAAAATTTTCCATCCTTTCAAATATCCTGGACTTGGAGTGATGTCTTTCGAATAAATGATTCATTCAGCAACTGTCTGCCATGTGTACTTGCCGAGATGGCAAAGATGGCGAGCTTAGTAACCAAGCTCTAGCGGGGTGAATATAGCGCCATATGATGAGCTTTTCGACCAATCAAAATGTCCAATTCTTATATTCGCCTCTGTAAATTATACTAAAAGCTCATGTTATGGGCATGATGTAAATTTAAGGTGTTTAGTTACACTATCTTAACATCAAAGTGCAACCACAACCAAGAAACTGAAATAAAAGTGAGGGAATTCCCCTGCAAGATAAGGTCAGATAGTGACAAAGACAATGAGGATTGCTGCAAGACTACTAAATGAAAGAATAATTATAAGGTGTGTTACATCCTTTGCTATCTTCATATATACGGAAGAAAAGGGCGAAAAGGAAACAGTTGATCGTATCACGCATGCGTTTGTCGGTATCCGCGATGTGGGTTTAAAAGAGTACACGGGATAAAGATACCTTGGTGGAAAGATAACTCGTTCTCTTCGGCAAGCGGGAAGTACGACTTTTTTGGAATAATGAATGATGGGATACTGAATAATAATATATATATATATATATAAAAAAACCCAGGAAATCGCATTTTCTCTCTGAACCCTACAGTTTCACTGAACTGATTTCAAAGGAGCACGCATTAGCTCAGTGACCACGAAATACACCTCTAGGGGCCACAAAAAACAAAGATACAAACAAACAAACAAACAAAACAAAATAAAGCAAAACAAAACTACTTTTGTTCAGAGTTCATTCGTTATCTTCGGGGCCTCCATGGGTCCTCCCTCCCCCAGTAGGGTAACGTGATACGCGTTTTTGTCAATTGTTTCGTTTGATTTCATGTGGACACCCAAATTATCAATTGAAGAAAATCGATTTTGCCAAGGCTAAATCAAGCTATATGCGAGCGATTAAAGGTTCATTAGCCGATTCATGCGCGCTTGCGTGCGTTGCTAAGGAGGTGAAATCTCACTTCCGGTTACTGACCTCAGCCTCAGCGCGGAAAATAAAAACAGCTCTGTAACTTGCAAATTCTCTTATATTTTAGATGTTTTTCTTGGTGTTTCACAAAAAAGTAAGAAAGTGCAAGCAAAAACGAAATAGAATGAAAAACAAGAGCAATAGAAAGAGAAAAAATAACTCTGTGTGGCTTTGTTTGATCTTACCGAAGTGCGCTGGTAGTGTTAATTGCGTACGCGCTGATAGGGTAACTTCCAACATATTCCGGGCGCACTTCCAGTTTCTTTAAATGCTAAAGGAATCGCGGTTTTTCGTTAAATTCAGCTTTTTTTGACGAGTTTCGATTAAAGCTAACGTTGCAAAAATAGCTATGCATTCTTTTTTCGAAATCAGGCTTTTTTTTCAGAAAATTACGAATTTTTCAATATTGCGAAATTCTCTCAAAATCTGACATTTTAGAAATGAAACAAAATATACGCATAGCGTAATGAGGATTTAAATTAGAGTAATAAGTCAACGAAAAAAATCCCGATAAAGTAATTTGCCTGGGAGCCTTTGCATTTTTTCAGTATTAGTCATATGACCATGGGCGTGACCCAATGACGTCATCGCCTGCGTTAATTACAACCTCGTTCCCAGCCTCTCTCTCCTCTGTCTCCCTTGGTCGTTGGAAGAAAGACCCTGGTTGCGGCTGGTCACGTGCCCACCTAGAATATGGGTGGTAGAAAAGACTGTTAGGCGGGACTAGCGGCAGAAGATTGTTGCTGTGACAAACTTTGTAGATTTCAAAACCTCGAGCAGTCGCTAAAAGCTACCCGCTCCATCGGCGTTCGAAGTCGAATTTTGCTGATGAAGAATGCTACATTATTTCTGCCGTCTCCAAAATATAGAGGACTTTCGTTCACAAAGAAATTTGGCAGTCGAATGAACAAAAACTTTTTGACAGTTAGCACATGTAAAACGTCACGTACCGAATCGAAGTGAAACCAGTGGATCAGTCTCTTAAATCTTTGAATTCGGAGGTAATTCATTTTCCTCTTTGTGCGGTATTTTGGATGTTAAAAAGTATTTCTGTCAAACGGCCGATTAGCCGAGTATTCTGACTTGCATTTGATTTACAGCAATGTATAATGATTTACAGTCTTGTTGACATAAGCCTGCGCTTATATTTCATCTGCATCAGGTTTAAGTAAATTTATATTTAGACAGATGTTTAAACACGTACGGTTCCCTGGCATAGTCAAGAATTATATTTTGCAAAATGATAACTAAAACATCGTTTTATATAGCGAGCAATGTACCGTGAGGTTAATTCAGGCAACAAGAAACATCGAAACAGTTTTTACTTCTTAGTAATTCGACCTGCTGGAATTGAAATCAAAGTCAGACAATTACGCTGGATATACGCTGGATATATATAAATATATTTCGTCTGACCTGTGTGAAGCTTAGAATAGGACTGGAGAATTTCAAAGGTGTATTTGCCCGTGTGTGGCTTAAAGCGATGACCAGCAATCCCCTTTATTTTGATTCAGTTGAGATCGTAAAAAAAATTATTCCTTGACTCTACCCCGGTAGAAAAGTTTGTGTCACAGTTGGGCACGTGACCAGCCGCAACCAGGGTCTTTCTTCCAACGACCACGGGAGGCAGAGAAGAGAGAGCCTGGGAACGAGGTTGTTAGTGTTATTGATCATAAAAAAAAACTTAAAACACATGAAATAACTCTGAACTAACCAAAAATGACGAGTTTATAAGAGAACAAATTTTCCTTAGCAACGATTCGAAAAGATCAGATAATATGTGTACAGCACTTCGTAACTAAAAGAGACCCGTTCTGTGCTAGAGTTAGCTTCTATATTATTTAAGGGTGGGAGATAATCAACGTCTTTGTAAAGTGACTATCATAGAGGTGTGTTCTTGATCCATTACAGTCTTATCTCAACCCTAAATGTATTTGCTCCTAACCGGTTGGTAAGGACATGAGGTATTAGCTGAAACAGATCACTAATAGAGTGCTAGCAGACTAGTGCTGGAAAAAGCATTTGATTCGGGATATCGAGACCATAACCACTAGACCATACAATTATATGAGGAGATAACCCTAATAAGCGTGGTGGTTATGGTAACTGTTAACAGTGGAAGCCAAAATTATACAAAGTTTGAAACAAAAAAAACCTACCGTTGCGCAGCAGACTGTGTACAGCCGTTTGCTCTCCTCAAGAAAAACTGCAGAGGGGCGTTTATGCGACATTGCTAGTGTAGCGTGTTGTTTGCATAAATTATGGTTCCACAAAAGTATTTCAGTTTCAGAGCATCTGACGTCACAAGCGAAAATAAGCCGTATGCACGTTAACTTTGCACTGATAAAGCTACTTATGACCTCCGCTACGTTTAAAGATAAAAATTAAAAAAAAATTAAAAAGCAGAGAACAAAAAACAAATCGATAGCGAAATAATTTCGTCGCCTGTGTAATGTAGTTTGCCCGTTTTGATCGATGGCATTCTTCTTAATTTTCACTGCAACAGGCTGGCAAATCACGGGACAAACAAGCTTCAAGTTCGAATTCAACCCCAATTAGGGTAACGCGATATGCACGGGTATAAATTGTTTTATTTGCTTTGTTGTGGACATCCAAATTATCAACCGAAGAAAATCGAACTTACTTTTGCCGAGCTAAATCAAGCTATATGCGAACGATTTAATTCGAGTTTGACTGGTTGATGATGTTGCCAGAACAAAACATGCCAAATTTGTATTAGTTTTCGTCCTTACAGTTAGGCCAGTAAGTGTACAGTTTTTCGTAACTGAAAGAGACCCGTTCTGTGATAGAGATGATCAACGTTTTTATAGCTAACACAGGTCACTAAGAGTGCTAGCAGACTATAGCTGGTGCGGAAAAAGCATTTGATTCGGGATATCGAAACCATAAACAGTAGGCCGTACAATTTTATACAATGTTTGAAACAAAATGAAATTATGACTAACTTACCGTTGCGCAGCAGTCTGTGTACAGCCGTTTGCTCTCCTCAATAAAGACTGCAGAGGGGCGTTTATGTGACATCGCTTATGTAGCGTGCTGTTCGCATAAATTATGGTTCCACAAAAGTATTTCAGTTTCAAAGTATGCGCATCCGACGTCACAAGCGCAAACAGAAAAAAAAAAGTGCTAAAAAGAAGCTGCCGCATGCACGTGAAATTTTCACTGATAAAGCCATTTATAATCTCTGCTACGTTCAAAGATGGAAATTGAAAAAAAAACACAAAACACAAAACAAACAAACAAAGAAAAACACACAAAAAAAAAACCCACAAAAACAAAGCAAATCAAAAGCGAGAAAAAAATTTGGTCGCCTGTATAATGTAGTTTGCACTTATTGATCGATGGCATTCTTCTTTATTTCCATTGTAACAGGCAGGCAAATCACGGGACAAATAAGCTTCGAGTTCGAATTCAACCTTCCCTATGTTATTTTATGACATCGAGTTATTATTCTCAACTGAGAGGACAAACAATACAAGATTAGCTGCTTACCATATCAGAGCTTCCGTTGAAAACTGAAAACTAAGAAGCTTTCCGGTGAGAAACGCATTTTGTACATTTCTGCGAGCGGAACTGATCTCTTAGGGAATACATTATTAGCTCAAGCAACACAAAATACACCTAGAGAAGCCACACCAAATAAAACTGACTTTTCAGATTTTATTCCTCGTTGTTCTCAGCGCTAACCCCCCTTTCTCCCCTCCTCCCCCCTTCTTCGCCCCACTTTCCGCTCCGGGAGGGTATCGGGTGTAAATTTTATAGTTTGATGCGCCACCCGAGCTACATTTTTTTATCAAACGTAAAATAAGCTGTATGAGAATTTGAGTTTGATCGGTAAGGAGTGCCGCTTGTTCAAAAAATGCCAAAACCTTTTTTTTGTGGGACAGTAGGCTGGGTATGCGTAAAGCATTTGTTTCTATGCACTATGGAAAATCGAATAACAAGTCAGGAGGGACGTGTAGCAACAGCTTAACTGGCTAAAAAGGTCATTGATATTCTCCTGGCAGATTACTACTAGCAGAGGTTTGCATACGGGAGCTCCGCGCTTTAATCAATTCGCCATAAAATTAACTGGAACGTTTTCGCGATATCCCAAATAAACAAGATGTATATGGTAAATTTTTATTAGCAGAGGCCGAAAACAGCGACTGACTTACCGTTGCTCAGTAGCTTGTGTAAAGCCGTCCGTTCTCCTTAATAAAAAGTGTAGGAGGGTGTTTGTGTGTTACTGCTAATAATTCTGTTGCTGGTTTAAATTATTCATCCGTAAAACTTTTTCAGTTTCACAGCATCTGACGTCATAAGCGGAAACAACAAAATAAATGAAAATAAAAGAAAAAAAATAATTAAAACAAAAAACAAACAAACGAACAAAAACAAAAAAAACAAAAAAAAACAGACCGCTCGCAATAATTTCGTCGTGACCACTGTTGTTTGACGCTTTAGTCAATAAAGCTTCTAAATGTCAAAGTATTAAGGTTACTCTAAACCTTCGCGGGTGTCCTCCAAAAAAAAAGCTCGGACGCGGGCTATTTTCAAGGAACCCCCAAATACTATATAACAACAGAAAGGTTACGAAATATAAAATATGATAAAATTATATTCTGTTTTGTTGATTGTTTTCCTAGGGCGGCAGAAGTCGTTAACGCGACCTACTGAAATTCCGGCGAATTCATCGGGTATCAACTGCGATTGTTGATGCAAAAAAAACTGTGCAGTGTTATTCACAAAGCATCTTTCTCTCAAAGTGTGTCAGTATTCTACATACTCTATTAATTCATTTAAGGGGGAGGGATTCCCTCGAAAAACGAGTGCGAGTTTTCGCCTTCTGAAGGTTTATAAACATGTCACGCCTTTCCAGAAGGATATGTCAACTCAAAAAGCCGCCAACCAATGAAATAACAGTACCCCTAGCGTTCATAGTATGCACACGAGAGCTTCGCGGGAAAGCGATAGTGCTAAAGTCACGTTTTAGACGCACAAGTTTTAGGCGGGTGATCAACAGTAAAGGACAAAACAGAACGAAAGCGATGTGCAACAAAACAGAAAGGAACTGAGGAGCAATTGCCGAAGCGTGATTACCACGGGGCGCCCTTGACGGACATGAAATCTAAAATTGAAAGTATTGATACAGGACACCCAAATTATCAATCGAAGAAAATCTAACTTATTGTTGCCGAGGCTAAATCAAGATGAGCGATATCGATTCAATTCGAGTTTGATTGGCTCGTGATGTTGCTTAAACAAAACATGCCAAATTTGTATTAGTTTTCTTCCTTACAGTGGGGCCAGTATGTGTACAGCTTTTCGTGACTGAAAGAGATCCGTTCTGCGATAGAGTTAGGTTCTTCTTAGGGGTGGGAAATGATCAGCGTCTTTGTAAGGTGACTATCATAGATGTGTGTTCTTGATCCATTACAGTCTTATCTTAGCTTTTAATGTATTCGCTCTTAACAGGTTTGTAGGGACATGAGGCATTAGGTAAAGCAGGTCACTGATAGCGTGATAGCAGACTAGTGCTGGCAAAAGCATTTGATTCGGGATATCGAGACCATAAACACTAGGCCATACAATTGTATGAGGAAGATACGGTAACTGTCAACAGTGGAAGCCGAAATTATACAATGTTTGAAACAAACAAAAAAAAACTTACCGTTGCGCAGCAGACTGTGTACAGCCGTTTGCTTTCCTCAAGAAAAACTGCATAGGGGCGTTTATGTGACATTGCTAATATAGCGTGTTGTTCGCATAAATTATGGTTCCGCAAAATTATTTCCGTTTCAAAGCATCTGACGTCACAAGCGGAAACAGAAAAAAAAGTACGAAAACGAAATTGCCGTATGCACGTAAACTTTGCACTGGTAAAGCCATATGTTATCGCTGCTATGTTTAAAGATGAAAATTAAAAATAAAATAATAATAATAACAATAACAATAATAATAAACAGAGAGAAAAAAACAACAACAACAAAACAAAAGACCAATAGCGAGAAAAAATTCGACGCCTTTAAAATGCAGCTTGTACGTATTAATCGATGGCATTCTTCCTCATTTCCATTGTAACAGGCAGGCAAATCACGGACCAAACAAGCTTTGAGTTCGAATTCAACCTTCCCTTTGTTACTTTTTGAATATGACGGCAAGTTAATATTCCCAACTGAGAGGACAAGCAATACAAGATTAGCTGCTTACCATGTTAGAGCTTCCTTTGAAAACTGAAAACTAAGAAGCTTTCCGGTGAGAAACGCATTTTGTACTTTTGTGTGAGGTGAACTGATCTCTTAGGGAACACATTATTAGGTCAAGAAACACAAAATACGCCTAAAGAGTCCACACCAAATAAAACTGACTGTTCAGATTTTATCCCTCGCTGTTCTAAGCTGCCTCCTCCCCCGCCCACCCCCTCCAGCAGGGTATCGGATGTAAATTGTCTAGTTTAACGCACCACCCGAGTTTCATTTTGTATCAAACGTAAAATAAGCTATATGCAAACGATTGAATTCCAGTTTTATCGGTAAGGACTGTTGCTTATAAAAAAATAAATACCAAAACCACTTTTTTGTCGGTACATTAGGCCTGGTGTTCGTAAAGCATTTGTTTCTAGCGGAAGGAGAACTCAGTGCACGTGTTTGGCTCTTCTTGGACCGGGCTGGGAAATGGACTGTTTTATTTTTTTTCTATAAAGGTGTATTCTTGATTCATCGCAATCTATTGGCTCAAGCATGAATGGTGGAAATGTCAAATAACAAGTCGGGAGGGACGTGTAGTAATAGCTTAACTAGCTAAAGGTCATTGAGTAGAGGTTTGGAAATGGGAACTCCGTGTTTCAACCAATTCGCCATAAAAATAGCTGGGACGTTTACGTGTTATCCCGAATAAACAAGATGGATATGGTAAACAAACATACATACATAAATACATTCTTTATTCAAGACGCAAAGTTACAAAAGTATACATATAAAAACAAAAGATAAAAAAGAAAAGGCGTCTCGAAAAGGAAGTTATGAGGTAAACCCTATGTAAAAACTCCCTAAAATAATACGAGAAATACAGAAAATATATAAAAACAAGGATCCTTAATTAAACATTCAGATACAATTTGAGCTTGGATAGGAATAGCTGGAAGCTATCAGCTTCCACTAAGTCTCCTGGTAAATTATTCCATAGCTTAACTATTCTAATAAAAAAAGAATGTTCGTAACAATTGAGTTTGGCAGGTTTGATATCAAGTTTGTACGAATGATTAGCTCTCGTACACTTAGTTGTGGCGAATTCGAAAAAGTCTTCAAATTTCAGATGATAAAAACCAAAAAGCAACCTTATAACACTCAACTAAAGATAAATATATTCTACGGTCAAATAGAGTAGGCCATTTAAGCAGCTGACAACGGTCTTCATACGACATCTCCCCTTTCCGTTGATTAAGAGCAAGTCGCGATGCTCTTCTCTGTACACTCTCTAAAGCATGAATGTCCTTTGCGAGATAACGGCTCCAAACAGGTACCGCGTATTCCAAGATTGGCCGTACAAGAGATTTGTACAGAATGGAAAACACGTTTGAGTTAGCGGTGCCAACAGATCGTCTGATTAAGCCTAAAACTTCATTGGCTTTATTCACGGTTATGGCAGTATGATTGCCCCATGAGAGATCTTCTGTTATCGTAATGCCCCCGTTGCACAGTAGCTTGTGTACAGCCGTCCGTTCCCCTCAAGGAAAACTGCAGAAGGGTGTTTGTGTGTTACTGTTAATAATTCTGTTGCTCGCTTAAATTATTCATTCTTAAAAACTTTTTCAGTTTCACAGCATCTGACGTCACAAGCGGAAACAACAAAATAAATTGCTGTCTGCACGTGAATTTTGCGTAAGGCCGTTTATGACCTTTTCTATGTTTACAGATAATTAAAAATAACATCTCACAAACAGAGACACCGTGAATTTACGATTTGTTTCAGTCAGCTGATGATATTCGTCATCATTCCCGTTGTAACAGGCCGTGAAGTTACAGAACCTAACTTCTTCGAGTTTGCTTTTAGTCTCGACCTCATTTAATTGTTAATTTGTTAAGAAAAAGGCCAGAAAATAAAGGTTAAGTTTTACTTACCACAGGGAAATTTACATTGGAAAGGATCGAAAGTGAATTTTATGAGACATTCAGAAAAAAAGAATGATATATTACGCAGGGGTTTGGCGGAATGCGCGATGGGTTTGAACAAGAGGCGGGATAACGGATAAGACACTTCTTCGCAGAAGCGTAATATGCACTCTTTAAAAATTAATGACGGGATAAGTATTGACAAACGGCAAATTGCGAATCGTTCTTAACCCCACGGTGTCACTAAAATGAACTGCGAGGAGTGGATTTTGTCTCAAGCGGCAGGAAATACGCCTCCAGAGGCCGTCTAAAAAAATTGTTCTGGCATTTTCTTCTCGTTATACTTAGTACTTTTGTCTCTCCAGCAGCTTAATGTAATACGCGATTTTCAAGTTATTAAGATCGAGCAAAATCGAAAGAAGTTTTAATGGAACTAAATCAAACTATATAAGAACGATTTGTTTCTTGTTTGCGGTACGTAATGTTGCTTTTGTTCTTTTTCTTTTGTTCTTCCGTACAGTAAGGGCGATATTTATAGAACATCTGTTTGTGGGAAAAAGAAACCTCCGTCCAGGATCAGCTAGTCTTGATTAAGGTGTTCACTTCTAATTGGGGTGGATTAATTCATTGCAGTCTACTCTCAACTCTGAATGTGGTTATTCGAAAAACTGTTTAAGAGGAACATAAAGTATTTGCTTATGTAGGTCACTAACAAACTGCTAGCGGATTATTGGTGCCAAGAGCATTTGATTTGGGGCCTCAAGATAATATAGTCACTGGGCCATGCAATTATACAAGGGGTTTTTTGCGATATCCCGAGAGAGCAGAATGGTTATGGTAATTTTTATTGTCGAACTTAAAATCAAACAGTTTTAAGCAAAATAATGGGTAACTTATCGTTGCACAGTAGCCTGTGTTCAACCGTCCGCTCTCCTGAAGAAACATTGCAAAGGGGCTTCTGTGTGTTACTGTACATAATAGGGTCTCTCGTGTAATTGACATTGCTCGTTCATAAAAACATTTCAGTTTCACAGAATCTGACGTGCCAGGTGGAAACAAAAACGAAATTGTTGTGTTCACGTGATTTCGTCAAAAGGCCGTTTATGACATTTGAGCATGTTCACAGATAGTCACGCGATAATTGCTCAACAAGAAACTGAAATAATAGTGAGTAAACTCCCCTGCAACTAGAGGAAATAATCTTCTAGCCTTCTCTATGTGACGTGCTTTAAAGACAAACAGAGCAACTTTAGAAGATCTTATCTGATATCGCGCGATCTTTTGTAATTATTCATTCGCATTATCAAGACACGAGGGAATGTGAATTTACTATTTATGTTCGGCATTGTATAATGAATGTTCTTCGCATGATTTAATCGAAGACATTCTTCGTCATTTCCATTGTAACAGACCGTGTCATTACAGAAGCAAGCAGCCTGGAGTTTACCATTAGTCTTCGTTTTTGGTTTTATGAATGTCACAAACATACATGATTCTCAACTGAGAGGGTAAACAATACAAGATTAGTTACTTATATATTTAGATTAGTTACTTAACACAGAATAGTTCGCTTTGAAAAGTGAAAACTACAAATTGAACATTCGGGTGTTTCCCGAAATTCCAAGAAAACAGATGATCATAATGTACGCTTCAAGATATTTGTTTAGTAGGACTGCGGTTTTCATTGAGGAGGCGCGATTTTCTATTTTCCACTCCGTATTCCGCCATTAACTTTGAAAGCGTTCCCCATCCCACTTCCGAGGATGCGTAAGGTATTTTCGTCCCGTATCCCGCTATATTTTATACCGACGCCAATACCACCAAAAGCATGCGTGATAGCTTAAAGATTTCACTCGTCGTTATCCCCAGTGCCTCCCGGCCCCAGCAGGGTAACGTGATTTGCACAGGCGTAAATTATTTGATGCGCCTTGGACACCCCAGTTATCAATTAAAGAAAGCTAGTTGAACGAAGTTTTAATGGTGCTAAATCAAGCTATATCCAAACGACTGAATTCGAGTTTAATCGGATTGTAATGATGCTTTAAAAACATCCTAAATCTATTCTTTCTTTCCTTTCTCACTGTAAGGCTAGTATGTAAACAAACATTTATTTGTTGGAGGAATGTGCTTCTGTCAATGTATGTTGTAAATTTCTACTTCAGTTGGAGTGGGAGGTAACAGTTTCTTTGCCAACTATCTATAAAGGTGTGCTCTTGATTTATTATTATTGTAAGTCATTTCTCAAGTCTGAGTTTAAGGAATTCGAATACCGGTCGGAAGGAACAGGAAGCATTTGCTAAAGTGGGTCAGTAATAGACTGCTAGCGGATTATCACGGGGTTTGATTCTGGGACCTACCGGTCTAAACCTCAAAACTTTGAAAACATCTTTTTGGGGGGCGGTATCCAACCTTCCCCCCTTGCACCTCCGAGGGTTACTCATAAGTCAATAAATCTTTAAAACGTACCTCATATGGTTATCACTCATCTCCGCAGTCATCGTTGTCCCTATTTCCTCATCCGTTATGTAATAGATCAAAAACGAGTGCGAGTTTTTCATCAGGGGTTCCAAACACCGAGAAACAGATGAAAGCACGACGCCGAAGGCGGAGTGCTTTTATTGTTTCGAGGTGTTTGGAACCCCTGATGAAAAACGAAGCACGAGTTTTTGAGCTGGCTTCTCAAAGTAGCATGAGAATTTTTTTCGAAGAATAGGTAATTAGTAGGCGTGTTCAATAGGCTATTGTCTGTTTTTTATTCATATGGTAAATGAAATGAATCTTTTATATGCGGCCATGTGGGCAAGTTTTAAAGGTTGAATTTTTAATAAATTAACATTATGCCGCGTGATGGAGATCGAGTGGAGATCAGAACGTTTTCGAGTTCCAAAAACCTCTTCTCAAGAAAATGTTTTGGTGAATGATGCTGTTCCAGTTTCAACTAAGTATAAAAACAAGTGGGCTGTGAACATTTTTGCCGAATGGCAGAGGTTGAGAGAGGTTAAAGTTCCGGTATTAGATTGTGGCGGTCTCTTCAAGGACTACGATTTACACAATGTTACCGCTGTGAGTGTAGATATTGCTGGAATGGACGCTCTGTCGCTGAACTATTGGTTGTCAAAATTTGTGATGGAGGTAGCTAAAAAGTCCGGTGAAAGATACCCTCCGAAGTCTGTTTATGGTATCATTTGTGCCCTCAAGCGTTATTTGGAGGAGAAAATGGATCAGAAGCTTTGAATCCTCTGGACGCTAGTGACAAAAGGTACTTGACAACTTTTAGACCGAATTGGTTAGTAATTTAAAATGCACTGTTTCAGGACTTTAATTTTGTGTGTTATTTTTTGAAGGTTTGTCCTTTTCCGACGTTGCTTAGATGCCGAGATGAAGAATGGCGTTCGAGAAGGGCTTCACATTAAGTGTAAGAAAGAGGAAAAGGAGTTTGTGAGCGAGCAAGAAGAAGCAGTATTCTGGCAAAAGAAATTGCTGGGAACTACATCAGCTAAGTCGTTATTGAACACGATCTATTTCTACAACGGAAAAGTTTTGGGGTTGCGGGGGGGAGATCACAGAAATATTGTTGTAGACAACTTTGAAATTGGTCCAAATTTTATTAAGTTTGAAGAAAATGCCTCTAAAACTTATCATGGAGGTCTTTGTGATGTAAAGTATGTGCCGCGAGTGGTCAAGCACGTTTGTCATTCTATTGAGGAAAAGCACGAGCCGTGCCTTGTTGAGATATTCAGATTGTATGTAGGGTTAGTTGAGACTCGTGCAAAGGAAGTTACTGCATTTTACTTTAAGCCATCAAAAACTAGGTTCGCATTCGATAAAGCGCCCGTAGGCATCGACAGCTTGAACAAGATTTTGCCTGACATGTGCGACGCGGCAGGCTTTAAACGCAAAACCGCTCACAGTTTGCGCGTTACTTGTGTTTCCTCCCTGTTCAATTCTGGGGTTGAAGAAAAATTGATTCGCGAAAGGTCGGGGCATCGTTCTAATGCATTGTTGCAGTACGAAAAGCCTACAGAAGAAAATGTGTCTAAAGTTTCAAAGATCCTACGTCCAAGTGTTGTTAGTACAACTACATGTTTTACCACAGAGAAACAGGATCAATCTTTAACGGATGTTGTTTTCCAGAAAGGAAAATTCAAAAACTGTACAATTAATGTAACGATGTCTAAGAAGGAATAATATGTTGCTGTATTGTTGTTGTAAGCAATGATTTAAGCGGGAAAAATGCTGTATTTAGAATTATAATTAAGACTGATTAAAATTCAAGTTTCTTGATCAGTGTCTTGATCAGTTTTTGAACTAATCTACCGTGTGTTGATCGGTATGTTCATTGGGTATCAACATACATGCACCTGACCCAATTGATGCGAGCTGATTGGGTCATCAGCTCATGAATAATTAATGAGTTTGAGAATACAATATACAATGTTCTTTATACATATGTAACGAAATGAAAAGTGTTGATGTTAAGATTTATTTAATACATCGCCAGCCCAGAAATGGTACTCAAAGATAAAACTGACAAGAATGCGTAAACTTAAGCGAATCCAGGGGAAGGCGTCGACATTCGAAGGCTTATCTAGCTTCTTGTAAAAGATGTCTCACAACGTCTAGGAGAATCTAGGTGTCAAATTTTCTTTGATGGAAGGTATGCATTGCCCTCCGACCACCCTCCATCCCCCCAAGTTGGTTTCATCAACTGATATGGCCTTCGATCAAAACCTGAATATGATATTTTTCATTTAATTTTGCATTGGATTTTCTGTGGGTTGGAAGGGGTGTGAAAAAAACTCGTTTCTTTATTTGGCCTTCGCCAGTCATATAGAAATATCTTATTTGAATATTTTCCCTTGAAAACATGTTTCCAATCTTTGTTGATTTGAGACCTCCAGACCTTCATCACGGGGCCATATTATCATATGAGGAGGTTTTCGCTATATTCCGAATGAGAAAAATGGGCATGTATGGTAATTTTTAACTGTCGAACTTAAAATCAAACATTGTTTTAATTATGTATTCGATTTTCTGTGGGTTGGAAGGGGTATGAAAACAACTTGTTCCGTTATTTGGCCTGCGCCGGGCGTATAAAAGTATCTCATTTGATTATTTTCCTTGAAACAAAGTTTCCAATCTTTGTTGATAATTTCTCTTCAGCAAAGTAAGGTCCCTTTCGATTCGTGTCATTTCTCATCTCAAACTGAATTTCTGAATAGAAATCCCCCTCCACTTTTCCCCACTTAAACAGAAACTAAATGAAGGGATGGTTTCCAAGTGTAAGAATCAAAATGATTACTGGCCATACATTTCCCTACAGTATATAGACTACCATTACCAAGAAAATGCTCACTCCGAAAAAAAGCCCTCAAGTCAGGATCGATGGTGTCTAGATGTATAGGCTGCCAGACATTGTATGTACTATCATTAACAGTCATTGTTACCTCATGGTTTTGAGCTTTTTCCACACATGTGGTACACAGTTCTCTTCAGCCAGTATCAAGAATTTTAAGATGGTGAACAGTTTCATATAACTGCAAAACAAATCAAGCAGTGACGCGTGTACCTCCTACCCGACACATCCTCATCAGTCTTAAACGTTACATAATAATAATTATGATAATAATAATAATGGTGCTACTAATAAATTTTATAATAACTTGTATTGCATCTTTTAACACGCAATGATCAAAAGCGCATTATATCAGAATTCATCATGACTTCATCCAACACGAATCTTAAGCCTTTAACACCTACTTCTTTCCGCTAAAGACTCAGAAGACGAATATGTTACTTACCGTTCGGCTTTGGACTGGCTCCATGGATATGGTTGACAATCTGCTTAAGGCTTGAAGGAGATAATCGAGAGTGTCATCGTCCATGCAAACTAAAACAAAAGTAAAATAAGGTAAAAACGTAAAATTACTAAAAGTCACGTTCACAATCGCTCTTCCCTTCCAGTTTCTGAACACGTTGTCCTGCAACGCTGAAGCAGAAGAAAAAGAAGAAGGAGAAGAAGAAGAGGAAGAAGAAAAAGAAAAAGAAGAAGAAGAAGATGAAGAAGAAGAAGAAGAAGAAACAAGAAGAAGAAGAAGAAGAAGAACTTGACGAAGAAGAAGAAGAAAGACTTCATTTCAGTGTCAAATAATAATTCAATTAAATCAGGGTTGTCAAAACCGATAGAATTGGGTACATTCGCTTTAAGGCATTTTAAACCTTCTTATTCCAAGTAAACAACGTTTAAGCGTGCAAAACAAACTTCAGTTTCGACGTAGTGGAGGAAATCGTTTTGCCAGAATTCGCAAGAATATCACACGGTGCATATATTAAAATGTGAATAAATAAAATTGCACAGATAAGACTAAATGTAAGGAAACTGAATGGTGAGTTACCTCGACACCATGGACGGTGTGCTTGAAAGTATTTCTCTTCTCTGTCAAAACAAAATCTAGGTACATTAACCTCTTGCTCGCTGCCCTTTCAGTGCACGGTAAGACAAAGGCCTCCTTGTCGTCGTTCAGTATATGCATTTTCCACGCGGAAACTAGTTTCTTGAAGACTGTTGACGAAGAATCAACGCAAAGTTAGCCTCCCTTTATTTAGTATATAGTTACCGCGAAGATGAAATATGAATAAAAATGAGTGAACGTGATTTGAATTTCAAAAAGCTTCACAAGGCAGTAAATTTGCCGGAAGACTGGAGCGGCTTTTAATTTGCTGTTTATGATTTTCAAGTTTTTTGTGCATGTTTTTTAGAAGCCTGCATTTAGGAACTCTGCATAATTCAAAGAAATGTGATCGGATAACTGCTAGGATTAAGTCTAACACAGTTTAAGGACGTTGGCGCGAAAATTTTCCAGTCGATGGATTTTTAAAACTTTTACAGCATTCAGATAACGAGTTACTTGTGTCAGAAACAAAAAACGATCCTAGTCATATTTTGTAGAAGTGGTTCTGCTGCGTAGATAATTCCAAATGTTGACAACGTTTTCACAAAACTTAAGAGGCCCTGCGCCTAAGAAACGACCGATGATTTCCGACTAAAAATTAATATCGGCCGATTTTTATCTCCCGAGTAGAGGTTACCGAATACTATTTAAAATTGAATTTCTTTTGTTTCAGTTTCGCTTTAAACCAAAAATATCGAGCCGCAAACTTTTTCCGTCTGATAGCAGCAAAATCAGGCCGAAAATAAGCCCCCGCAAAATACTGTTCAGAAATTACTACCGCAACGCAAAATAATTAGAAAACTGCACAGTGTTGAAGAAAAAGGCCTTTTAATGCAATATCATTCGATAAACATCAAAAAACTGCCGAAGCGATTAATGTGATGATAGGTTTTTGGCCTGGGAAAGCACTTCTGTGAAAACCTGGGAAACTCTCTTGCTGCGGGGATCAGTACCGGATCTGTTGCAGGGAATTACCTTGAGAGACGTCAACAGCACTCAGAACTTGGGTCCAACGATATCGTTTTAATCCAAGAACACAACCATAATGCAACCGGAACATAACCGGAATGCAGCCAGAATGTAACCAAAGAATATTTCACAAGGCACGACTATTTAAGCCGAAAGCGCAATTCTAAAGGATTAGGTAAAGCTATTAAAAATTCTTAACTAAATATTATCTAATACATTTCAGAAAGCTCGATTGGCTCTAACGGAATTCAACGTTTACAAGATTAATAACTTTCAAAACAACACAGGTAGATAACAGTTTAACAAAAGACTATCGCAGGTAGCAATTACAGTTGAACGCTTATTACAGTTATGATCCTACAACAAACTAGCAGGTGTCCATTACGGTCAATGAACTGGAACAGTGACCTGTAACTCAGAAATGCAAAACGAACTAACACAAATATATCTATGTTGGATTTCTATATTTTCCGACAGCGAAAGCGAATATGTAAAACGTACTTAATTATCTAATTCTCTCTCCTCACATTAAAAAATAACGTTTCAAATGTTGCATACTAAATTAGATGGAGCGTTGGAGCTGATTTTAAAATAATTCTTTCTCAAAAGTCCAACGCTGTTGAAAGAAATCACAGTGATGAATTAGACATTGGAGGGATACACATCACGTTTCTGGAAAAACATTTTTCGGCCAAAGTATATTGACCTTGTACAAAGCGTTCAAAGTTACCGTGTTTACCGTTATCCTACTACTTCGGCGAAACACTTTTCTTTTGCCAATACGGCCGTGGATAGCGTGTTAAACGCCACTTTAAACCTTGCTAGGCATTCAAAGACCATCCTGAGTAGAAGGATGTAGAATTGAAAGAGAAAGGAAGATGAAAAATACGCAGAAAAATAAACTAACTCGAAATTACCATCTGCTAACGAAAGTTGAATCTGGAAAATGTCGTCGTGTGACAGCGGCCATTGACGTCATTTGTCACGTCAAGTCGCAAGAGCGTGGGAAAACGAGTCTGCAATGTCCTTCGGGCGGTCAGCGGCTAGGGATCCAGTCGTGACCCCATAACTCAGATCACGCTGCGGCCAAAACGGTGTGGCGGTTGGGGAAGTTTTTCTTTTTGAGTGACCATCATTGGTGAAAAATAACATAACATTGTTCCATTAAACGTTTTCTGGCCGGGAAAAATTGTTTCCCTATTTGTGCATTCGTTTGGATTCCGCCGCTATTTGTACAAATGACGTCAATGGCCGCTGTCACGCGACGACATTTTCCAGATTCAACTTTCGTTAGCAGATGGTAATTTCGAGTTATTTTCTTTTTCTGCGTATTTTTCATCTTCCTGTCTCTTTCAATTCTACGTCCTTCTACTCAGGATGGTCTTTGAATGCCTAGCAAGGTTTAAAGTGGCGTTTAACACGCTATCCACGGCCGTATTGGCAAAAGAAAAGTGTTTCGCCGAAGTAGCAGGATAACGGTAAACACGGTAACTTTGAACGCTTTGTACAAGGTCAATATACTTTGGCCGAAAAATGTTTTTCCAGAAACGTGATGTGTATCCCTCCAATGTCTAATTCATCACTGTGATTGCTTTCAAAAGCGTTGAACTTTTGAGAAAGAATTATTTTAAAATCAGCTCCAACGCTCCATCTAATTTAGTATGCAACATTTGAAACTTTATTTTTTAATCGCTTCGGCAGTTTTTTGATGTTTATTGAATGATGTTGCATTAAAAGGCCTTTTTCTTCAACACTGTGTAGTTTTCTAATTATTTTGCGTTGCGATAGTAATTTCTGAACAGTATTTTGCGGGGCCTTGTTTTCGGCCTGATTTTGCTGCTATCAGACGGAAAAAGTTTGCGGCTCGATGTTTTTGGTTTAAAGCGAAACTGAAACAAAAGAAATTCATTTTTAAATAGTATCCGGTAACCTCTACTCGGGAAATAAAAATCGGCCGATTTTATTTTTTAGCCGGAAATCATCGGTCGTTTCTTAGGCGCAGGGCCTCTTAACCCTTCAAGAAGCATTTGAAACCGCCGCACAGATAAACGAGGAGCTAAAAATAACGTAATTTGATGATGCATTTGGCAAAAAAAATTCAAACTTCTAGTAGATAGATTTTCTTCATTTTTTCGCTAAACGTAGAAAATCTGTGGGTAAAATGATCAATCAAAAGAAAAATAGAGGTTACCGAACGTCCAATATCGTTAAAGCCAGGCAAAGCTATAGCAATGGCCATCTGCCCAATCATTGTTCATTTTATTACTTAACGCGCGCATCGATGCATGACGCGGCGTGTAAATTTGCGTACGCAGAAAGGATGCGCAGAAACTGTTAGCGTGAATGTCCTTAGAGGACGAGGAGGGTGAGTTTCTTGTCTCGCCCATTTACTGACTGTAACACTGTTTGTTATAGAGTTAACAAAATTTAGGACATGGGCGCATTTTTGGTTTATTAAAAGTGATAACGAGCAAGCTATTCTTCCCTCCACTTTTTACTCAAAGAATAATTGATAAATTAAACTTAATGAAAATGCAGATGAAAATTCACAATAGCCCCAGAATTACAGTTCTGTGTTATTTCTATGTAGATTCAAACAATTATATTCCAGTTTTTCAATGTAGCAGAGCTCTAATCCGATAATTATTCTGTTGACGTACCCAGCTCATTAGGAATCTGAAATCTTAGCTTTCTATTCTCTTTCTTTAAAATTAGTTCTGGGTTGAAACTTCCTTTTCTCGCAGAAGGGATATGAAAGTCAAGATAAATGTGTCGTCAGAAATGAGAACTATTTTGATTGAGGACTTTATTTCATGATTTAAGGGTTTGAAAAGCAAATAGTTTCTAACCATTTGAAGAAATTCAAATTCAACGTAACAAGAACAGTTCATGGAGGCTTTGGACTTTTGATTGGTTAACTTTTAATAATTCGCGTACATTAAGGAAAAAGTTGACAATATGCCCCTTGGTGCCGCCAAACGTGGTTACGCTAATGCCCGCGGTTTTGCGCATGAGCTGTTTCATCGTCACGATACAGCACTTACACCTTGCCTTCTGTCAAAATTGACATTATCAAAGGTGCGACTATATTCTTTATTTAAAATGTTTGAATTTTGAACATTTTTGCGTTTAAAATTTTACTTTCAACTCTCGTGTAATCTTTTCAATGGATCTCCAATATGATTGCAGTATCTAGATCTTCATTATAGTTTTGAATCGTACATACAGATCCGTATTGGAATTAGTGTTCAACAGAGCTTCCAGCTGCTCAAGTTATTGTTTTTATGAAGGATCGTTTCCCTTTCACTTTTTAACTAGTACAGGGTTTCAAGAATCACTTCCCCTATAAAAACAAGGCTTTTGTTCCTACTCCAAATTTCCTTGTAATCAGTACAAATAATTCTTTCCTCGATCGATCGATCCATAGATCGATGCTACGCGAAATTTATATTTTAAATGTTTGGGAAAACTAATTCTATAGTTTTTATGGGCACCAGCGTAAACAACACAAGTTCAGAGTAACAAAAACAGTTCACAAAGCCGCTGTCACGTAAAAGTAGCTTTTCAATAAATGCCCTATTTAGTTCGTATAGTGTGATCGTCCGGGTGAGTGTAGTTCTGAAAAGAACTGTTGTTGGTGACTGACGTTTCGACAACCTGAGCGGAAGTCATCTTCAGAGTCAAGTAAATATTGTTTGCCAGTCGATGATCTTATAAGTCTGGTCCGTTGAACGTGATTGGTCAGTATAGCCATGATGGTATTGGCTGAAAGACTCGCGTAAAGTTTGTCATCAGTCATTGGTGGGTTTCGATCCGTCTATTGTTAGTCAAATAGGTCGGTTTTTGTCCGTGTATTGTTAAGTCGGTCTGTTAGAAGTCCGTTTGTCGGTTTCGTTTCTGTCGTGGATAAGTCGTTTGTAAGGCGCCGGTAGTTGTTGACATCTGTTAAGAGGCGTTTGTTCTAGGTTAGTGTACCAGCTTTCCAGGGTCAGTCGTTGAGAATAGTTTGTACTGTAGGTTAAGCACTGAGCAGAGTCCCAGTCAATGTTGTGGTTTGTCAGTTGATGATGTACAGCAATGTGATTGTTGGCATCACCATTTCTCGTGGCTCGTTTGTGTTCAGTCAGTCTCGTGTTAAGGTTTCTGCCAGTCTCACCAATGTAGGAAGCCTGGCAGTCGGAGCATTTGATCTTGTAAACTGCTCCCTGTCTGTCGTTAGGTTCGTCTCTGTCTTTCACGTTGGTCAGTAAGTGTCGTAACGTAGTTGTAGGTTTGTGGGCTACACGAATGTTGTAGGGCTGTAGGATCCGCGAGATGGTCTCAGAAGTGCCCTTAATGTAAGGTATAGTCACTGTTGTAACAGGCGTAGGGTTCCTGTTCGTAGCGTCAGCTTCAGTAGGTTGGTAAATGTTTCGTCTAATAAAGTCAGCGTTGTAGTTGTTTTTGTGAAAAACACGTTCAAGGTATCTGTTTTCGTCACGTAAGCTGTCCGGTGTGTCACAAACTAGTTGCGCTCGTCTCGTCAAAGTCTTTATAGTCGTGGCTTTGTGTGAAGTCGGGTTGTAGGATGATTCGTCAAGTAATCTGTCGGTATGCGTCGGTTTTCTGTACACTGTTCGTTCGTAGTTCGTTGTTGTCGCGGCTTACCAAACAGTCTAGAAAAGGAAGTTTTCCATTTTCTTCGATCTCTTTAGTAAACTGGATGTCGGCGTTCTGTTCGTTTAGGTGGTCGTGAAAATCGTCAATTTCGTCTTTGTGAACGGCGGTAAAGGTGTCGTCAACGTAGCGTAACCAAAGCGGTATCGTTTGTCGGCAAGTTGCAAGGGCTCGTTCCTCCACGTGTTGCATCACAATTTCTGCGACAACAACAGAAACAGGCGACCCCATTGCTGTTCAATCACGTTCAACGGACCAGACTTATAAGATCATCGACTGACAAACACTATTCACTTGACTCTGAAGATGACTTCCGCTCAGGTTGTCGAAACGTCAGTCACCAACAACAGTTCTTTTCAGAACTACACTCACCCGGACGATCACACTATACGAACTACTGATACTCCTGGGTTCAAACCATTTACTGTGAAATGCCCTATTTATTACAAAGAAGCTAAGTGAATTTCCAACGTGAAATGTCCATTCCTGCTGCCGCCTCAATTCTGTTTTTCTTTCAATCGCCATCGGTTTCGAAATAGCAGATGGTAATTTGAAATGAGCACAAACTAACAGGGAAATAAAAATGTCAAAGACACGGACGAGTTCCAAAAAAATATATCAGAACGTTTAGCCATGCAGACCCTGTGACCAGTTAATGACTGTGGTTTAAAAAGTACAAATACAAGATCTATAGAGCTAAAAATGTAAGCTCATCATTTCTAGGTTAATCTTTAATGATTGGCGTATACCAAGGAAAAAGTTGACTACATGTCGCTTGGTGCCGTCAAACGAGGTTAACTCCTACGCCTCTTGGTATTAGCTGTTTGGTCACGTCTGAAAATTGAAAGCATCGCACGATACAGTACTTACAACTTGCTTTCACATAACAAACGTTCTCAAAGGTGCAATTATTTTTTCAATTTTTATTTTTTTAAAATATTCTTTAGCATTCAAATGAATATATGAAATTTCATATATTTGAACTGCGGAGAACTGCACCGGTATCGCAGAGGTCATGAGTTCGAATCCCGTTCAGGCCTGAATCTTTTTTCAGGCTTTAATTTCACAACTGCTTAAGTTGTGTGTATAACTGCGATGATCAGTCATATCTTCACATATTTTAGCTTTGTTAATTTTCACTTTCCCTACAAACCCCTTACTTTTGTTCCAATTGCAAATTACCTTATGATGGGTAAAGTTAAATTTATCCTCAATCGATCGATACTACGCGTTCTCTTTTACAAGCATCTTTCTGTTTAATTTTTGGGGAAATTTATGCTACACATTTATTAAAGGAAACTTTTGAGACACCATCAGT